>NC_053424.1:32238685-32569805 GCF_007990345.1 Gossypium hirsutum
TTCAAGCCCGCACACTTAGTGCCAATCTCACAACCGTGAACACTTATTGCCCGCACACTTAGTGCCAATCTCACAACCGTGAACACTTATTGCCCGCACTAACTTATTGCCCGCACACTTAGTGCCAATCTCACAACCGTGAACACTTATTGCCCGCACCTTTAGTGCTGAAAACCAACCACTCTATACGCTTCACTGCCTTTTTACATTCGACAATTTCGTCTCTACATACATATACACATATAGCAATACACATTAGTATATCATTTACATTACTTGAATACAAACACAACATGCTTATCGACCATTCAACTTCCAGTTCCATAGCCACATACAAAAATCACATTTATAGTCATAACACTCCTTCAAAATTGCATCACTTATACCCTTATAATTCAATCCAAATCGAAATTCAAATACGAGTACATGATACGTACCTGATCAACTTAATAATTTAGGCATATCTAAATGAAGTTATATCGCAAATTCTCATAGTCAGAAGCTTGCTACAGCTCGATCGGGATCAAGATTCATTACAATACAGCAAACACATTTTAATAGCCAAAAATCATCACACTATCATTTTATCACTTTATGGCATGTATAAATAGACTCACGCGTGCTACGTTAGTCCTAGAATTGACTAAACCGTAGCTCTGATACCAATAAAATTGTAACACCCCATACCCAAGACCGTTGCCGGAGTCGGACACGAGGGGTTCACAGACCAAATTCGCTTACTATCGCAGTCCATTTTAAAATTTTCCAGGCAGTTGGCTAACTGCGACACTGTCACCTTAAAATCATATCTTGAGTTTCACAACTCGAAAATCAGTTTCGTAATTTTTCCCTGAAACTAGACTCATATGCCCATCTACATATTTTTTTCTAGAATTTTTAGTCGGGCCAATTAGTACAGTTTATTAGTCAAAGTCTCCCATGTTACAGGGATCGACTACACTGACCTTTGCACATTACGACTTGGATATCTCCCTGCACAGAGCTTCAATACTGATGCCGTTTGTTTCTATAGAAACTAGACTCAGAGAGGAATCTATACATATATGGCATGACTCCTAATTATCTCTGGTTAATTTATAATGAATTTCCAAAGTCGGAATAGGGAATCCAGAAACCGTTCTGGCCCTGTTTCACGAGAACCTGAATATCTCTTAACATACTATCCATATGATCGTTTCGTTACTTTCCTATGAAAATAGATTCATCAAGGTTCGTTTAAATAATTTATTAATTATTTAATTCCAATCCTACTATTTTTAGTGATTTTCCAAATCTACATCACTGCTGCTGCCAGCATCTGCCTTTAAGGTAGACTTTACCTATTTCATAGTTTCCATGATTCAACTAACCCTTTTAGCATAAATAGCACAAATTATGATACTGATTAACCATTCCATACCAAATGATTATAACATTATGCTCAAACATATATAAGCCATTTTCGCATGGCTATATACATTAACCAAAATATTCTTCCGCCACTAGTCTATTTTATACATGCCATAAGATAATCCGAAACATAGCAGTACCAAACAGTGGATAGTGATAGTGTGACTAGTTGCTGACGATCCCCGAGCCTGTAGCTTCGCAATGAGATCTATAAAACAGAGGAAACAGAGTAAACGGAGTAAGCATTACAATGCTTAGTAAGTTTTAAGCAGTGTCAACAGATAACATAGTTGTTCGTATTTTTATTTCACTCTTCCTTCGGGCATACCATCCCTTTACCGAATATGCACATCTCATCATATACAATAGGCAGATAAACTTTCACATAAAAGTGAGCTCATGCGACATAGATATATCGTATGATTTCACATCGCCTCTCACACTGATCCGATGTCACATAATCATAGGAATAGTCTCATAGATTGCTCTCGTATGCATCACATAACTACCTTATGATTTAGTGCAAATCAAGCTCACATATAAACTTGGAGTACATACCTGTTTAACCTTTCGCATTGAATATATTTATAAGCAATTCTTATTACGAAGTCTTACCCGGACATAATCTCCACACGAAGTTATCGGGTCTTACCCGGACAAAATTCCCACACGTAGTCATCGGGTCTTTAGAGCTCGGATATAGTACGAGCACAAAGCTTACGGACATTAATCAGTGATAATATTCTCGCATAAAGCCTGCGGGTTTTAACCCGGATATAGTACTGACACAAATGCCCTTCGGGACTTATCACATTTATGCACTTTCACATCCATCACGTTGGCCACTCGGCCCTGTCACATATATACACTTTCACATTCATCACATCGGCCATTAGGCCTTATCACATATATACACTTTCACATTCATCACATCGGCCATTAGGCCTTATTACATATATACACTTTCACATTCATCACATCGGCTATTAGGCCTTATCACACATATACACTTTCACATTCATCACATCGGCTATTAGGCCTTATCACACATATACACTTTCACATTCATCACATCGGCCATTAGGCCTTATCACACATATACACTTTCACATTCATCACATCGGCCATTAGGCCTTATCACACATATACACTTTCAAATTCATCACATCGGCTATTAGGCCTTATCACACATATACACTTTCACATTCATCACATCGGCCATTAGGCCTTTCACATTCATCACATCGGCCATTAGGCCTTATCACACATATACACTTTCACATTCATCACATCGGCCATTAGGCCTTATCACATATATACACTTTCACATTCATCACATCGGCTATTAGGCCTTATCACATATATACACTTTCACATTCATCACATCGGCCATTAGGCCTTATCACACATATACACTTTCACATTCATCACATCGGCCATTAGGCCTTATCACATATATACACTGTCTTGGCTGAATCTACATCTATCATTTTCCAATATCACAATTTAGAATTCACGTATGGGTTTAATCAATAGCTTATGAGCAACTAGAACAAGTTTATCAAGGTTTACAACACAATCTCAAATTCAGCACAAGCTGTTTTTCCTGAGCAATAGTCACTAAATCATTTATAACTGGAGCTACAAAACTCCAAATCTCTTTCCGTTAATTTTTCCTAAATATAGACTCGTATATCTTCCATCCATAAAATTTCCAGAATTTTAGGTTTGGCCAATCAATACCAGATTTTTCTTAAAGTTTCCCCTGTTTCACTGTTTGACTAAAGTGATGACATTGCTGTTTGCAAATTTGAAGTTAAAAATTGTTGATTGAGCATCAAGAGCTTATGGAAACAAAGTCGGATCGTGGAAAAAGGGAAATTGGCCGAATAGTCGGAATTGACGTACATTAGCGATCGAGGTAAGTTTTAAGTATTAAAGTCTATAATGTGATTGAGTATGATATGTTAAGCACATATTAAAAGAATCATAACTCTATTGTAAATTTTTATGCATATAGCCTAATGGCTATTATGAAGTACAGGTAAGTTATTGATATGATATGTTGCCAAATGGATATGATGTTATGAAGTGCTAAAAGGATATGTCAGAAGAGTAAAATTGTGATAAACCTGCTCAGGACAGCAGCAGTAACATGAATTTAGAAAATCACCATAAATTGTTGGAGTTGAATCGGAGGCTGAATAAATTATGAAATTAAAGCTTAATGAGTCTAGTTTCTTATAAAAGAAACCGTGTAAGAAAATTTATTTCCGATAATGAGATATTTAAAGTTGTGTGAGATAGTGCAGAATGACACTGTAATCCTCTGTTCCATTTTTATAAAATCATTATAAATTGTACAAAAATTGTTATAAGATAAAATTTATATGCTTAGACTCCTTAATGAGTCTAGTTTCAAATGAAATCAAATACAACACATTTTGAATTCTGTAAAATGAGAAATCTGATTCGTAGTGAAGAGTGGTCAGATTAGTCAAACAGTGAAACAGGGGAAACTTTAAGAAAAATCTGGTATTGATTGGCCAAACCTAAAATTCTGGAAATTTTATGGATGGAAGATATACGAGTCTATATTCAGGAAAAATTAACGGAAAGTGATTTGGAGTTTTGTAGCTCCAGTTATAAATGATTTAGTGACTATTGCTCAGGAAAAACAGCTTGTGCTGAATTTGAGATTGTGTTGTAAACCTTGATAAACTTGTTCTAGTTGCTCATAAGCTATTGATTAAACCCATACGTGAATTATAAATTGTGATATTGGAAAATGATAGATGTAGATTCAGCCAAGACAGTGTATATATGTGATAAGGCCTAATGGCCGATGTGATGAATGTGAAAGTGTATATGTGTGATAAGGCCTAATGGCCGATGTGATGAATGTGAAAGTGTATATATGTGATAAGGCCTAATAGCCGATGTGATGAATGTGAAAGTGTATATATGTGATAAGGCCTAATGGCCGATGTGATGAATGTGAGAGTGTATATGTGTGATAAGGCCTAATGGCCGATGTGATGAATGTTAAAGTGTATATATGTGATAAGGCCTAATAGCCGATGTGATGAATGTGAAAGTGTATATGTGTGATAAGGCCTAATAGCCGATGTGATGAATGTGGAAGTGTATATGTGTGATAAGGCCTAATAGCCGATGTGATGAATGTGAAAGTGTATATATGTAATAAGGCCTAATGGCCGATGTGATGAATGTGAAAGTGTATATATGTGATAAGGCCTAATGGCCGATGTGATGAATGTGAAAGTGTATATATGTGACAGGGCCGAGTGGCCAACGTGATGGATGTGAAAGTGCATAAATGTGATAAGTCCCGAAGGGCATTTGTGTCAGTATTATATCCGGGTTAAAACCCGCAGGCTTTATGCGAGAATATTATCACTGATTAATGTCCGTAAGCTTTGTGCTCGTACTATATCCGAGCTCTAAAGACCCGATGACTACGTGTGGGAATTTTGTCCGGGTAAGACCCGATAACTTCGTGTGGAGATTATGTCCGGGTAAGACTTCGTAATAAGAATTGCTTATAAATATATTCAATGCTTATTAACATCTAAAACTAATTTGCTTGGGGTGCCATGAATTATTCAAATTGGCCGAATATCATTGAATCTCTAAAATCATGCTTATAACCACTTGGCCGAGTTTCACATTTCAAAGCCACATATATATATTATTCAAAGTATTTAACAACACTTAAAAATCCAAAACCATAAAACTCAATTCATATAACACCAAACTCAATGCTAAATCACCCTAGGCACATTCGGCACTAGCACAAGCACACACACATTTAACTTTTCTAAAATTCAACTTTAACAAGCTTCCTATGCTTCCATGATAAAACCGAATGCTCATCTTACCACCAACATGCATATTTAATTATCTCAAGCCTCTCTTAATCAATTTTATTCATAATAGCATGAACTCAACAATCCATTACTCATACAAAACAACATAACCGAAAGTCTTACTCATTCCAAAAATTCAAATCTCAACTTGGTCACAAAAATAACTTGATATCTCACCAACACAACATCAACACCAAGCAAGAATGATGCATCCATGGCCGAGTGTCATTTCCATCACATAGCAAGATTTAGACCATGGGCTAGGTAGAACTCAAGCTAACAACTAAAACATGCATGCATCTCATGGAACATCATCAAACATACCTTAGCCTAGTTACTTGCACGGCCGAACCTCTTCAATCTTTCTTCTTCCTTCCTCCTTAAAATTTTTGGCCAAGGATGAACCAAAGGATGAACACTTTTTTTTTTGTTTTTCTTTCCTTCAACTCACGGCAAGGGGGGGACAATCACACATATCCTTTTTTTTTTTTTTTTGTTTCTCATCCTACTAACACTAATATTTTATTGCCCATGCTCTTTATTTTATTGTTTCCTCCCATGATGCACCAACACAACATGTCTATAACATGTTTTGCCCATCACCCTTTGTCCATCCTAATGTCATGGCCGGCCACTACTAGATGGGGAGGGGGGGAAATTGACATGCAAGTCCCCCCTTTTTCAACATGCACTAATAGGTCCTTATGTTTTGATCTATCACATTTCAAAAATGTCACACATAAGCCCTATTGACTAAATTCACATGAAATTTACTAAATCGAAGCTTAAAATTTTCACACATTTATTTTAGACAATAAATATCATGTTCAAATAATTTGGTTACTCGGTTTAGCGGTCTCGAAACCGCTTTCCGACTAGGGTCAAATTAGGGGTGTCACATTTTGCACTTAAGCTATGAAACATAAATGTGAGCTCTATCATCACTAATTAGATACACGGATATCTAACACACCAAACATAGACTCATAGAGTCAAACATAACCCAAAAGTGAAGCATAAAGTTAACACTCTCTTTTTTTCCCCTCACATATCCCATTGAATGGAGCTTAGCTCACATTGTCTTATCCCTCCAACATGTCCTAGGGTCTCAGCGTCCAAAATCATTGTACGTATAAGTCGGTGCTCATAATCATATAGCATGCCAAATATAACTAATGGCTTCAAGATCACAATGCCAAAATATATGAAATCAAACACATAACACTTACTGATTATCCGTGCACTATCACTGCATGTTAGTATCTTTTGCAATACACTATCACTTTCATATAACATATATATCATGTATACATTTGCACCTTTCACAATAGTTACGATATCCACATATCACATATTTGAGCTTCTCATCACCATGCAAAATTTCTTAATCATATAACCACAAAACCACAAAGAAAATATAAATATAAGAAAACTTACACTCAAAATTTAGAGTAAGGGTTTAGGTTACTACTAAATTCTCAAATAATGCATTGAATCATGTCCACAAGTAATTATTCCAAACACTCATCAATTACACTTTCACCGAAAAGCCGATAGCTCAAGCTAGCTTTTCTTTACCTTTATATTGTAAAAGGCTCCAAAGAATCCGAGGCTTTACACACAATAACCATACAAAATTCACAATTAGATAGTAGCCAAAAACTCACTTAAACCAACTAAAACATCAACCTATTTTAAGTTCTCATGTAAGTAAAATTTAACATAACAAATTTGGAATGCTCATAACTCAGACTACGTTTAACCTTTTCACCTAAAACTAATTCCGTTCATCTTATAATTCACCTATGACTAATTTTCAATCTTTAAACTACAATAAAATACTCAATTCATAGTATTGACTTTTTCGACATGTTTTATGACTATTTTTTGAAAATTCGTAAAAACTCAAGAAATCTTTAACAAAACTTCAAAGCAAGTTTAGGAACCTCTTAATCATGTCAAAACTAATCGAAAAACACTTTGAAACCATATTTTTACTCAAAATCTCAAATTTCACCATTAACGATCCAATTTTCGGCTTTTATTTAAAACATACGATTTAATGGCTAAAAACTTAATTTTAAAGACTAAATAATGTTTAAAACTAAGTAGAAGTTGAATTGTTACCTCAAAGACGAAAAACCAAGCATTTGATCAAAAACCTGAAAAACTTGAAAGCTTGACACTGGACGAAACTATGGCATTTTTGGGTGTTTTTCTTAGCTTTTTTTATAGAGGTTTGTAACTTAAGAGATGATAGAAATCAAAAGGAATTAAGATTTGAAGTTCAAAATTGATTGGAATAGTAAGAGAGAATAAGGGACCACAAACACTATTTTTGGGATTATTTTTACGTGAAATAATTTGGAGAATAGGATTTTTAGCTTGAACTTTAAAATTTGGTTAAATTCCTTTATAAAAACAATAAATTTTGGCTCTTTTACAAATTAGTCCTTTTTGCAAAATTAAATGTATTTAAAACTTATTTTCTGAAATTGATTTAATTTTCTAAAAACATAATAAAATACATTACCGATAAATCATGTTGCAAAATTTCGAACATCCTAAGGCTAAAATCCTTAAAATACCCCTAAAACTCCTAAGCCCTATTTTGGGGTGTTACATTAGCCGCGATTTTAGGTCAGTGAGCTATATGGGTTGTGATCTTAGGTCAACAAACCCAAATAGTTTTGGTTGCAATCTTAGGTAGGCGAGCCACATAGGTCGTGATCTTATGTCAATGGACCTGAATAATTTCAGTCATGATCTTAGGTCGGTGAGCTGTATGGGTTGTGATCTTAGGTCTACGAACCCGAAAAATTTTGGCTGCAATTTTAGGTCGGTGAGCCACATAGGTCGTGATCTTATGTCAACGAACCTGAATAATTTTGGCTGTGATCTTAGGTTGGCAAGCTGTATGGGTTGTGATCTTAGGTCAGCGAACCCAAATTATTTTGGATGCGATCTTAGGTCAACAAGCCACATAGGTCGTGATCTTACGTCAGCGAACCCAAATAATTTCAGTCACAATCTTAGGTCGGCTAGTTGTATGGCCTGTGATCTTAGGTCAGTGAAACCAAATAATTTTGGCTGCGATTTAGGTCAGCAAGCTGTATGGGTTGTGATCTTAGGTCAACGAGCCCAAATAATTTTAGTTGCAATCTTAGGTCAATGAAGGTTATGCATGTTGCTTGAATAGCCTGGAAAGTAGTAAACACAAGCTGACAACACACAGTTAAACCAACAAAGTTGTTCCTTTCCAAAGAAACAAGCATATATCTCAAACAACCACCAAACAGAGGATCATCAGCTATCCAAAAACCAAACCATACAGGAAACAATTTCAAGGATACATATATATATATATATATATGAGCATGAACATATAAATAGGCACAATTTCATTCAACTTATACAAATGCATGAGATCCATGATTCTGCACCCTACGTTTACCCAAATAATAATAAAAGGGAAAAGGCTCGGCCTTCAGAAAAGGAATCGAGTGATTATTGAGGGGTTGAAGGAGTACCATATCAAGTCTGTAAAATGTCTGAATCAGTTTATGCATACTTTTGCTTTTTTTTTTTAATTGTGTAAATAAAATTTACCCAGTCATAATACTTGAGCTCGGCATGTACAAAGTAAACACCATCTGGTTTTTTGCTAGTGAACATAAGCTGTCAAGAGGCTATGAATTCATTGTTGTTGTATCGCTCAGATATCTACCACACAAATGCAAGCCAGTATTAGACCATCACAAATTATTTTATGAGAAGTAA
The DNA here is from genome assembly GCF_007990345.1 of Gossypium hirsutum. Classification (NCBI taxonomy): domain Eukaryota; kingdom Viridiplantae; phylum Streptophyta; class Magnoliopsida; order Malvales; family Malvaceae; genus Gossypium; species Gossypium hirsutum. Next base: position 32,247,766 of record NC_053424.1, read on the forward strand.
AAACACATCCAGCTAATGGCAGCAGATTACATTATGTATATTATTTTCACGAGAACAAATAAATTAAGCTACAAAGACAGCATAAATGCCTTCCTTTAAGCAGAATCCTTACCACACTACCAAATATTAGGGGATATTTGTTTATTTGAAATTTTCATCCTAACTTCAATAGTGAAATAAGTAGTGTAAACAAAATTAGTATGTGCATAGTGATCATCTTTAATTATGACCCTTTTAAGCCTTGATTAAACTTGTTTATGACACAAAATAACTTAGCACATTGAAAACAAAAACAAGAACAATTTGAAAAGTACCTCTTAAGTTAGAAACTAGAAAATAAAGTCAAGATGATGGTATTTTATACAGCAACTAGCAAAGAGTTTCAGAGCACATATACTATAAGTGTCATCATCTATTATTTCAAAACAAGTTCCAAGATGGGCACCTAAAAGAAAATATAAAACAGAGAAGCAATAGCCTTAAACACAAAATTTCCTCACTGCTAACTTGAATGTATTCATATAATATACTAAAATAACATTAAGCAGATGATGGGTTAAGCAACTTGTCAGCTCCTTACCAGAAACAGTATTTGTATAATATAGTGCAATAATCAATGCTTTAAAAGATGAATAGGTATATAGCACTAATCGATATTAACATGAACAATAATCCAATGCACAAAATGTCACAAGTAGAGTCAAAACCAATGAAAAATAAAAGAATAGTACCTGAGTTAGGTGAAGGATGCAAATAACGAAACCAACAAAACCATAAAATTATACAGATATATAAAGTATGTTCACAAGTGAATCATTGGAAGGTTCAAATTCACCTTTTAAACGACATTTTTTTTCAATAATAATGAAACCAAGACAACTTAATCCTACATTTCTCTTAAAAGAAAGCCAAATTTTAGTCTCAAAATTCAAAGAAAAGTTTTGTAAGGACCTCTCAAATGATTCTGTGATCGCCGCTATATTTGGTGCTCTCATTGATAACCCAATTTATTAAAAGGATTACCAATTCAAACAATTGCAGAAAAACAAAAAAGGAAATAAAGAAATTACGGATGTGGGAGTTTAAAAGGGATTAGAAATGGAAAAATATAAAACTATAAAACTGTAGTCAATGCATGTTTCTTCAGTCGATGCCGCTCGCTTCCTCTCGATATCCTCTGTTACCATTGAATACTGCTGCTTCTCAGCTACTACTTTTGAGCTAGAGTTGGAGAACCGTGAACTCTTTTGGCGAGTTTGATTCACACTCATCGCATTAATTGTTAATACAATTTATGAACAACTTTTTTTTTATCCAGTAATGAAGTCTTTAATTTGGTAAAAAAAAATTTATCGGGTCAGACTTCGAGTTGAATTCTGAGTTAAGTTATTATATAATAAAATATATTTTATTTTAATCATATAATATGACTAAAATAATTAATTATGTATTAAAATAGCTATATTTTAAAAAAAAAATTAGAAAAAAAATTGGAAGGATACCTCCACGTATTGGATGTCTAGTTTTATTATGTATGTTGCACCGCTAGATTCTTCGAACTACATTAGAATATGGGTAATGATTATTAGAACCTCAACACCAGTGTAGAATATTTAAATTTTAAACATTAATTATTTATGTATTTTTATAACGAATGTGGATGATATTTAAATAAAAATTGACAAATACGGATGTTAAATTATTTTAAAATTTTAAAATCATAAATTATAAATTTTAACTGTTTTTTTTTTTTGAAAAGGAGAACATATAAAAAATTTAAAAGAATCTTACCATTCATGATCAAAGTCATTAGAAATTCTAACAAAACCCTCATCCCAAAAATCTATAAATAGTTCATCCCACTTTGTATTTTTCATAGAAAATCCAAAACATTCCTCCACTACATTCTGAACATCATATACAATGTTCGAAATTTTCGATACAGTAAACGATACTATTTCAAGACCCAATATAGTAGAAGTTAGAGGAATTTTTTTTTATTAAAAAAAGTGTTATAAATGAAACCTCAAGGAATTAATTTGAATTGCAAAAAAAGAAAAAAAAAAGAAAGTGAGAATGACTGTGAATATGAGATTTTGGTATAAGAGGCTAAATCTTAATTTTTAAAGAATTGGAGGATTAAAATTGAATATAATCCAATCGAGAGAATAAGGGTTCATAATGATTGTTGGGCATGAGGATGACCTATAATGAGTATTAATACGGTGGAAGTCACTTCGGGAACTAACTTATAAAATTTGATAAGTATGAGGACTTAAAGTGCAAATTGTCCAATGATGAAGAAATAAGTTAAAATGCATTAATAAGGTTTTATATGATAAGAAAAATAGGGACGATATCAGTTCAGTTCAGTTGAATTTTTTGGATTTTTGAATTGTTCATAATTCGGTTAGATTTGCTTCGATTCTTGATCTTTTCATATTAATTTTTTTTTATTTTAAACTTATTTTGAGAAAATAAGCTTTGTTTTATGGAAAAATTTCAAAGTTTTTTTTCATAAATATTTTTAAAAAGTAATAAAATTTCAAGAACTTTAAAGTTATTTTCGCTATTTTAATTTTAACATATTTATTTTATATCATAAATAATTAAATAAATTATAATCTAAATAAAAATAGAACTTGGTTCGATTTCAGCTATCTACAGTTTTTTAACTTGCATTCCATAAACCGTCCATACATCTTGGTTCAGGTCATTTATCAGTTTTTCGATTTTTCTTAGTCAACCCTCTAGAAATAGATGAAATTGAAAGTTTAGGGGCTAAATAATAAAATTTTCATTTTATCAAGAAAGGTCATAAATGCAAATTCTTGCATGAATAACGAGTGATTATGGATAATAAGTGAAAATTATGGAAATTTTGATGCATTAAGTGTCTTTAATGGAATAAACAAAAGTGATGAGACAAAAAGGGAAAAGTGCAACTTTTTCGCAAAAGAGGGCATTTTGATAATTTTACATGGAATTTACATAGGAGATATTATATTTTGAGATATTAAATTATTGGAAATAATTTTGAGCCATTGGATTCGATTTTTACACGAGGATTGAATGTGGATTTTTTAATGGGAAAAAGAGAAAAAGTATTAAGTTTTGCTCTTTTCCCTTCCCCTTTAGCATTGAGAAGAAATTATTCTTCCTCCATTTGTTATCTTTTCACCATCTTCACTCAAATTTTCAATTTTAAACTTGATTCCCTCTTCAAATCCAACTTGGAAGTCATTTTCTTGAGCCACCTCATCATCTTTTCTTCCACCCAAGATCTAAAGTTTCCTTGGTTAGTGAGAGAAAGCTTCAAATCAAGGCAATAAAATATGTTTCACTATAGGAAAATAGACTTTTAACGGCGTTTTTTTAGCCTTTAGTGATGTTTTTAAGCGCCACTAAAACTAAAGCGCCGCAAAAAATGCCGCTATAGCAAATGCCGCAAAATTTTTTGTCATTTATCCGAAAAAACGCCGCTAAAAGTCATGGCTTTTAGCGGCGTTTGTGGGAAAAGTGCCTCTAAAAGTTATTTCTTTTAAAGGCGTTTGTGATAAAAGTGCCGCTAAAAGTCATGACTTTTTGCGGCATTTTTGTTACAAACGCCGCTAAATTTGGCAGATTTGCAATATACATTTTTCACTTATATCCACCCCTTCCTGCATTAAAATCCAACCAAAAACAGCAAATATAACAGTAAATCCAACCAAAAACAACAAATATAGCATAAAAAATACAACCAAAAACATTAAATCTAAATGATGCTACAAATTCAACGAAAGATATATGATCTAAATTAATAAATGAAGTGTAACTCAAAATATTCTTACAATAATGTTAAATGTGACAATATTTAAAATATTCTTACAACGAGAAAACAAATGTCTAAGATGGCGGCTTTTGCAACTGCTGAAACATCTGCATCATATGCTGAAGCTGTAGCTGGAGCTCATTGTATTTTCTGCTCTGCTCTGCCTCCCTTGCTGCTGCCACTGCCTCCCTCGCTTCTGCATCCGCTCTAAGTTGTTACTGAAGTTCTTCATATTTTCTTTCAACCTCAACAATATGGTCTCTTAATCTTTGAACTTCAACTTGAGCTTGACTTCCAGAAGGCATGTATTGCTGGGAGCTGGATCCAAAATATCGGGTCGAGGTAACACCATATCCTTGAAATCGAACCCGACCATACCGTTCAGGACCCAAAACTTTAGTAATAATTCTGTCATCAATGTCCTCAAGATTAACAGAACTATCAGTCGAAGCAACCGCTTCATACTCCGCCTTCTTCTCATTTAGTTTCTCCTAATAAATCAATCAAAGAGTTAGAAACAAAATATATAATAAAAAGGAATGCAACATAACTTAAAATTATTTAAAACTACTAACGATGAATTATAATTAAACATTATAATGAAACATTATAAATATTTATAATAAATCAAATTTTCTTAAGTAAATATACCATAATTTCTCCAGCTTCGGATGTCATAGGAGATCCATCTTTCTTCCTATGTGTAATGTCAAAAAGCTGAAGGCGTCCAACTTTTTGACCAGACGAGACTTCCTACAGTATAGTAGTAAAAATATTATTTAATAGTAGAAAGTTATTAATATTTGATAGAATTAATAAATTCATAATACTTCGGCCTGAGCTACAGAAGCAAAACTTCTCGACCCTGCCGTGTGCGTGAATTTTTGTTTTTGTCTGCTGCTTGTTCCAACTCGCTCACGGTCCTACATAATGAAATTATTATTACATATATAGTAAACACTATATACCGAAAAATTTATAAGAGTTTGTAAGTACGTAATACCTCTCCTTTTTTTTGAATTCCAAAATCTAATCGCATCTTCCTATTGGTACCTCAGTATTCCCGGCGGGACATTTCATAATTTTTCTTCGAGGCTTATGTCTTTCTTAAAATATGCTTTTTCAAACTGCTTTTATGGTGTCTCCATTTTTTACCCAATGCCTTCTTGATATAGTCATCCGAGACCTCTAAAGCAAATCTCTACTAAAAAAACACAAGTTTAGAATGTAAATATAAATGAAACTTAAACCAAAGTATTATAAATTACATTCATGTTTTGTTACCTTAATATTATCGAGAGCTTGATTTTTGTTGCTATCAGGCATGTGATGCCATGATTCGTAGTTGATGGGCAACTTATTGACATTTCGTGATATAATGCCCAAATAGCCTGCTAAAAGTCGAGCCTCAGATCCAACAAGCTGACCATGACTGTTTCTACTTACTTTGACACGCTCGACAGGATTTAAGTCATATAAATCTTTAAGTAGCGTACGTCCTCGACCTCTGCGCGTGCCGCCGGTTTTAGCTAAAAAATGATATATTATTATATTAAAATTGAAAAATAAATCAATAATAAAAGTCAACACACATGTAAAATAAACTTAACATTACTTTCAAATTCTGCAGGCTCGTCAAGTGTTTCCAGCATATTCGAAGATCCAACAACTGTCTACTGTTCACTATTTGTTTCTTCCAAATTTGGAGCATTCTGGACAATACTTAAATCTTGTAATCTTCTTCTACGCATTTTTCCTGCAACACACATAAAATAGTTGAAATTTTAGTAACTAATTACAATAATAATAGTACATATAAAATAGTTGAAATATTTTACAAGACTAAGGTTTAAAGTATAGTATTACATATAATTAAAAAATCATAAAATCTTACTACATCATTATTCGTAAATATCTTCATCCACATCATGTCGAACCCATTGATGTTGTGTACTAGTACTAGGGATATTTTCTTCTAAGTTTTGTTCTGGAAAAGGCAATGTTTCTGATCTTTCGACGATGTCATCTCTACTTCCATTGCCCATGTCAAACAAGTTTCTAGGGGTGTTCTGGAGTACAACATACCAATCCTCATCAGTTGGATCTTTCGAATAAAAAACTTGTTTCACTTGAGAAGAAAATACATATGGCTCGTCCATCAATTGTTGTCCAGTGTGAATCAAGCGAGATAAATTAACCATTGTAAAACCAAATTGATCTTTTTTAATTCTGTGAGCAGTATTAACATCAGCCCAATCACACCGAAATAAGACAACTTTCCATTTTCCATAGTAATCCAACTCAATAATGTCAGTAAGAAGTCCGTAATACTCCACATTACCCTCAACCGGATTACTATCCCTAGTACTAGCATAACTTGTAATTGAATAATTAACAACAATTCCATAATTTTAAGTTCTCCTCATTCTCTCGCGATATTTCGTATGAAATTTGTATCCATTGATGAAGAAGGCACTAAATCTTTTTATTACTCTATTTGGACCTTGGGAAAGCCATTTAACTTCGTCATTGACGTCCTTCCCACTCCAAACCTATTGAATCAAAAGTAAATTGAGTAATTATAAATGTATTATGTAAAAAGATTCTTATTACTAAATTTCGCGATTATGTGTAACTTATTAACTTCAGTTACATACCGTTTGGCTTAACCATTGATGAAAAGATTCCGTGAATAATCTCTCGATGTTGTAATCTTCGGGAGCTTGAACGAGATCTCAAGATTTGTTTGTACTTACTATGTTAAAAAAGAAGTTTAATTAGTTAGAAGATAAACAAATCAAAACGGTGAATATGTGAGGAAATTTCAGAACTTACTTGCGTAACGGTTCGATTGAATCGAGGTGAAAAAGTACATATCGATGTGCTTGTATCCAAGATATATCATCTAATTCTGCAATTTCAACTTTGCCGGTTGGTTGTCCATAACTTTGGAATAAATAAGTTTCGGCCAAGTTATGATCAGTGAGCCCAGCATTTCTACTTGGTCTATTCAATCGTGTTTCAACGTCTTCTAAATATCTAGAATAGAAGGTCATGCACTCCTCTGCCAAGTAGCCTTCAGCAATTGATCTTTCTGGATAATGCTTATTGTGACAATAAGACTTCAATTTGCTTAGGAACCTAAACACAATATACAATATTTTTTAAAAGTTGTAACTAAATGTATAGAGGTGAATGACTAGGAGACTTGACAAATAAATTAGCCCCTTTCTATAGGATACATCCATCGATAGAAAACCGGTCCACCAAGTATTGCTTCATGAGGGAGATGGATTACCAAGTGCACCATAATAGTGAAGAAGAAAGGTGGAAAGATCTTCTCCAAATTGCATAAACTCAAAGCGGCTCGATCCTGTACTTTCTCAAGTTCTTCGACATCCAAAACTTTGCCACAAATAGCTTTCATTATATTGGATAGTTCAATTATATAGGATGCCACATTTTTTGACATACAGCACCGTAAAGCAATAGGGAGTAAATCTTGCATCAAGATGTGGTAATCATGTGATTTTAATGAATATAGTATTCAATCTTTAAGACTCACAAATCAAGATATATTTGATGCATACGCATCTGGGACCTTTATATCCTTTAACACCATGCAGAACACTTCTTCCTCTTCCTTTGACATTGCAAAAATAGAAGGCGGTAACCGATATTTCCCTTTTGGAAGTACTTGAGGATAAAGATCACGCTGAATTCTCATGTCAACTAAATCAAGTCGACTCTGAAGATTGTCTTTTGATTTTCCATCGACATTCAAAATTGTCCCAATTATGTTATCGCAGACATTCTTTTCAATATGCATGACATCAAGATTGTGGCGTAAAATATTGTGCTCCCAATAAGGCAGCTAAAAAAAATACTCATTTTTTTCCACAAGTCCGCCTTATTAGGATCATCCTCTTCATCAGATTCATCATCAGATTCATCCCTCGATCTTCTCTTTGTTTGCATGTTAGGTGGTTGATTCATCTTCCCATAAATAAAATTGATATCTTTTAACATAAACAAGATTTCAGATCCATTGGTCTGCTCAGGAGCTCCTCTGTACTCTTTAGTACCGTCAAATAGAGTCCTCTGAAATCTAAATTTATGATTTCCATCTAACCACCGATGATGGCCCATGTAAGAGAACTTCTTCCCATTATACAACCACTTTGAACAAGTTTGCGCAGCACAACAAGGACAAGCATAACGTCCTTTAGTACTCCAACCTGATAAATTAGCATAAGCCGAGAAATCATTAATTGTCCACAACAAAACTGCACGTAAATTAAATTTCTCCTTTCTCAATACATCATATATCTCAACACCCGACCATAACTATTTTAACTTTTCAATAAGTGGCTATAAATAAATGTCAATATCATTTCTGGGACCTTTCTCTCCAGGTATAATCATAGATAATATAAAAGAAGATTGCTTCATGCAAATCCATGGAGGAAAATTATAAGGAACAAGCACTACAGGCCAAGTATTGTACGAAGTACTCATGGTTTTAAAAGGATTAAAGCTGTCAGCTGCTAGCCCAAGCCTCACATTCTGAGGATCGCTTGCAAAGCTTGGAAATTTACTGTCAAATGATTTCCAAGCTAAAGAATCAGCAGGATGCCATAATAATTAATCATCGGTTCGTTGATCATTATGCCACCTCATACAATCGGCTGTGTTTGACGACATGAAAAGCCTTTGAAGTCTTGGTATTAGGGGAAAATATCGCAAAACCTTGACTGGCTTCTTTCTTAACTGTGCTCCACCTTCATCCGCATTTATATCTTCTGTACTCCTATTCATCCAACGAGACTTACCGCAAACATGAAATACTGTTGGTTCTTCTGATCACCCTAGTACAACATGCAGTCATTTGGGCAACTATGAATTTTATCATACCCAAGGCCCAAATGTTTTATTAGTCTCTTCATATCTTGACAAGACTGGGGGATTTTTGCAAACTAAAACATCTCTCTCAAAAACTCTAGTAGCATTGTAAAAGAGTTTCCAGTCCACCCTCCCAAACATTTTAAGTGAAATAGACGAATGTAGAAGGACTATTTCGAATATTTTGATCCCTCGTAAAGTTCTTCGTTCATTTCATTAAGTAAATTGTAGAACTTCGCCTCTTCTTCATTTGGCTCCTCATAAGGTGCACTTGTTCCCGTTTTGTAAAAAATATTTCCACCAATATTACAATCATCGGATGCAATAAAGTTAGGTGGAAACGGTTGCTCACCATGACTGTGCATATTAAATGCATTCTGCAACATACCTTCCATGTCATCTTGTCTAACATTTTGATGGTAAGCAATATCAGGATAAGTATGATTAATCGTTGAAAAAGTTCCACTAGATGTACACTCTCCATGGAAAATCTATTTTTTATACCACCGAATAAAGCCATCAACAATTAGATGTTCGTAGACAACTTCACGAAAATGCCAATTGATGTTGCCACACTTCTTACACGGGCAAAGAATCATATTCTCTTGGCTTGCATTTTGAAATGCAAAATTTAGAAAAGTTTGTACTCCATTTCGATAGGCATTGCTTACACTTGACAAATTCATCCAACTCCTATCCATTTCGTAGTTCTTGAAGTCTAAAGTTGACAATAAATTACGGTTACTAAAATAGATAATACATATCAAGTATCAAGTATCTAATGGATGTAAACTACTTCAGGTAAGTTGCGGGATTTTCAAGTGCATATTTATGTATTACGTAAGGTAAGTAAGTTTTGTATGTTATGCAAGTTATGATATGATATAAATTTATATAAGGTATGTATTATGTAAGTTTTGTAAGTTATTATATGATATATATTTATGTATTATGTAAGTTTTGTAAGTTATGTAAGTTATTATATGATATATATTTATGTATTATGTAAGTTTTGTAAGTTACGTAAGTTATGATATGATATATATTTATGTATTATGTAAGTTTTGTAAATTATTATATGATATATATTTAACATTAAGATAAATATTATTTCCTTTTAAAAAAATTATTTTAATTAAATAATATTTAAATAAATTAATCCAAATTATTTGTGATAATTTTTAATTGAATATAAAAAATAAATTAAATATTATTATTTAATATAAATAAACTAAAACAGTAGACATATATGGAAGTGTAAGAAGGAATGGAATGTATTGCAATTTGGCAGTGGTTTGAGGGATGGGAGAAAAGAAAGAGCATTTTATTATTCAAAATATAAATAAATTATATTTAGAGCGCAATAACTTTGGAGGTATTGAATTTTCTTTGTTTCTTTAATTTAAATTTGTTTTTCATAAAACAGTTTGATTTGTAATAGATAACAAAAGAAAGAGCATTTTATTATTCAAGGAAAAATAGTATTATTTAATTAATTTGTAATAGATAACACAAGAAAGAATTAATTTGATGGAAAAAAATCTGCTTAAATATATTAAGTTCTAACATCTCAAGAAACATTTTCTTTAATTTGTTTCTTCTATTTCGGTCATATACTTTTATCATTTTAATTTCATAATAAACAATAAGATTTATATGAATTTATTTATTTTAAAAATTTTAATTTCCAGTAAAGAAAGTAAAATTTCAAGTTATTATTAAAAATAATAAATAATAAATATAATTAAAATATATCACTAATTATTTGTTAATTCAAAAATAGTGCTAATATTCATCTATACAAATGAAAAAAATTGAATTAGTGTAATAGGGATGAGAATATTTCAATAATAATTTAAATATATTTATAAAAATATAAAAAATATTTTATTAAATATTTGTATAGGAGATGTGACATATTATGATAAAAATTAAATTTATTAAAAATAGTAAAAAATTAGGGTAGAAAAAATTCATGTCGCAAGCATACATGTAGAGAGATATAATATTATTTAAAGGTTGCAGATTAAGCATAAATGATTCCTTTTACAGTATGTAAGTAAGAACATAGGCATTGGAACCAGTAGCAAAGATCCCCAAGCGAAGCGAGGCAAATGAAGTGGAAGTTGGTGTACATGTGCAAACATGTGTGTGATTTCTAGAAACTGTCGATTTTAATCTGAAGGCCGAGAAAGGTATACATGATAAACTTTGATCAACCAAAGTTTTGTACTTCTCAGCTTGCTTAATTCATCCAAAAACAAATTTAATTACTATCATCTGATCCAAACAGATTTAACTCCAAACAGTAAATATATATAAATCGTAATCAATAAAATAAAGAAAAAATAATAACCTGAGATCGTGCTCTCTGAAGTTCTTGTTCAAGTTGAGTTAGCTTTATTCTACTAAACTATAGTTGTTGAACATATGCCTGGTACAGAATCACATACCAGAGCTAACTGTTAGAGAAACATTTGACAAAGTAAACACCACAACAAGAAAAACAACTTTGTTAGATTAATAAATAAGAGAATTAAAAATTAAAAATAACCAAAATATATTCATAAATTTGGATTTTACAAATTGAACAAAACTCAAAAATAAAAAAAATGTTAACCAAAATAAAATCTTAAAGAAATCTACACATTAAACTACATCTAGTGATATCAAAATCAACCTTACCCATATGAAGTGAAAAAAATTGAATGAACGACACCCTCCCCTAGTGCAATTATAAACCCTAAATTTTTATTTAATAATACAAGAAAATAGGAAATTTTCGAGTCTTCTAACAACTACAATTTTCAAATTCATTATAGTTCGAAAAATGTTGCCACTTTAATTCGGTCGAGACCCATGCTTCCTAGAAATATAATTTCACATTTAATTATGTCATACATAACAGTTTGATTACAAAATCATGAATTCATACATTTTATTATTTTAATACTATCACTTCAATTAAAACTACATTTTATTTTTACAATAACTTTTTATAAATTTATTACAAATAACATATCGACAAAATCTAATTGTCACTTAAATAGATTACATCATTCTGATGAGAGATCCCACTCTACAACTAACATTTTAATAGAATAGAATGGTTAATTCCCAAGATTAATTCCACCAATTATTACCAAAGGTTAATTTCATATCTCGAACTACAAACAACAAAAAATCGAAGCTTACCGCCGTCCAATAGTAATGGAATTCTATCTGGGTATTTTACCCTAACTCTTGTAGCCTCTGCGAGACTTTTCTCTGTAAAACGCCAATTAAACCAGAAATTAATAGAACCCAATCAAACCATTATACGCAAATGCAAATTAATAGAACCCAATCAAACAACACAAAAATCGAAGCTTACTGTCGTCCAATAGTAATGGAATTCTATCTAGTTTTTACCCTAACTCTTGCAGCCTCTACGAGACTTTTCTCTGCAAAAAGACAAAAAAAATTAACAAAGGCAACCAAAAAATAGCTAAATCAATAACAAAAACTAATACTAATACACAAATATCAATAAATACTTAACTTTAATTGTTTTCTTCAACCCGAAACCCAACTTCTGAAACCCTTGCCTTTCTTAATTTGATTTTCTATAGATGGGATTACGGGGTATTGACTGGAAGGTCGGTGGGAGGGATGAATCTTGGGAATTTCAAATTGGGGAAAATCGTTAGGGATTTGGATGTCGAATTCGGGAATGGGTGATAATACTTTAGGGATTTAGGATGAGGAAAAAGGGGGAAATAGAACTGGGGAAAACGGAGAAAATGTTAAGTGTATCAGGTGTCGGTAAAAAATAAGACAGCTAAACAACGAAGTTTTGAACAAAATAATTTAACATTAGCGGCGTTTATACCCTAGCGCCGCTAAAAACGCACCTATTGCGGTGTTTTACCCCAAAACGCCATTAATAATTCAACAAAACGTCGCTGTTTTGTTTTAAACGAAATCACCTTTAGCAGCGTTTTTGACCTAGCACCGCCAAAAACGCACATATTGCGGCATTTAACCTTAAAATGCCACTAATAATCCAACAAAACGTCGCCCTTTTTGTTTTAACCGGAATCACCTTTAGTGGCGTTTATACCCTAGCGCCGCTAAAAACGCACCAATTACGGCGATTTTTTCCTAAAACGCCACTAATAATCCAACAAAACTTCGCCGTTTTGTTTTAAACGAAATCACCATTAGTGGCGTTTATACCCTAGTGCCGCTAAAAACGCACCTATTGCAACATTTTACACAAAACGCCACTAACAAATCCAATAAAACAGTGTCATTTTGTTTAAAACATAATGATATTTTGCGGCGTTTTTCTAAAAAACGCTGCTATTGCAAACCTTTTGTGGCGTTTTCTAAATAAACGCCGTTAATGCCTTTTAAAATTAATGCTATTTAATATAAAATTAAAAAAATATAAATTAAAAAACAATCACTTATATACCCAAAAAATTTTAAAATTATTTTAAATAATAGTATTTTAATTTTTTATTTAAATAAATAATTTTTTTAAAATTTAACTAATATTTAAAAGAATTAGATAAAATTTGAAATCTGGAAAATTTTTTAAAATTTTAATTCTTTAAAATTTGAAATTATTTAATATATAGATTAAAAAACAATCAGTCATATACCCAAAAAAACTTTAAAATTATTTTAAATAATAGTATTTCAAATTTTTAACATATATTTTTCACACTAATTACCCTAAACCCCTAACCCCTAACCCTTAACCCCTAACCCATGTCCTCTTAACCCTAAAACTACTAACACTTAAATTCTAAACCCTAAACCCCATAACTCATAAACCCCTAACTCTTAACCCTTAAACCCTAAGCCATAAAACATAAACCCTAAACTTCTACCCCTTAACCTCTAACCCTTACCCCCTATAATTTAAACTTTAAACGATTAAAGTTTAGCATATATTTTTATAATTTTTAAATGATTAAATAAAAAAATTTTCCATTATTCAAAGGGATGAAGTGTAATTTTACCTTTAAAATTTTTAAAAATTTCAAAAGACTGAAATGGAAAATTTTTCATTTTTAGAGGAGCAGAGACCCTTTCAAACCCTTACTTATGCCCCTAGACCCATGGCCATTAAACCTTAAACCATAAAACCCTAAACCATAGACCTTAAACCTTAAATATTAAACCCTGAACCCAAAAATAAATTTAATCAATATTAATTATTGCTTCCATAATTTATTATGAACATAAGCTTTTACATTAATATGTATATACACATTAACATCCGTATGATGTTTTTTTGGGGTTTAGGGTTTTAGGGGTTATACTTTAGTGTTTAAGGTTTCTTAAGGTTTATGGGTTTAGTGTTTTAGGGGTTATAGATTAATGTTTATGATTTTTGGGGGTTTAGAGTTTTAGGGTTTTTTGATAAAACGCCGCTAAAGCCCTATTTTCTGTAGTGTTTTCTTCCTCTCCATCTTAGTTGTTTTAGGTATTTAGTATGAGAAATTTTGTGGAGCATATGTCTTAATATTTTGTTTACATTTTTGTGATGAGAAATGTTGACTGCTTGAAGATGACTTTGAGTGGATGATTGAGTGAACTCAAGTGTTACGAAAGAGTATTTGAACTTGATTGTGAGCCCTAGTGTATCCAAGAGGTAAGTACCATGAATTGTCTTAACTTCCCCTTAATTAAATGATAATGAAAATTGTTAAAATGTTGAAATGAAGTATATGATTTGATGACCATATATAAATTTCAGATGTGATTAATAATACATATATGAGAAAATAAGTGAGTTGAGATAATTGGAAGAAACATGGTTGAAATTTGATACAATGAAATATCTTAAAAGGAAAGAATGAGAAATCCATTAAAAGTGTATTGTGTTTTTATGTGCATGTGAAAAATATTGTTGAGAGCACAAAGCGCTTGAATGTTTCAATAAATTAATATGTGAAATTGAAAATATGAGATAATGAATGGATGTTCAAAGAGCTACAAGTATCTTGAAATGCTCTAGTAAACTTAGTGAAGATACAATTGGCATGCCAGAGGCATTAGTTAGCGCACATTTGTTAAAATACTATTATTAAAATATGCCTTTTGGTGTAGCAATTATGTGTGTTATGGATCCATTCTAGGGTGTTTGGATGGATGCACTTCTAACGTAGTGTTTCTGTAACATTCCAAATTTTTTCCGACTAACTGTAAAATTCGATTCCGAAATTTTTTTCATATTTAGAGCAAGAGCGTAGGTTCAGACATAAATAAGGTCATGAGTTGATTTGGAAATGCATTTTGAGATTTTTGTATTAATCATGTAAGAATTTAAGTGATCAGCAAAATAGTAATTTTACGGGTGTTTTCATCATTTGACAATGTACATTTAGAATATGAGAAATTATGATGTATGTGTGGATGGAATAATTATTTGTCCTTTCAATCTCATGTTAATACCATGATTTAATAGTAGACACTCAATTAAAAAGGAGTTTGACCTTTTGACCAACCTTTGTATTTAAAATACTAAAAAAATAATTAAAGGCCGCCATTTTCTTCCCTAATTGGTCGGCCACCATTTTTTCTTGAAGCGAGAACTATCATTTTCTTCCTTTGTTACTTTCATTATTTCCTCTTCATATTTCCTACTCTTTTCTCTTATGTCTTGAAAAATCACCATATAAAAACTCTATTTGAGCCTTACTCTCCATCTTCTCCATCACCACCAAATTAAGGGTTTGATTGGTTAGTGAGAGAAAACTTGAGTAGAGTGAGAAAGTGGTAAATAAGGTAAGAATTTTTGTGTCTCGTCATCATACAATGTTTATTTTTCATCTTTCTTTTATGTATAATGGTGAAACCGCTAATGTGGTCATTTATAACTTGTATTCATGAACATTTAATAATGTTGCTATGGAAGAGAAGAATTATGATGAAGGAACTTCTAGCAAAAGGAAAGAAAGAATTGAAGAATGAAGAGGAAGTTGGAAGCCTCCTTTTATTTTGTTAAATTTTGTGTAAGTTCTCATAGAAACCTAGAGTTTTCCTTAAGATAATTGTTATTGAAATGTATTTTCAATTGAATGAATTATATGGAAATAGAAACTAAAAGTATTGAGAAAATGTTATTAACCTTGATAGATGATAGATTAGGAATTTAATATCTCAAGACTCATATTCAAATTAAACCAATATAATATGATTTAGGTGAGACAAGACTAAGGTAAGTTGAAATGTTATTGATTTCATTGTACTGCGAAAGTATTTTATAGAATTTTTTTTTATGAAGTCTTGTTCATTAATGTAATTGATTTGGATATGTTAAGTATCATCGGATGATTTTGTGGCATATATATCTTGGACAGGGTTTTGAGATCTATTCATAAATAATATGTGTTTCAAGGTATGTATATCAATTGCTTATGAGAATTATTTTGTATGTCTATATGGGATATAAATATGAAAAAGTTATTGTGTTAATAATGGAAATGTAAATTGTTAATAATAAGTGCCCTCATAAGTTAGTAGAATAGCCTAGGACACATATGGAATGTCATAGGGAGCTAGATGTGCAAACTAAATGTAGATATGTCATTGAATGGAGATATGATAAGTTTCCTTATGGCATAGCACTTTGGTGCGTTTCGAGCCCTTTTATATGTTGGAGTTTCGGTTTGAGGCACTAATATTGCTTTATATTAGAGCTTGGATGGAATCTTGCATGTTTGAATCATATTTTACTAGGATAAGGGCCATAATACTTGAGGAATGGATATCTATTAATACAATTACAAGTTATGAAATGATTATTTGTGCTTTTAACTCAAATGACTTCTTTGTTTGCTAAGAGAGTAATAAATGATTATGGAATGGTATTCAAATGAAAATTTTATTTAATGAAATTGTCCAAGCTATCCTTTCAAATCCATATGATTATAGTTCATTTTTTTAATGTTTATGAATATCACATAACTTAATGTACTCTTACGTTATGTTTTATCAATAAAAGTGAGTATACATCCATGAGACTTACTAAGTTTTATGCTTAATGCTTCATTACTTTACTTGTGGAAATCTCAGCTCAGATCAAGGATCAACACCTCACACCATTGCAAGATTACAACAGTATGAAATTTTTGTATTTATGTTTATGACTCCCAGTAGCATGTACTAAAGAGTCATGTGGGTTATGCATATATACTATTTTCATACTACTATTGAACTTGTATTGGATGTGGTATTTGATTTTACTTTGGGATATGGTTTGATTGGCCTTGAAACATGAGTGTTTGCAATTTTACATGATTGACATGCATGCTTGTTTCTTTAATAAATAATATACTTGAATTTAAATTGAATCTTGGCTAGGTTGGGGTGTGTTAATAATGGTTTCAAGATTTTGTTCATGTGAAGTCATGTTTTAAATTGAACCCTCTTAGTTTATAAATCAATCTTTTGAGTGTGATTCATAATTTTGTTATGAAGAGGTGTTTTGGAATGTGTTTAGGTTGTTTTTAACTCAATTTTTCGTCCCCTATATCAAGGGTTTGAACCCTTAAACATATGTATCAAAACTTGTTAAGTCATTGACCAAATATGCTTATTTAAGTATTAGACCTTGGGTAGGCAGTAGCTAAAAAGCTACAATAACTAGGTCCCGGTGCCGATACATGGCACCCAGGTGCTAATACCCTACCTTGTGGTATCAAAACATATGGTCTAAAAATCGATACTTAGTCATTGGGCAGTGCCTCTACACTATTTTGAGTGTTTTGGGCCAGTTGTAGCCTATTTTTAGTCTTAGACACCTCTAATCACCCATGAATTGATTCTAAATTATTTCAAATTTATATTAAAATTTTTTAATTAATTTTATTTCATTCAAATGAATTTATTAATTGATTTAAAGTTTTAATTAGTAAGCGTTTTTAAGATTTTCTTTTGGTTTGTGCTCTAGTGACATCTCACATTTGTACCAGACGTTAGGTCAAGTAAGGGGTATTACAGTTTTAGGGTGATCGATTGGAATCTCGTGTATCCAAAGTTTGTCATACTAAGGTTTATTAAGGGTGAAATGGATTAAGATTTTGATAATAATATTTGTTAATGGATATGAATTTCTTTATGTGAAATAAAGTGATATGTATTAAGGGTGGGATTAATTTGTAAAGAATTGTAAATTGAACAAATGTTTAAACATTTGGTTAATGCAAAAGTGAATTTGAATCATAACATATGTTACTTTGTGCATAAAATAAAATAAGGGACCTTGTAATGGAAAATGTAATATTAGTGTATTAATAAAATAACTAAGTGACTAATTTGTTGGAAATGTGTAATATTCGGAGAAATGAGGAGTAATTATAATATTATAAATGAAATTTTACTCTATATCATAAGAGGTAACTACCTTAGATTTGTAATGGAAATAAATTAATGAACTAATCTCAAGTGGCTTGAGTATTAATGATGTGCTAATACGAGATGAAACAAAGTTTCTTAATATATAACTTCAATGAAATATGCATAATGTTCATAAAACACTCGAGCTATTATGTGAATATGGTACGGTAGGATAATCCATAAGTACTTACTAAGATATTTGAGCTTACCATGTTAGTTGTTTAAATGCATAGGTGAAAGGCCTTCCGAGAAAATTTAGCTAGTGACTTGAAGGCATCTCATCACCACTCAAAGATTTAAGAAGGTTAAACGTATGGTTTTCTATTAGAATGTGTTAGTCAAATGACATGTACATAATGTTGGATCTAGTTCCCTAAGTGTAGTAGTTTCGTCTATATACACTTGTAATTTTTTGAACAGATTGATTAATAAAATTATTCAAAAATTACATTGATACTTTGTATATTATCATCATATGCTTTTTGCATGCAAAGAAAAATGGAAGCAAATCTTGCTCATTGGTTTTCTAAATGTTTAACTAATACTAAGCAGTATTACGTCTTTGGATCGTAGTATGGAAAGAAAGCTTGTATTAGTAGATGAACCTAAACATGTCCTTAGTTTAATAAAAAATGAGAAAACTGATTAAAATACTAAAATATCATCTATCAAGTCCAATTGAGGAGATGCCTTGTCTTGGGCATCGGAGCGGATGACTCCAAGAAGATAAAATGCATAGATGTAATTGACTGGACTGATAGTACAACGGATAGGACCCAAAAAGAATAGTTCTTAAATCCATTTATGGATTTATTCACTTGTGATATTCATAATGTGGCATACCTAAATCCTGAGTGGATGGCGAACTATGTGTGCGTGACTCGTACACTTTGATGTGAGGAAAAACACGAGTTCAAATAGATAAGGAACTGAAAGCAGGTGCATTGGGTGTACTACTTCTGTAGTATGTAGTGCCATTTACAAAAATAGAATTCATAGCACAAAACATGGGTAAATGGTATCCTCGCATTGGCATTACATGGCTAATGAAAAGAAAACGTGGCCATGAGTCATCCATCTCGGTAATGGATAACTTGATCACTATTTGATAGTAATTAACTTTTCATCAAGGAAGATGTAATAGTTACCATTAGATAAAAGAGAACAAATATTATCCCAAAAAGATCAAGGATATCTTAAAAGGGTAACACGCTTCTAAAAAGGTCATTAGATGAGTACTGAGTAGTTGCTTTCGTAATGGTATTAATTTGCTTAATACAAAGATATTAATATCGGAATGTTTTTATTTTCAATATGAAAATGGCACCAACTCCCTTATTGAACATAGTCACTGAAAACAAACTCAACAGAAACAACTGTAAGGAATGGAAAAGGAACTTGATAATTGTCTTAAGTTGTGAGAAACTTAAAAATGTTCTTGATACTAAGTGCCCTCCGACCACTCAAGTTAAGGCCAGAAAACGCTAGGAAGAGTTTGATGAGATAGCAACACAAAATGGCACCAACTCCCTTATTGAACATAGTCACTGAAAACAAACTCAACGGAAACAACTGTAATGAATGGAAAAGGAAATTGATAATTGTCTTATGTTGTGAGAAACTTAAAATTGTTCTTGATACTAAGTGCCCTCGACCACTCAAGTTAAGGCCAGAAAACGCTAGGAAGAGTTTGATGAGATAGCTTGTTGCTATATGCTGGCAAGAGTGATTAGCAAACACTCTGTATAAGCAACTGAAAAGCTGTAAGACTACTAAATCGATATTATATAAGTTAAAAGACATGTCCAGAGGCCAAGTTTCCTTGGCCTGATAGTCTGGCCTGACACTCCGGTCAAAGACCATATGGTCACTCTTATGGACTAATTTGCCAAGGCCATAGATAATGAGGCCAATTTACACCTAGACTCCAAACTAGAGATGGTGTTCAAAATCTTGTCCAAGTATTTTGCTAGTTTTCAGGACGCATATAACCTTGGCAACAAAAACCTAACTCTTACGCAACTCATGAAAGAGTTACAATCCTATGAGTTGATGTTGAATGACAGTCAATTAATCTGAAGAGTAGAAGCAAATAGAGTCGTCACTTCTTCCTCAAAAGGGAAGGGAAAGCATGCTAATAAAGCAAGGTTAAGGCGTCAAGGCCACCACAGTGGAAAGGAAGAGAACCAGAAAGCCTAAAGACTTATCTAAATGTAAATGCTTCTTCTGTAGCAAGAAAGGGCACTTCAAGGCAAGCTGTAAAGAGTGAAAAGAATACATAGCTACCAAGGGCAAATGTATGAAACTCTTGATAATAGAAGCTTGTTTAGTGAATACTCAATAGACCGTTGGGTCATTGATTTGGGAGCCACGAATCATGTTTGTGTTTCTCTACAAGGGTTCGAGGAGACAAAAGATCTTAGAGATAAGAGTTTATTATTGCAGAATGGGAACAAGACAAGTGTGACAGCTGAAGCAGTGGGAGATGTACATCTTTATTTTGATAATTTTAGGAAGATTATTTTAAAAAAAGTTTTCTATGTACCAAGTTTCAAAAGAAACTTAATTCCCGTTGCATGTTTATATAAACTATGACTTTTAATAATAGAATTGCAATATCTAGAAATCATAATCTTATTTGTAATGAATGGATGTCAAATAATCTTTATTTTTTCAAACCAAAGATGTACAGACTGCTTGAGACTGAAATATCAAATAAAAGAATTAAAAATTCTCACTCTAATGAGGCGTACCTTTGGTATTTGAAACTTGGTCATATTAACCAAGAAAAAATCACTAGACTTGTGAAAGATGACATCTTAAGTTATCTTACAGAAGTTGATCAACAATATGAATCTTGGTTGGAAGGTAAGATGACTAAGCGATCTTTTAATGCAAAAGGAACGAGGGTCGAAAAGCCCCTATAACTATTGCACATTGGCATTTGTGGCCCCATGAGAATTAGTGTAAGAGGTGGATATGAGTATTATGTAACATTTATTGATGAGTGTTCCAGATATGGGTATGTATACCTGATGCACCGCAAAAGTAAAACCTTTGATAAATTCAAAGAGTTTCATGTGGAAGTGGAGAAACAACTAGGTTTACCCATAAAGGCATTTCATTCTGATCGAGGTGGGGAATATTTATCTGATGAGTTCTTAGGGTACCTTATAGAGAATGAGATTTTTATCCTAGTTAACCATGTCAGGCACTCCATAACATAATGGTGTGGCAGAGAGAAGAAATCGAATGTTGTTAAACATGGTACGTTCGATGTTAAGTTACTCGAAGCTGCCAATCTCTTTTTGGGGATATATTATATAAGCAACTTGCTATATTCTAAATGATGTTCCAACTAAGGCAGCATTGAAAACCCCATACGAATTGTGGCATGGCAAGAAGGCAAATCTTAATCATTTTAGGATTTAGGGATGCCCGACCCCCTAATTGGATAAAGATGTGAGGAAGTTGGACTCACGAACATAATTGTGCATATCTGTAGGATATCTAAAGGGAACAAAGGGTGGTTTGTTTTATAACCCGGAATAGCAAATTGTTATAATCACAACTTATGCTACTTTCTTTAAATAAAGTTACATGAATGACTTCAAACCTCGAAGTAAAAAGGTACTCGATGAGCTTTTGAGAAATATACAAAACCCTACGAAAGAAATTTTAAAACCAACTCCTAATAGCAGACTTACAAATGATTAGCAACATAGAGAGCCTCATTGTAGTGCAAGGGTCTCTCGTAGGCCTGAGTTCTTCCAATCTGGTAGAAGTGTTTTTAACATTGAGTCTTCCGAACAAGAAGATAATGACCCATTCACATATGATAAAGCATTGCAGAGTGTTGATTCCAAGCTCTACGAAATACCTATGAAAGCTGAGATAGAATCTATGTATTCCAATTTGGGAACTTGTAAACTTACCAAGAGGGATAAAACCCATAGGGTATAAGTGGATCAACAAGAGGGAAATAAATACGGATCGAAAAGGGGAAACTTATAAGGCCATAATTGTAGCAAAATGTTATACAAAAAAAAAAGGTATTGATTACAAAGAAACTTTCTCTCCGATTGTCATGTTCAATTTAATCTGCATATTCTATCCATTACGGCAACTCTCAATTTTGATATCTGGCAAATGGATGTCAAGACAACATTTTTGAATGACTATCTTAAAAAGAGCATTTACATGATGCAACTCACCAGATATATAGATAAAGGAAGTGAGCATAAATTTTGCAAACTATTTAGATCCATATATAGGCCTAAGCAAGCATCCTGCTCATGGAATCAAAGATTCGATCAAGCAATCAGGACTTTTGGATTTGAGAAAAACGTAGATGAACCTTGAGTTTATAAACTTTTAGAGGATGGAAAGGTGGTCTTTCTCATTCTATATGCCAATGACATTCTACTCATTGGGGATGATGTAGGGACATTGTCATCAGTTAAACTGTGGTTACACTATAGCAAAATAGGTTTTTAGCAGTGTTTTTTTGGAGTGCTGCTAAAACAGTTTTAAGCGCCTCAAAAAACACTGCTATAAATAGCGCCACTAAAATTTGCAGCGATTATGTAGGAAAATGCCTCTAGAGAACATGATCTTTAGCGGCGTTTTTTTTTTGCAAACGCCTCAAGAGAGTCGAGCATGTTGTGGCGTTTGTAGCTAGAATCACCGCAAAAGATCATGTTTTT
Source organism: Gossypium hirsutum (assembly GCF_007990345.1). Taxonomy (NCBI): domain Eukaryota; kingdom Viridiplantae; phylum Streptophyta; class Magnoliopsida; order Malvales; family Malvaceae; genus Gossypium; species Gossypium hirsutum. The sequence goes on from NC_053424.1 coordinate 32,270,584, forward strand.
TAGTAGCTTTTTGTAGTAAAAACGCCGCTAAAGATCATGTTCTATAGCGACATTTGTGGGAAAACGTCACAACATTAATAGATTTTACCAACCCATTTTGTATATAACTCGAATTTTCAACATATTTTCCTGTACTCGAATTTTCAACATATTTTCCTGTAACTTCAAATCCAACAACAAACTTCAAATCTATTCAAATCCAACAACAAACTTCAAATCTAAATGACAATATTAAAAAAAAGTGGAATTTCACATGACAAGACCCAAGTTAACAACATTTTCTTAGGCAGATTTGGAATTTCATATGACAAGTATGAATTGGCAACCCACTTGATAATAGTAAAAAGAGTTTATCTCGAAGATATGATGATTCAAAAACACAACCATTTACCAAATTACCATTCAAATAGTTATACTTTGAGAATAAATGCAGGTAAGGGTCCATATTTTAACATATGAATACGGCATTCATAGAATCTATTTTTCATTAAAAAAAACCAAAATACAATCTACTCCTAATTACATAGAATTTCCCAAAAACTTTTTACCTCTATATAACATGTCTAAGATCAAACATCCAAAAAAATTTTAATGCCTTTCATGTATTCAAAACTTCATATTCCATACATATATTCTAAGATAAAAATATTAAACACATATTCTTTAAAAATTGAAAAATACAAATCTTTTCTAATATCGCAAGCAAAATTACACATTTTTCAAATGTTTTTTTTTTTGAAATATCAATACTCGGTAATTAATATTAGGTCTAGAAGCGACAGTCATAGACCCTAACCTCTAAAACAGAAATTTATGGTTTAGTCCCTTTAAAACCTGTAATTTTGTATATTAATACATAATAAAATTTCATTTTGAACTTTCAAAATAATAAAATTTTGATTTAATCTTTCTAAAGAATATAAAATTATAAACTAATATAATAACAAAATTACATTTTAATTCTCATAAAAATTTATAATTTAACTTTGATCTCTAAAAAAATAGTTTTACCCTTAATTGAGTCAAAACTAAAATTTTTAATTAAATTTGAGTAAAATCAAATGTTTAAATAAAAGATAAGCTTTCGTAACAATATTTCACTATCAACAACACTCAAGCTTGAAAATCTATTTAAGAAACATCAAGCATTTTACATACATACATATATATAAATATCCAAAAGAAACTAGGGGGCGATAATGAATGAGCCTTTTACATATAGTGTGAGAGGATCATAAGAAAATACCAGGCCGTTGTTGCTGCTAATAACTTGAGGTGATATCCACTTGCCAATGGAAATAAAACTTCTTTCATCATATTCACATCATGCAAGTGACAAGCTACTAAAAATATGCTTCAAACTGGGACAAACTGCACATAACCTCCCCATACTTGTTGAGCAAATCTATCAGTCACCGCATTTCAAACATCAATGAATTGGATTATGTTTCTTTCTTTATTCTTTCTCTCAAGTAAAATCTAGAGATTGAAATAGGGGATGATAAGCTAAGAACCAAAAAAGAAAGCTATGCACTTTATGAGACGCGAGAAAGAAAGGAGGGAAAACAAAAATAATTCTCACCTTCGGAAAAAAGTGAACATCCAGAGTCTCCAACATGCTACACTATGATATAGCACTTTCAACTGCTTCGTCCTCAATGTTGCAAGACTAAACTGACCAATATTCAAAAAAGAATAAAAGGGGGCAAGAAATTCACTTATATGATTGTCTATGACAAAAGAAATCAGAAAGACTTGGCATGAAGGAAACAGGAATTCGGAAGAGGATTTAAGGGCATAACGCAAATACTCTACAATAAAAAATGACAGCATTCAGAGTCAAAAAAATTGTTATTGTTTGTATCAAAGTTAAAATACAGTAATGTCATCAACATCCAGAGAAATACGATATTCTAAGACCAAGAGTACAAACTAATTAGTGAACTTAGAATAGATTTTTTGATAAATAAGTTTCTGCAATATATCAAACGCAATACCAAGCAATTTTAGACAATTCACTTAGCACCGCTTCTCCAATACTTAAAAAATCAAGCAAAAGCTAGAGTGATAGCATATTCTCAACTAGAAATTGGAATTCAAATCTACATCAGTACTGAACAATAAAGAGCAACTCCATAATCGAAAATCATTTTTATAGAATAATTTTTTTTCAAAAAATGAGCTTAATAACCTAAAAAAATGCTCAATTCATATAGAAAGATTATGAAAAAGAAAAGAACCAAAAAACATAAAAACTTACACTTTCAATAAAGTTTACTGCCTTTCTATAACAAATCCTTGAGCAGAGGACTGTCAAGTAGAGATGGACGGAGCAGCGTCGATGAAAGAGACAGAGATCGATGGCAAATGCACTGTTAACAATGATGCAGCAAAAGGATGACCGAATAAACGACCAACAAAAAACGGATGGGAAAGAAAAAAATTAAGTTAATGAATTGGGGAAAAACTAACTTAGGGATTTGGGGAAAATTATTTGGAGGAATAAGGGTTGGGGGTAATCTATCAAAACGGCACCGCTTCTATAAAAATTAAAAAATATTCAGGGCATTTATGGGAAAAACACCGTTATTTCTTTACCTTTAGTGGCGTTTTTGAAAAACGTCGCTATCATTTTTAACCTTTTTGCAGCATTTATGCAAAAACGTCACTATTACTTTACCTTTTACAGTGTTTATGGGAAAAATGCTGCTAACGCTACTCCTATTCAGTGTACCTTTGCGGCGCATAGAATAAAATGTCATTAAAAACGCCACTAAAAACACCATTAAAAGCTGAATTTGGTCAAGTGTTAACCCAATAGTTTAGCATGAAGGACATAGGAGAAGCGAATTTTGTTCTAGGAATTCAAATATTAAGAAATTGAAAGAAGAAAGTGATAGACTTCTCTCAATCTTCAAACATAGACAAGATATTGGAGCGTTATTCAATGATTGATTCAATTAAGGGAAATTAACCTTCCATATCGAGATTTCATCTTTTTTAAAGAGTTGTTCTAATACAGCGAAAGAAAGAGTGAACATGAGAAAGGTTCCTAATGCTTTAGCAATAGGAAGTCTCATGTATGCTATGTAATGCAGACGCCCATATATTTGTTTTGCAGTGGGGTTGGTAAGTTGGTATCAGGTGAATCCAAGACCAAGAAACTGACAAGCAATTAAGCATATACTCCATTATTTACGAAGAACGGGGAATTATATGCTTATGTATTTTGGAGGAAATCTTATGCCTATCGAATATACTGATTCTGACTTCCAAACATGTCGAGATTCAAGGAAATCGACATTAGGCTGTGTTTTGTCCTAAATAGTGGGTCTATAGTGTGAATAAATGTCAAGCAGAGTTACGCTATCCACTTCACTATGGAGGGCCATGAGGTATGGAAAAGCTATTGCACTATAACAGTGCAGATATAGCTAAGCTTAAAAGAAACCTCATAAGGAAAAAACACATTAAAGGTGACAAGAGTGTATGGCAGAAAACTAGATGTAGTCAAGAATTGCATTGGAGGACAAACCCTAGGGATTTGTTTAGCCAAGAATCTTATAGCTAGAGAGCTTTTTAGGAAACATGTAGAGGGTATAGGATGCAAAACATGACTCATCTACTTCACTATAGCAAGTGAGAGACTGTTGCATCTGATGCCCTAAATGTAGTATTTGCGTCTAAGTACACTTGTAATTTTGTCAAATAGATTGGTTAATAAAATTATTCATAAATTACATTAAAACTTTGTATATTTTCCTTACATGGTTTTTGCATGTAATGCAACATGGAAGCAAATATTGCTCATTGGTTACCTAAATGTTTAACTAATACTAAACAATATTCCGTGGTTGAATCGTAGTACGGAAAGACAACTTGTATTAGTAGACAAACATAAGCATGTCATTGGTCTATTCGAAAATGAAAAAACTGATTAATAGGCAAAAATGTCGTTTATAAAGTCTAATTAGGGAGATGCCTTATCTTGGGCATCGGAGTGGATGACTCCCAGAAGATAGAGGCATAGATTTGACTGTCTAGATTGACAGTACAATGGACAGGACCCAAGAAAGATATATCCTAAATCCATTTATGGATTTATTCACTTAGGATGTTCATAGTGTGGCATACCTAAATCCTGAGTTGATGCCAGACTATGTATGTGTGATTCATACACTTTCATGTAAGCAAAAGCCTGAGTTCAAATAGATAAGGAACTGAAAGCTGGAGTATTGGGTGTACAACTTCTATAGTATGTAACGTGTAACATCCTGAATTAGGGTTTAGTCAGAACAGTGGTTTCGAGACCATGAATCTGAAGTAGAAATAATTATTTTGTGATTTTTATGAGGTCTATGATATGATTACGTGCTTGTGTGAAAATTTCATGAAGAAATTTTATGTGTAAAGTGTCCAATTTAACTTTAGGGACTAAATTGCAAAAGTTGCAAAATTAAAGATTCTAGAAGCTTTAAGAATGAAATGGATTTAGATTAGTAATTAGAGGTCCTTAAATAGAAATTTTCCCAATTTCTATTTTTATGGAAAAAATGGGCATGCATGGGTAAAATTTTAAAGGAAGGCCTTAAAGGCATTTTTGTCTTTTGGTAAATAAAAGAATAAAAAGGGAAAATAAAGCCAATATCTCTTCATCTTTCTCATGCTTGTGCCAAATTTGAAGAGTCACCATAGCTAGGGTTTCTTCAACCTTTCAAGTTTGATAGTAAGTACATCCTAGCCTCGTTTTTAATGTTATTTATGTTTTTGAAATCTTTGAAACATGAACTAGCTATTTCTACCATTGTTTTAAGCTAGGGTTCATGTTAAAAAATTTACCCAGGTGTTTCATGCATGTGTTTTGATGATTTATGAAGGAATATGAAAGTTTAGTGTTAGATAAACATCTTTTCCTAGGTGATTTTTCATGAAAACATCAAAAAGGACTTATTTGTAAAACATGCAAAAATAAGTGTCAAAAATGTTATTTGATGAAAAATTTGGGCTGTTGTAAGAAGGAATATGAAAAAGGCTAGGCTTGGGTAACAAAGAAATTGGACACATTTTCATTTTACGAGCTTAGGGACAAAAGTGTAAATATGTCAAAGTTTAGAGGAAAAGTGTAATTTTTCCATAGTATGATTTTTGGACTAAATTGAATAATGTGGATATTAAATAAGTGAAATTTGCTATTATAGATCAAGAAAAACAGAGTCAAGGCCTAGATCAGGGAAAGAGCAAGATCTTGGACTAAATCAAAGTAATTGTCTATATTTTGTACCGAGGTAAGCTTGTGTGTAATTAATATAGCATTTTATTATGTGCTTAATATTTGATGTTATATGAATGGTTTTGTCTTGGTGAATATCATTGATGTTGTTTGTTAAAGAATTGTGGTGACATAAGCCTATTGAACCTCGGGAATACTTAAGGTATCATCGTTTTCACATTTGAGTGGATGAGCTTTTGTATAAGACCATATCTTGGATATGGCTTCGGTAGTGACATGTGATGCCATGTAAGACCATGTCTGGGACATGGCTTTGGCATCGTTATGTGATCTTATGTAAGACCAGGTCCGGGACATGGCTTTGGCATCATAATGGGACATCGTAGAAGACCATAGCTGGGCTATCAACTTTGATATGTGTGATCCCATGTAAGACCATGTCTGGGCATTGGCATTGTTATGTGGTCCCATGTAAGACCATACCTAGGATATGGCATTGTCACCCTACCCTGTGAATATGATATCTTGAGTAACCCCTATTATTCCAAGTGGTTCAACGGGTAGTCCCAGGATGCGACAATGAATGACGAGGTATAGCTATCTTGAGTGGGTACAGGTAAGTACGCCAAGCTCGTAGTTATTGAGAATACGAAATTATACAATTTTGGTATGATAAAAATGGAGAAATCGTGATCTTGAGTTCTATGAGACATTGTGAGGTTTGATCGAGATAGGATAGGATTATAGTGATTATGGAGAATATGATGAATTAAGTGATGTTATGTGTGTTGAAATGACATATTTTCATTACTTATTATTTAAATACAAACTTATTAAGCTTTATGCTTACTCCCTCTCTTTTCCTTTTTCTTATAGTTTTGCCAAGCTAGTTAAGGGATCAAAAGGCGTCAGAGGCTCGACCACACTATCAATTGGATATTTTAAGTATATTTAGTCTCTTTATTTTGAGTATGGCATGTACAGGAACTTGGTTGTTTTGTTATATGTTATATTAGTTTAGCCCATGTGTTGGCTTATGAGGGTGTTATGATTCATTTTATATAAGGCCATGAGATATGGCTTACAATGAATATTGGGTTGTAAACCTATTCACTTATGCATGTATGAGCCAATTCCATTATGGTACGGAACTTAATGGATGATGGCGGAATGATGATGATCACTATGTGTGTGTATGAGTTTATATGAAAATGCATGCATGCAAATTTAATAATTATTGCTCATGGATACATATGTGTTTGGTACAATAGAGTCGTTATGATATGAAGCCTTAATCTAGTCTAAAGTGTTGAGAAATTGAATACACGAATTAGATTCATAAGAGAGTTTAAGTACCTTTGGAACTATGAATGTGTTGTGTAAGTAAGGGTGGCAAATGGCTTGAAATATAGCCTTAAATTTGTCCGTACGGGTAGACACGTGGGCATGTGTCTAGATCGTGTGTGACACACAGTTCGCTCCATGGGCGTTGCACTGGCCGTGTGTTCCCTGCACCCTAATTAATACAAACAAAATGCCTAATAGTAAACACACGGGCTGAGACACAGCCGTGTGTCTCGACCGTGTGAGAGACACTGCCAGGGGACATGGGCATGTGCCTTGGCTGTGTGAGTTCTGCACCTATTTATGGAAAAATTATGAAATTTAATTTTCTACACGGCCTAAGCACACGGGCATGTGTGACCACATTTTGTTAATGATGTCATAAACAGAGAGTTACATGGGCTAAGGACACGGGCGTGTCCCAAGCCACATGGGCGCATGGTATTACACGACCCACTCGCACGGGTGTGTTACTCTATTTAGTGAAAAATTTTCTATGCCCTCAATTTGGTCCCGAACCACTCCCAATGTATGTGTTGGGCCTCATGGGCCCATATAAGGTACGATGTGCATGTGGATGAAAAGTTTTAAATTTGGACGAAAATTTATGTCTCGGTTTTGAAAGATTTTGTGAGCTTTGGTTCGATAATGTCTCATTCCCTGTTCCGGTGTTGGTTACGGGTAAAGGGTGTTACATTTAGTGGCATCAGAGCTGCGATTTAGTCGATTCTCGAACTAACATAGTGTGTGTACGAGTTTAGCTATACATGCCATACATATATTGTGATAGTGTGACGACTCCTAACAATTTTTTTATTGTGTCCTCATATAGTAAATGGATCCCGATCGAGCTGTGGTAGATGATGTAGAAAGTAATGCACAGGCTCCCACTGAAGGGACGGTGCCAACTGATACTCGACCTTTCACGGTTAGTCAGGGAGTAGGAGAAGGGGCTCGGGAAGCCTTTCTCCACATGATGGACACTTGGTACACGGAGTTCGTTCGAGCGAACCCGAATGCTTAACGCCCTCCACCCCCGCCTATTCCTTAGCCTATTCTAGTGGAACCCTAAGGTATGGATTTTATAAGACTGAATAGACCCCCGGTGGATAAAATTCAGAAGCAAGGAGCTCAAGAGTTCCGAGCTAGTATTAACGATGATCCAGAATGGGCAGAGTTTTGGCTTGAAAACACCATTCGGGTTTTTGAAGAATTGTCATGCACACCAGAAGAGTGCATGAAATGTGTGGTATCTCTATTTAGAGATTCAGCTTACCATTGGTGGAAGACACTTGTCTCGGTAATACTGAGGGAGAGGGTGACATGGGAATTTTTCCAAAGGAGTTTCAAAAAAAGTATATCAATCAGAGATTCATGTACCTATCGAACAGTAGTATAGTTTTAGCAAGACCGAATTGTCAAACCCAAAGGAACTAAAAGTACTAGTAATGACTATCTTTTTATTATCTAGCCTAGGAATAAAAGGGGCTTTTATTTTAACTAACTAATTATCTAAACTAAGAATGTACAGAGAAAAGGATTGGGGAATTGCTTTTGGGAAAATCGATTAACTTGGGACAATACCTAAGGAAAAATCCACCTAGACTTTACTTGTTATTCTGGCTCCGAACCGGACGATTTATTCATTCAACTTGTTCCGTAGAGATCCCTAAGTTATGTTATTATCCCTATTCAAGACTAATAACATCTAATCCCTAAATTGAATAACCGAGACTTTTCTCTAATTAACACTCTAGGATTGCATTAACTCGATCTATGGGTCCCTTATTAGGTTTCACCCTAATCCGGTAAAATCTTGTCACCCTATTTCTAGGCGCACAATCAAATCCGCTTAATTATGACAAAAGTACTCTTAGATAGGGTCGATTCCTCCTCTGAATAAGAGCATGTCTTGAATCAGTATCCTGGGATGTCAAAACAAGAATTAAGAACACATAATTAAGAACAAGTTAAATATTTATCATACGATTCAGAAAATAATAACAAGATTCGTCTTAGGTTTCATTCCCCTTTGGTATTTAGGGGTTTTAGTTCACAACTAAATAAGAAAACATCTCAGAAGAATAAAGAATACAAAACATAAAGAAAACCCAAAACTCTTGAAGGGAAATTAAGGAGAGATCTTCAGTCTTGATGATGAATTCAGCTTCTGAGATGGATCAATCGGCTTCAATGGAGGAATTCCTTACCCCCTCTTCTCTGTCTCCTTTTTCTCCTCTTCTTGGGTGTATTTATAGGCTTTGGAATGCCTATAAGCCCTCAAAAGTGGCCTTTTCTGAATTGGACTCAACTTGGACTCGACAAGGACATGCCCGTGTTCGAGCCTGTTAAAATGGCACGGGCGTGTGCTATACCCATGTGAATCGTGCTTCAATTCTGCCAAATTGACATGGCTGTGTGGTCTACCCGTGTGTAGAGGTCCAGGCCGTGTCGATTTTGTACTTTGGCCCATTTTCTCTATTTTTGGCCTGTTTCTCATTCCTTTCGCTCTCCTATGCTCTCCTAAGTATAAAATATGAAATTAAAGCATTAGGAGCATCGAATTCACCAATTCTAATAAGAAATCATCCATAAAATGCATTAAACATGGGGTAAAAATATGTATAATTTAAGGTTTATCAAGAGGCATCAAAGTGCAAGATCGGGTAACACTGTTGGCTGTTGTAGACCGCAGAAAAATCTGAGTAATGGAGCGAGCTGTAAGAGTGCCCCTAAAGAGTCTACTGCGAGACCTGAAGGTGGAACTCCTGCAAGGATGTACGCCATTTTCACTCGCGAAAAGGCTTCATCCCCGGATGTGATTATGGGTATATTTGCTATCTATGATGCTACTATTATTGCTTTGATTGATTCAGGATCTTCCCATTCTTAAATTTGTATGAAATTGGTGTCTAGTATGAGCATGTTTGTTGAGCCTATTGAATTTATGATAAAAGTGTCAAACTCGTTAGGAAAATGTGTGCTAGTTGACAAAGTATGTAGGAATTGCCCTTTGATTATTAGAGGACACTATTTTCCGGCTAACCTCATGCTTTTGCCATTTGATGAATTCGATGTAATTCTTTGTATGGACTGGCTAACTGCTCATGATGTAGTAGTAAACGGTGGGGGAAAATTTATCGAACTGAAATGTGAAAGTGGTGATATTCTTATGGTGATCAGATGAGTCGGATAGCTTGTATGCAGTAATTTCTTCTATGGTCGCTTAGAAGTGTGTAAGGAAGGGTTACGAGGCTTACCTTGCCTTTGTGTTGAATACAAAAGAATTGGAGTTAAGAATTGAGTTAGTACCAGTAGTACGTGAGTATTCTGACATATCCCTAGAAGAGTTGCCTTGATTGCCCCCGATTAGAGAAGTGGAATTTAGCATTGATCTAGTTCCACATACGACACTTATTTTTATTGCTCCGTATAGGATGGCTCCAACTGAGTTGAAAGAGTTGAAAGCCCAATTGCAAGAATTGACGTTTAAAGGTTTCGCAAGACCTAGTTACTCACCATAGGGTGCACCAGTTTTATTTGTGAAGAAGAAAGATGGTTCGATAAGGTTATTTATTGATTACCGAAAACTCAACAAGGTGACGATAAAGAATAAGTACCCCTTACCAAGGATAGATTATTTATTTGATCAACTAAAGGGAGCCACAATGTTTTCCAAGATAGATTTGAGTTCCGGCTACTATTAGTTGAGAGTTAAGGACTCGGACGTACCGAAAATCGCATTCTGGATGAGGTATGGCCATTATGAATTTTTGGTAACGCCTTTTGGTCTAATTAATGCTCCTGTGGTTTTCATGGATTTAATGAATCGAATTTTCTAACCTTATTTGGATAAATTTATTATGGTATTTATTGATGATATTCTAATTTATTCTCATGACAAATCTGAACATGCTAATCATTTGATAATTGTCTTACAAACTTTGAGAGATAAGCGGTTGTATGCAAAGTTTAGTAAAAGTGAGTTTTGGCTTAGAGAAGTCAAATTTTTGGGGTATGTTGTGTCGAGTGATGGGATCCAAGTTGATCCGAGTAAGATTTTAGCCATTGTTGATTGGAAATCGGCACGAAACGTATCTGAAGTTAAAAGCTTTTTGGGCCTAGTCGGCTATTACAGGAGGTTCGTTAAAGGATTTTCTATGATTTCCTCTCCGATCACAATTTTGTTGCAAAACGATACCAAGTTTTAATGGTCGAAAAAGTACCAGCAAAGTTTTGAGAAATTAAAGGCATTGTTGACTGAGGCTCCAGTATTAGTACAACCTAAGCCGAGAAAAGAATTTGTGGTTTAGAGTGATGAATCATTAAATGGATTGGGTTGTGTGCTTATGCAAGAAAGAAAAGTGATAGCCTATGTATCGAGGCAACTAAAACCACACGAGAAAAATTATCCGACACATGATCTAGAGCTAGCTGCTATTGTGTTTGCGTTAAATATTTGGAGACATCACTTGTACGGTAAGAGGTGTCAGGTATTCACCGATCACAAAAGTCTAAAGCACTAGATGACTCAAAAAGATCTAAATTTATGGCAACGAAGGTGGCTAGAGTTAATAAATGATTATGAATTGGTGATTGACTATCACCCGGGTAAGGTGAATGTGCTCGCCGATGCCTTTAGCAGGAAATCCTTATTTTCCTTGATAGCTATGAACACTCAGATAATGGCCTCCGATGATGGTTTGATACTAGTGGAGTTAAGAGCTAGACCGATGTTTCTCCAAGAAACCTGTGAAGCTCAGAAAGGTGATAATGATTTGTAAACCAAGAGAACTCAATGTGAGTCAGGTGTTGAATCAGATTTTCAGATTGGTACCGATGGTTGCTTGATTTTTCAAGATAGGGCCTATGTACCTAGGGATGATGAGCTTATTGGGAAAATTCTTTACGAGGCACATAGTAGTTGTATGTCAGTCCATCCGGGTAGCACCAAGATGTATAATGACTTGAAGAGATTGTCTTGGTGCCCATGCATGAAAAGAGACATCTCAGAGTTTGTTTCGAAATGCATAATATTTCAGCAAGTGAAAGCTAAGCACCAAGTACCTTCAGGTTTACTACAACCTGTGATGGTACCCGAGTGGAAATGAGACTAGATTACTATGGCTCGAGAGTTTATTTGGGTCGTAGTCAATCAACTGACGAAATCGTCTCACTTTATTTTGATACGTACCGACTACTCACTTGATAAGCTAGTCGAGTTGTATGTTTCTGAAATTGTGAGACTACATGGAGTACCTTTGTCGATCATTTCGGATAGGGATCCAAGATTCACATCGCAGTTTTGGAAAAAACTACAGGAAGCTTTAGGTGCAAAACTAAATTTTAGTACCGCTTTCCATCTACAAACTGATGGATAGACAAAGAGAGTAATATAGATACTGGAAGACATGCTCGAGTGTTGTGTTCTCGAATTTCAGGGCAGTTGGGAAAAGTATTTACCATTGGTGGAATTTGCCTATAATAATAGTTTTTAGTCGAGCTTAAAAATGGTGCCTTATGGGGCTTTGTATGGGCGCAAGTGCCGAACACCATTATATTGGACTGAACTTAGAGAAAATCATATTCATGGGGTTGACTTAGTATGAGAAACTGAAGAGAAAGTAAAGGTGATTTGATATTGTTTGAAAGCGGCTTCGGATAGACAGAAATCCTACGCAGATTTGAAACGAAAAGAGATTGAGTTTTAGGTTGATGATAATGTCCTCGTGGAAGAAAGTTCTCAGATTTGGCAAGAAAGGGAAATTGAGTCCACGCTTTATTGGACCATATGAGGTGACTGAAAGAATAGGACCGGTGGCTTATCGGTTAGCCTTACCATCTGATTTGGAAAGGATTCACGATGTGTTCCATGTGTCTATATTATGTTGTTACTATTCTGGCCCTTCACATGTGATTTCACCTATAGAGCTGGAGATACGACCAGATATGACTTATGGTGAGGAACCAGTTAAAATCTTAGCTCCGGAGGTCAAACAATTAAGAAACAAGAGTATTGCCCTTGTAAAAGTGTTATGGCAATGACATGGGCTTGAAAAGGCCACAAGGGAGCCCAAAGAAATAGTGAGAAGTCAATACCCAATCCTTTTTACCGGTAAGATTTTCGGGGATGAAAATCCTTAAGGGGGAGAGTTGTAACATCTTGAATTAGGGTCTAACCAGAACAGTGGTTTCGAGACAATGTGTAACAACCTGATTTAGGGCCTAGTCAGAAAAGTGGTATCGGGACCCAAAATTCGAAGTTAGAAAATTATTTTTATTATTTTTATTAGGTTATGGTACGATTATATTAGTGCATATAAATTTTGGTAAGTTAATTTTAGCTATTTCTAGTCCAATTTCGTAAAAAGTGACTAAATCGCATAAAAGTCAAAAGTTACATTTTAGTGCCCAAATGTGTTAAATAGCTAGAGAATGAAAATTGAGGGCTTTTAAAGGGCAATTAGACCTTTGTGCATTGGCTTGGCCGACCATGGGGAGACATATTGGGGAGAAGGTAAAAAATTAGGTGAGGGTGAGGTCATCAATTTTGACTAGTTAGTTCCATAACAATAAACCATGTAATTTGTCTTAGAAGAGCTCATCATCCAACGTTTTCATTTTTCTATCTCATGTTACTCTCGTGGAGTTTCTCGAAAATCTCGATGGATTATCCATTTACTGTCAAGTCATAAGAGCGATCATCTCAAGTACGCGCTCCCGTGAACCTCACATCATACTGCGGGATTACCAGTCCATGCTAAATCCTCCGTAATGTAAACTCATAGGGTGATGTTGGGATTACCCGTCCAGGATAAATTCCTTATAGCGACGAACACCCTTAATGAGCTCGGATTTGAATTACCAGTCCAGGCTAAATTCAGACCCTAATCGGATTACCCGTCCGGGCTAAATCCACAATGCACACATACTCTTTGGGAGGTCCGATCATTCAAGGAACACCCGTCTAGGCTGGATCCATTCTATATTTGTGATCAACGAATTACCCGTCTGGGCTAAATCCTTTTTCTGCAAAACACATGCAGGATCTCAAGTCATGTAAGCCATGGTTTATCCATCGAATTTCCCTTTTTACTCCAACCGGGACATTTATCATCATGTCATTATTATTAACATATTTCATGGATTTTCATGCCATTATTATAACCAAATATCATGCATTCATAGCACATGTAATTAGGCATATTAATAGTTTACTTAAAGTTATTCGAACTTACCTGGTATCCGTTTTGGTTTTACATCTCGGTTATTCAGAAACCTTTCGTTTTCCTCTATCGACCTCTAAAATTTGCTCCTCGGGGTCTATAACAATAAAAATAAATTATCAATATCTCACATTATTCTTTTCAGACCTAAATTTCACCCTAGAAAAAATGATCGTTTTGCCCCTAACTTTTCACATTATTTGCAGTTTGGTCCCTAGGCTCGTATAATGAAATGCATGAATTTTCTACATTACCCAAGCCTAACCGAATGTTCTTTTCTCTTATGGCAGCCCACATTTTTCCATTATTTCACATTTTTACCACATATTTTACACCTTTTTCAAAAAGGTTCTTTTAGGGGTTTTTCATGAAAATCACTTAGAAAAAGATGTTTAACACACATCCAACTTCCATATTTCTCCATAAAACATCAAAGAATAAACATGTCACACATAGGTCACTTTGCAAACATGAACCCTAACTCAAAATATGGGTAGAAATGGAGAGAGTAAGCTACTGGGATTTTAAAAATACGAAGAACATTAAAAACAGGGCTTTGGAGCACTTACTATTGAGCTTGAAAATGTTGAAAACCCTAGGTATGGAGGGCTTGAGAAATTTGGCTGGATGAGGGTGAAGAATGGCTGATTTGAGAAATTTGGCTGGATGAGGGTGAAGAATGGCTGATTTTTTTCCTTCATTTTCCCATTTTATTTCATTAATTAGCCAAATGACCAAAATGCCTTTAAGCCCTTTCTTTAAAATTTATCCATACATGCCCATTTTTGTCCAAAAACTTAGAAATTGGGAAAATTGCTCTTTAAAGACTTCTAATTAATAATATAAAGCAATTTCATGCAAATTGCTTCTAGAATCCAAGTTTTGCAATTTATTCAATTTGGTCCTTATTTTTTAATTGGACACCTTACTCATAGAATTTCATAAAACTTTAGCACATGCATATTTTCATATTCTAGACCTCGTAATAATCATAAAACAAATATTTCAATATCAGATTTGTAGTCTTGAAACCACTGTTCTGACTAGGCCCTATTTTGAGATGTTACATTTATCCCCCCTTTAGGGACTTTCGTCCTCAAAAGTCGTACTAGTAAATAGGTTCGGATATTGGCTTCTCATGGTTTCTTCTGGCTCCCATATAGCCTTTCCACACCATGTCGATGCCTTAAGACTTTTACCAAAGCCACATTTTTATTTCTCAGCTGTTTAACCTCACGGGCCAAAATCTTGACCGGTTCTTCACCATAATCATGTCCGGTCTAATTTCAATCTCCGTCGGTGAAATCACATGAGAGGGTTCTGATCGTATCGCCTTATCATAGATACATGGAACACGTTGTGAATCTTTTCTAGTTCTAGTGGCAATACTAATCGATATGTCAAAGGTCTAACTCATTCAATAACCTCATTTGGTCCAATAAACGATGGACTCAGTTTCCCTTTCCGGTCAAATCTCAATACCTTTTTCCATAGAGATACTTTCAAGAATACTTTATTTCTGACTTGGAACTCAATCTCTTTTCCTTTCAGATCAGCATATGACTTTTGTCTATTCGACACTACTTTTAAGCAATCACGTATCACTTTAACCTTTTCTTTAGTTTCCTTGATTAGATCAACTCCGTGAATCTAACTCTCATTGAGTTTTGTCCAATACAATGGAGTTCGACATTTTTTGCCATACAAGGCCTCATAAGGCACCATCTTCAAACTCGTTTGAAAACTCTTGTTGTAGGCGAACTCTACTAATGACAAGTATTTTTCCCAGCTACCTTGAAATTCGAGGATGCAACATTGCAACATATCCTCAAGAATTTAAATCATTCGCTTAGACTGACCATCGGTCTGCGGGTGAAAACTTGTACTAAAGCTCAACTTTGTACCCAAGGCTTCTTGTAACTTCTTCCAGAATCTTGAAGTGAATCTCGGGTCTCTGTCTGATATATACAAGTCGACCAACTTGTCAAGTGAATAATCTATCCTTACCGGAATAAAATGAGCCGTCTTTGTCAACTTATCAACCACAACCCATATGGCATCTTTCTTTTTCAGGGTCAATGGTAATCCTGTCACGAAGTCCATAGCGATTCTGTCCCATTTCCATTCGGGGACCATCACAGGCTATAGTAAACCGAAAGGTACTTTATGTTCAGCTTTGACTTGCTTACATGTCAAACATTTCAATACAAATTAGGAGATGTCTCTTTTCATGCTGTTCCACCAGTACATTTTCTTTAAATCATTGTACATTTTGGTACTTCCAGGATGAATAGACAAACGACTATCATGTGCATCTTGCAAAATCCTCCGAATAATTTCATCTTTCCTCGGTACATAAACTCTGTCTCTGAACATCAAGCATCCATCAGGACTAATTTGAAAATCTGATTCATTGTCCGGCTCACATTGAGCTCTTTTAGCTTGCTGGACACTATCATTAGTTTGAGCATCATAAATTTCCTGAAGAAATGCCGGCCTAGCCTTTAGCTCTGCCATGACAGAACCACCATCAAACAATGCCAATCGAGCATTCATGGCCCTCAATTGTAAACAAGATTTTTTGCTTAACGTGTCAGCGACCACATTCTCCTTTCCTGGGTGATAATCGATGATCAACTCGTAATCTTTAATTAGTTCTAACCATCTTCACTGTCTTAGATTCAATTCTTTTTGAGTCATCAAATACTTAAAAATCTTGTCGTATGTGAATATACGACAACAAGTCTCACATATAAGTAATGCCTCCAGATTTTCAAGGAAAAAACAATGGCGGCAAGCTCTCAGTCATGCGTCGGATAATTCTGCTCGTGTGGTTTCAACTGTCGCGAAGCATAGGCTATCACCTTGCCATCTTGCATAAGCACACAATCTAGTCCATTTAAGGATGCATCACTGTAGACCACAAATGTTTTTCCTGGCTCAAGCAATACTAAAACTGAAGCTTTAGTTAGTAATGTCTTCAACTTTTCGAAACTCTGCTGACACTTCTTTGTCCATTCAAACTTAACGCCTTTCTATAACAACCTCATCATTGGAGTTGCTATTATCGAAAATCCTTTCACAAATCTTCGATAGTAACCAGCTATGCCTAAAAAGCTTCTAACCTCAGTTACATTTTTAGGTGGTTTCCATTCAACAATGGCAAAGATATTACTTGGATCAACTCGGATGCCCTCACCCGAAACAATATGACCCAAAAACCCTACTTTATGAGCCAAAACTCACTCTTGCTAAACTTAGTATACAATTATTTTTCCCGTAAGGTCTGCAACACAGTCCACAAATGATTTGCATGCTCCATCTCATCCTTAGAATAGATCAAAATGTCATCAATGAACACAGCGATGAACTTGTCGAAGTATGGCCGAAATATCCTATTCATTAGGTCTATAAATACGGCCGGTGCATTCGTTGATCCAAACAGCATGACAAGGAATTCATAGTGGCCATACCTCGTTCTGAAAGCTGTCTTAGGCATGTTCGACACCTTAACTCGCAACTGATAGTAGTCGAATCTTAGGTCTATCTTAGAGAATACAGTGGGTCCCCTCAAATAGTCAAACAAATCATCGATTCTTGGCAAAGGATACTTATTCTTGATAGTTACCTTGTTCGATTTCGGATAATCTATACATAGCCTCATCGAACCATCTTTCTTCTTTATAAATAATACGGGAGCACCCCAAGACAAAAAGCTCGGCCTTACAAAACCTTTATCCATCAGCTTTTGCACCTGTGCTTTTAACTCTTTCAGCTCGGTTGGTGCCATCCTATACGGAGCTATTCCTGGCACCAGTTCAATACCAAATTCTATCTCTCTATCAGGAGGTAATCCGGGAAATTCCTCCGAGAATACATTTGAATATTACATACTATTGCTACGGACTCAATCTTCAACTCTGTTTCCTTAGTGTTCAGTACAAAAGCAAGGTAGGCTTTGTACCCTTTTCTTATATACCTTTGAGCAACCATTGCTATGATTACAACCAGCGGTGTATCCAATTCTCTTGAATCAACCCGTAAAATCTCACCATCTGGGCACTTCAATTCAATATACTTGCTACCACAATTTACAATTACATCATGCAGGGCTAACCAATCCATACCAAGTATTACATCAAACTCATCAAATGGCAATAACAAAAGGTTAACCGGAAAGCAATAACCCTGAATCGTCAAATGACAATTCTTACAGACTTTATCAATCAGGACTAACTTGCCTAATGGGTTTGACACTCTGATAATAAATTTCGTAGGTTCAATGGATATTTTCATACTAGCCACCAATCTTATACAAATGTATGAATGCATCGATCTCGGATCAATTAAGGCAACAACACAAGTATTAAGAAGACAAAAAAGTACCCGTGATGATGTCATGAGCAGAGGCTTCCTCTCGAGCGCGTATTGCATACATTCTTGCCGGGGCTCGAGCCTCTGATTTTGTAGTGTCTTTGATCGCATCCCAATTGCCACTAGCACTTTCAGGATATCTTGGAGGTCTACCTCGTGAAAAAGGGGCACTCAATTTCGGGGCTACTTCCACCTTTTTATTGGTTCACTTTGGGCAATCTCTAAGGAAGTGGTTAAGAGAACCACATCTGTAGCAGGCACTGCTCTTCATCCGACACTCTCTGAAGTGAAATTTATTGTAGCTTTTACACTTCGGTTTTTGGTCATCTACACTCCACACACTAGTCACCATCATGGAGGAAGACTTCTGATTATGTCCTTTGGAGCCTCTCGCTCTACCCAAATATCCTACCGATGAAATGGAGCGTTCATGTTGGCTCCTTGATTTATTTGTGGGAAATAAGAGCGTTTTACCGCTGAATCTCTTACTGACAACTCGAGCTTCTCTCTTAGCCTATTTTCTTTCATTATTGAGTTTCTAGGCTTTCTTGGCCCGATCAGCTAATGCAGGGAAATCTCATATCTCAAGAATCCCAATCAACAGCTTGATTTCCTCATTCAGACCTTCCTCGAAGCGTTTACACATTTCTAATTCTGTTTGAACCCATTCAATCGCATACTGACTCAGTCTCATGAATTCCCTTTCGTATTCCGATACCATCTTATTTTCTTGTTTAAGTTCTAGGAACTCCTTTCCCTTCAAGTCTAAGAATCTTTGACTGATGTATTTCTTCTTAAACTCCGCTTAGAAAAATTCCCAAGTGATGATTTCCTTTAACACCACTAAAGATACAGTCTTCCACCAGTGGTATGCAGTATCCTTTAAAAGAGATACAACACACTTTAAACACTCTTCAGGTGTACAAGATAACTCGTCCAATACTCATGTAGTGTTCTCAAGCCAGTACTCAGCTCGTTCAGCATCATCATCAATTTTAGCTCTAAATTCCTCAGCCTCATACTTTCTAAGCTTGTCCATCGGGGCTTTACCAACTTTTACAGGTGCCATACCTCGTGGCACTTCCTCGTTAGGTCAGTTAAGGGGCGGGGGAGGTCGTGGTATATTGGGGCGATTTCTCAAATAATCCTCAAACCACTCATCCATCATGTCAAAGACGGCAGCTCTGGAGTTTTTCCAACCTTCAGACATAGACTTGCTGTACTGAAGCTGGAGCATGGCTTTCAGCTCCCTCGAACTCATCTTGCGCTTGATTGGAAGACATTTACTATATTCAAAGATGATTAAACAGTTAGAAGATGTCACACTATCAATGTTCATATAATGGCATCTCTATCTAAACTCAATGCACTTTATGGCAATTCTAGAATTGACTAAACAATAGCTCTGATACCACAAAATATAACATCCCTTACCCATTCCAGAGACTAGGACCAGGCACAAGGCATTACCAGACACATACTCAGACATTTTCGAAAAATATGAGTTATAAATTTCCTTCCAAATTTAAATCTGGTTAGACAACATCTTAGTGTCCACGCCCGTGTGGAGGCAATGCACACGCCCGTGTGGTTTGAGACACGCCCATGTCCCCTACCCTTGTGGAATTTATTGAATTTATTTCTCATATCGAACTTACAGGGGTTTTCACACGGCCAAGCACATGCCCATGTCTCTGGACCATGTCCTTCACATGGCCCCGACACACCCGTGTGGTAGCCCGTGTGCAAAAACTCGAGCATTCTGTTTATGACGTCAGGGCACATGGCCAAGACACACGCTCGTGTGCTAGGTCGTGCCCTCCACACAGTTGAGACACATGGTCGTGCCTCTACTCGTGTGTTTACTACTATGCATTCTAACTTAAAAATTTTAGGTGCAGGGGACACACAGACAGACTACACGCCCATGGGGCTATCCTTGTGTCACACATGGCCTAGACACACGCCTGTGTGTCTACCCGTGTAGACCTTATTCGGCTATTTTCCAAGCCTTTGGTCACCTTCTAATATTCATATCCACTTATAATTTTCAATAATAATTAAACATAGTCTAATTATACTCTTAAATGACCTTAATATACCTCATTGCGTGTAAACCTCATCTCATCAGTTTTTATACATGCTAGGTTATCTCCTTTATATTAAGGATTTCCATGACTTGTAACTCAATTAAGCTTGACTCGTTATCTTAACTCATTGCCAAATTGTGGCCTAACCACCCCATGTGATTTGGTCATATTATTTATGACTAATTGTAGCACACCACATTTAATCATCACAAGAACATTGGAACATAACATGCACAATTTCGTAGGTCATAACCTACACTAAAATGAGCCAATTCCCTTGGCCATATACAAGTGACTATATATGCTTTTATAAGCCTTTATATTGGTTAATCAAATGACACATATAACAAAATAACAAAAGCCCTATACATGCCATTGAACAAAATAAGAGTATCTATATACCAAAGCTAGACATGATAATAGTGTGTTAATTCTCCAACTGTCTCCTAATCTTCGTGAGTCCACGAGCTCTATAAGACAGGGAAAAGAGAGGGGTAAGCATTTACATCCTTAGTAAGCCCAAATAACTGGAAAATAAACTTACCGATTAATTAGCTTGCATCCATATTAGGCAATAAAACCAACAAGCATGAAATAGTTTCCCTATCACATGCACTCAATCGACAAGTTAGTTCCATAACAATAAACCATGTAATTTGTCTTAGATGAGCTCAACATCCAACATTTTCATTTTTCTATCTCATGTTAATCCCGTGGAGTTTCTCAGAAATCTCAATTGATTATCCATTCACCGTCAAGTCATAAGAGCGATCATCTCAAGTACGCACTCCCGCGAACCTCACATCATTCGGCAGGATTACCAATCTATGCTAAATCCCCCATAATGTAAACTCATAGAGTGATGTCGAGATTACCAGTCCAAGTTAAATCCCTTATAGCGACGAACACCTTTAATGAGCTCGGATCTGAATTACCAGTCTAGGCTAAATTCAAACCCTAATCGTATTACCCGTCCAGACTAAATCCACAATGCACATATATTCTTTAGAAGGCTCGATCACTCAAGGAACACCCGTCCGGGCTGGATCTTTTCTATATTTGAGATCAACAGATTAGCTATCCGGGCTAAATCCTTTTTCTACAACACATGCAGGATCTCAAGTCATGTAAGCCATGGTTTATCCATCGAATTTCCCTTTTTACTCCACCCGGGACATTTATCATCATGTCATTATTATTAACATATTTCATGGATTTTTATGCCATTATTATAACCAAATATCATGCATTCATAACACAAGTAATTAGGCATATTAATAGTTTACTTAAAGTTATTCGAACTTACCTGGTATCCGTTTTGGTTTTACGTCTTGGTTATTCTGAAACCTTTCATTTTCCTCGATCGACCTCCAGAATTTGTTCCTCAGCGTCTATAACAATAAAAATGAATTATCAATATCTCAAATTCTTCTTTTCAAGCCTAAATTTCACCCCGGACAAAATGATCGTTTTGCCCCTAACCTTTCACATTATTTGCGGTTTGGTCCCTAGGCTCGTATAATGAAATTCATGAATTTTCTACATTACCCAAGCCTAACCGAATGTTCTTTTCTCTTATGGCAGCCCACATTTTTCCATTATTTCACATTTTTACCACATATTTTACACCTTTTGCAAAAAGGTTCTTTTAGGGGTTTTTCATGAAAACCACTTAGAAAAAGATGTTTAACACACATCCAACTTTTATATTTCTCCATAAAACATCAAAGAATAAACATGTCACACATAGGTCACTTTGCAAACATGAACCCTAACTCAAAATATGGGTAGAAATGGAGAGAGTAAGCTACGGGATTTTAAAAATACGAAGAACATTAAAAATAGGGCTTGGGAGCACTTACTATTGAGCTTGAAAATGTTGAAAACCCTAGCTATGGAGGGCTTGAGAAATTTGGCTGGATGAGGGTAAAGAATGGCTGATTTTTTCCTTCATTTTCCCATTTTATTTCATTAATTAGCCAAATGACCAAAATGCCCTTAAACCCGTTCTTTAAAATTTTATCCATACATGCCCATTTTTGTCTAAAAACTTAGAAATTGGGAAATTTGCTCTGTAAGAACTTCTAATTAATAATATAAAGCAATTTCATGCAAATTGCTTCTAGAATCCAAGTTTTGCAATTTATTTAATTTGGTCCTTATTTTTTAATTGGACACCTTACTCATAGAATTTCTTCATAAAACTTTAGCACATGCATATTTTCATATTCTAGACCTTGTAATAACCATAAAATAAATATTTCAACATCAGATTTGTGGTTTCGAAACCACTGTTCCGACTAGGCCTTATTTTGGGATGTTACATAAATCTTAGTAGATGATGGCTGAATGATGATGATCACTATGTTGCAAACATGTCACACATATGAAAATGCATGCATATGAAAGTTGGATGTGTCACCCAATACTTGCAAACATGTTTGCAAAGCTGGGTTGTAAAATGCATGCAACATGTTTGCAAAGTATTGGGTGACATGTTTGCAAAGTATTGGGTGACATGTGAGATATGGCTTACAATGACTATTGGGTTGTAAACCTATTCACTTATGCATGTATGAGCCAATTCCATTATGGTACGGAACTTAATGGATGATGGCGGAATGATGATGATCACTATGTGTGTGTATGAGTTGATATGAAAATGCATGCATGCAAATTTAATAATTGTTGCTCATGGATACATATGTGTTTGGTACAATATAGTCGTTATGATATAAAGCCTTAATCTAGTCTAAATTGTTGAGAAATTAAATACACGAATTAGATTCATGAGAACGTTTAAGTACCTTTGGAACCATGAATGTGTTGTGTAAATAAGGGTGGCAAATGGCTTGAAATATAGCCTTAAATTTGTCCACATGGGTAGACACACGGGCGTGTGTCTAGACCGTATGTGACAACGGCTCACCCCATGGGTGTGTGCTCTGGCCGTGTGTCCCCTGCACCCTAATTAATACAAACAAAATGTCCAGTAGTAAACACACGGGATGATACATGGCTGTGTGAGAGACACGGCCATAGGACATGGGCATGTGCCCTGGCCGTGTGAGGTCTGCACCTATTTATGGAAAATTATGAAATTTAATTGTCCACATAGCCTAAGCACACGGGTGTGTGCCTTGGCCGTGTGACCACATTTTGTTCATGATGTCATAAACAAAGAGTTGCACGGGCTAGGGACACAAGCGTGTCTCAAGCCATACAGGCGTGTGGGATTACACGACCCGCCCGCACAAGCGTGTGACTCTATTTAGTGAAAAATTTTCTAAGTTCTCGGTTTGGTCCCGAACCACTCCCAATGTATGTGTTGGTCCTCGTGGGCCCATATAAGGGACGATGCGCATGTAAGTGAAAATTTTTAAATTTGGATTAAAATTTATGTCCCGGTTTTGTAAGATTTTGTGAACTTATGTCCGGTAATGCCTCATACCCTATCTCGGTGTCAGTTACGGGTAAGGGGTGTTACATAATGTCATTAAAAATAGTGAAATTCATAGCACAAAATATGGGTAAATGATATCTTCTCATTGCTATTACATAGTTGATGAAAAGTAAATGTGGCCACGGGTCATCTGTCCTTGTGATGGATGACTTGATCACTATTTGTTAGTGATTGAATTTTCATGAAGGAAGATGTAATGGTTACCATAAAATAAAAGAGAACAAATATTATCCCAAAAATAACAAGGATATCCTATGAGGGTAACACATTTATGACAAAGTCATTGGATGAGTACTGAGTAGTTGCTTTCGTAATGGTATGTTGTTGGGGAGGGCTCATTCACGATACTATAGTGGAATGACTTTGTGAATAAATGAGTTTATAGTTAATAGGTGAAAAATCAAAGCTTAATTATAAATCATTTGAGCCTCAACTACATATGTCCAATTGGTCCTTCTGCTAACTCTTTGAAACTAAAAATGAATTGTGTGTTTGAATAAAAATGAACAGAATGAATAAAAAAAGAGAAATGATAAACATTCAAGAATGATTATGGTTTTCTCTGAAATGGAGAAATGGAATCATTTAGAAATGAATGTAGGTTTCCAAAAATGTAAATGGAAATAATCCATTTGCAATTCTATATTGATTACTTAAAAATGATTGGAAGGATGAGCTTATGTTTAGAGCTATTTTGAAGCTCGAAAATGAAAATAAACCATTAGGTCATAGTGAAAATGTTGAGTTTTTCTTTTCTCTGGTAGAAATAAACTTCTATATTTTTATAAGGGTTCTACCTTCTCTTCCTATAAATAGATGGCACCGACAGAGCTGTGAACACAACTTTGAGATATTGTTATTCTATCAAAAAAATAGAGAGAATTTATTCTGAACTATTACAAATATTTTTTCCAAAATTGTAACAGCCCATTTTTAGTAAAAAAGGAAAAGTGGTTTCTAGACCACAAATTCGAGTTAGAAAAAAAATTGACTGTAATATTATTGCATGGTCTACATTATGATAGGAAAGACGTATGAAAATTTTGATAAGAAAATTTTTCTGATTTCATGTTTAATTATAGAAAGGACCAAATTGTATAAAGTGTGAAGTTTGAATTCTAGTAGCTAAAAGGATTAAATAGCTATGGAATTCAAAATTTAAGGTCCTTATATGGTAATTAGACCATTAAGAAAATTTAGTAGATATTTATGGTGATTCATCCATGGAAATTAAAGAAAAGAAAAGGACTAAATTGGAAAGTTGAAAAATTAAAGATGATAATTAAATTAAAAGACAAAAATATCATATTATTATCATCTTCTTCCCCAAATTTCCATGGAAACCCTAGGAAAGAGTAGGAAAATCAAGCAAGCCTAATTGGGTAAGTAATATTGTCCCATTTTTAGTAATTTTTATATTTTCGAAATTGGAATTACCTAATCTAGCTATTTTGGGGATCAATTTCTAAAGTTATCAAAGTATTAAATTTTTTCATGGATGAATATGCTGAAATTTTAAAATTTATGGTAGAAAATGAAAGATTATTGATAGATAAACAACTTTTGTAAAGGAAATTTTTATGAAATTTTGATTTAGGGACTAAATAGTAAAGATGTAAAATTCATAGAAAATTTTTTATTTTTGTGAAATATACAAGCTATAAATGTTATATGAAAATTTCGCTTAGGCTTGGAATAAGGGTTAATTGCAAGAATTTTATTTTCTGAGCCTAGGGACGAAATTAGAATTAATCAAAAGTATAGGGGCAAAATGGTACTTTTTCTTAAGATGTAAATTGGATTGAATTGGATATGAAATGTGTTAAATTGATGTTAAATTCATTTATATATATTCGGAAAGATCAAATAAGGAGTTAGATCAAGGAAATGAAAAAGTATCGAATTAATAGAAAAACATAAAAGACAAGTGACGAGGTAAGTTCGTGTAGCTAAATTATGTACATTTATATGTTTAAATTAAATGTTGTATATGTGAATTATATTATTGCCATGTATATGAAATTGATTGAATATCCGATAATGTCCGGCAAATGTTAAGTCCCGTTTGGACAAAGGAAAATTGATGGATGCAAGTTTCCAGTATGGTTGTTGTCTTGCATATCTTGCGGACACACCACTGCTCGAAAGTGCGTTCTATTATTAACCCTCTCAAGCATCCCGTTATAGCTCTTCAGAGCGTCCTAATAGGTTGTGATCCTACATTATTTGTCGACACACCTTAGCTCTTATGAGCATCTCGATTATAGGCTCTTCGTGAGCTTCCTATTAAATTGGCTCTTTGTAAGCTTCCCGATAGTGCTTGCTTGAACTTCCCGATGTATAACTATCCGGAGCTTTAGTTGTATGGCTATTTGTGAGCTTTCCAATATGATTCTATGTGAACTTCCTAATTATGGCTCTTATGAGCTTCCTGTTATATAGCCCGAATAAACTTCCCAATAGGCTCTTTGTGAGCTTCCCGTTATAAGGCTCGAGAGTGTGCTTCCCAGTTATGTGCTCTAATGAGTACCCCTGTATATGAATTGACGGATCATTGATAAGTACACCTTGTTTATACTACCTGGGTATCCATCGATATTTCAATGACTCAACGGGCAAAACTCCTGATATGAGAAAATATGAGAATTAAATGAATTATATCTTGAATATCCCTGAAATACCTGGAAATGGTTTCATGATGAGCTCATCTTTGTTTTCTTGATATTCATGTAAATTTCGTGACTAATTTGTTTGATAAGAGCATGGGTCTAGTCAATTAGTCACAATGTTTTGGATGCATGTTTGTATGCTTACTTTTAATGAATATGATTGATAAGTTAAATTCTTGTTATATGAACTTACTAAGCATAATATGCTTACTGTGTTTTACTTCTAGTGTTTAATAGTGCTCAAAAACTCGTGAAGTTGGAACTTGGTTAGAGACACATCACATTATCCCTCAGACTTCTCGGTATATAAAATAAGAAAATTCTTGGTATTGGTATAATGACATGTATAAGCTAAGTAGATATCATGATAAAATGTTTTGGTTGTAACTAGCCAGTGGAATGACTAGTGTTAATAATATTTTGATGTAGTTGTATAAGGCCTTATCATGCTTGATGTGTGTATTGAAATGGTTGAAAGATGAAAGATACATAAATATATTAATGGTCGCATGAATGGGTAAAGTATACTCATATGTTTATATGGTCAATTAGGTAACATCAAATATTTTGTTAAAAAAGGATGTTATGACATGTATTGAACTTGAAATTAGCTTGAATTGAATGTTCTATTGTGACTTGTAATGGCACAAAAACTGGTTGAATATGTTGATTTCAGGTTGGAAGAGAAATAAGGCTTGGAAATGACCTTATTTTGTCCACACTGGCAAAGATACGGGCGTGTATCAGCCGTGTGTGACACACGGCCATGCGTACGGGAGTGTGATTTGGCTGTGTGTCTCCTGCATCTTAAAAATTGAGAAACATAATGCTCAGAATTGATGACATGGACAGAGACATGGGCACGTGTCTCAGCTTTGTGAAACACACAGCCCAACACACAGACGTGTGTCTTGGCCGTGTAAATCCTGCACCTATTTTTTGAAAATTAAATTGTCCACACAGCCTGGCACATAGGTGTGTGGCTAGCCATGTGACCCAAGTCAGAAAGTTACACGGGTTAGAACACGGCTGTGTGCCTCACATCGAATGCCTACACGGCCTGGGGCATGGACGTGTCACTTGGTCGTGTAAGCCACACGGCTTGACCACACGGGCGTGTGTCCCCTACACCTAAGAAAAATTTTGAAATTTTGCGTAAAACTCTCTAAGTTCCCGATTTAGGCTCGACTTGTTTTAAATGTTTAAATTAGGCCACGATGGTCCATTTAAGGGAAATA
The DNA here is from genome assembly GCF_007990345.1 of Gossypium hirsutum. NCBI lineage: Eukaryota > Viridiplantae > Streptophyta > Magnoliopsida > Malvales > Malvaceae > Gossypium > Gossypium hirsutum. Next base: position 32,298,218 of record NC_053424.1, read on the forward strand.
TGATTAAATATGATTGGTTTCTGATATGAATAGTAATTAACTTGAATTAATTATATTTGTTTTATAAACTCCAGTAATGCTCCTTGACCCTGTTCTGACGACGGAAATGGGCTAGGGGTGTTACAGAAATAACAATTATACCGGTTTTTATTTAAAAAGAGATAATTCTAGTTTTCACCCCAAAAAAGAGAGAAAACTTTTTCTATTTTTGTGTTTTGATTCAATTGGTTCGAGCCCACAATCGAAGTAATTTCTGGTACAAAAATAGCAGAGAAGATTGTTTGATTGAAAGCCAAAAACAATGAGCGTCTGCTAAGTCGAAAATATAGATACAAATTCGGTTAAGGTTTATTGTTTTAAATATCACAAATCGGGTCGATTTTCAATATTTTAAATTTTCACTATGCAAGAAAACTATTTTCAAACCGAGATTTTTCCAACACATAAGGGCTTAGACATTTTAAAGAACTGTATTCTTTTAGAGAATTTATTATTGTGTTCTATGATTCTAGGTGAAAATGTATTTAAATTGATTGTTTTATGTTAAAATTTGGTTTTGAATTCATTTGAGCTAAATTTTTTTTATTTGATGTTAAATATTATTTGAATATGTTTGAAATTATTTGGAACTTGTTGGTATGATTTAGGCCTTAAGGGCCTAGCTTTTTAAGGTAGAGGTCACTAATTTGGAAAGGAAGTGTTTGAATAAATAAAACAAGAATGGATAAAAATTTTTGACTGCTCTGTAGCACCAAGTACGCAATTTTTATAAGCTAAATATATTGGTTAATTAATAATTTTATAAATTCAATATAATAATTTTAATCTTCCTTTGGACATGATAAGATACTTATGTAAGGACACTAAATATTTTTATGTTTAGTGACAACATTTCTTTAGTAATATTAAACTCTCTACATATGAAGAAGATGAAGCAAAACAGGTTTAAAAAGCTCTGATGGGTAAGTGAAAAGGTGAACGAATGGAAGTCAACTAGTTTTTCAAAAATAAAAATTAGAGTTTGTATTTTATTTCTTCATTTTTATGTTTTTCATTGTTTTTTAAGTTTTAAATGATATTAAATATAATTACACAGCCAACGTCCATGTCAAATATTCAAAATTCTAATATTTTAAAATTCCTTGTCATGTGTCACTTTGTTAGGATACTAGCACCATGTCATCTTTTCGTAACAACTTGAATGATCTCTTGAATGGCATAAAATCAATGCACCACATTGTGAGATGAAGTATAGTCTAAGGGCTAAATTATACATTAATCCTTTCTGAGGCTTAACTACAAAATTACCCTCGAAACTTTACTATTTTCTCACTTATGTACCTAACTTTTTTTTGTTAAAAGTGGTGCCTAAACTATCAATTTGAGGTGAAATAAAACGAATTTAATAGTTTAATTACTATTTTTACTAAAAAAATTTAGATACGTAGATGGGAAAAGTAGTATAGTTTGAAGGCTAATTTTTTATTTAAGCTCTTTTTTAAAATTCTTAACCGATACTATTTTAAGCTTAGTCATTTGGTTTGCTTTTACAAATTTAAATTGTAAACTTAAATGAAATTTAGGGCAATAAAACAAGCCTTTCTAGATCATGTTGAAAGCATTATGTGTCAAGGAGAAACCCTAATTTTATTCAACAAAAGACTAGCTTCAGGAATTGTAAATATCAACCATCTTGTTGGAATCAATGAGAGATTTGGTAGAACCTTTGTTAGAAGAAAAAGTGAATAAGTCATTTTCTAGATTAAGCTCTTGAAAACACTAAGAGTGGATAGCAAATTGGGCTTTTTTTATCAGTAGTTTTAGGACATTGTTTGACCTCTAACTACCAATTAGGCTCATAGGAAATCAAGAATAAGAAAAAACTTAAACGATCTACGACAACTTTGAAATCAATATGAGTAATGTGACAGCCCTAAAGTGACCCTAGTCGGAAAGCGGTTTCGGGACCGCTAAACCGAGTCACCAAATTATTTGAATATAATGATTAATGTCTAAAATATGTGAATATGAATGTGTGAAAGTTTTAAGCTTCGATTTAGTCAATTGCATGTGAATTTAGCTAATAGGACTTATGTGTGACACTTTTGAAATGTGATAGGTCGATCTATAAGGATCTATTAGTGCATGAAATCAAAAGGGTGGACTTGCATGTCAATTTCCCCCTTAATTAGTAAGTGGCCGGCCATGACAAGGAGGGTGGACAAAATGTTATGGGCAAAACATGTCATAAACATGTTATGTTAATGCTTATGTTAGGAATAATAAAATAATGAACATGGGCAATAAAATATTAGTGTTAGTAGGAGGAGAAACAAAAAAAAATGTGTGTGGTTGCCCCCTTCATAGTCGTGAATTGAAAGAAGAAAAAAAAAGAAGGGGGAAGCTTCATTCTTTGGTTCTTCTTGGCCGAATTGAAGAAAGGAAGAAGAGAGGTTTCGGTCACCTTGAGCTTAAGGGGAGGTTAGTATGTTGTGTTAGATTCTTAAATTTTAAACTTGTTTCTAGTTAATTAGCTAATTTCTTACACAACCCATGGCACAATTTCGAAATCTTGGTGATGGCTTGAGCATTCGGTTTTAGTTATTAAAGGATGAGATTGGGTTATAATCTTTATGTTTTATGAAGAATTGTTGAAGAGAAGGGTTTAAGTAGTCAAGTTATAAATTTTAATGCTCATGAGTACAATGGCCAAACATAGATTTGTCTAAAGAATTGAACAAATGCCGTGTGAGTGATTGAAATGAATGAGTTGGAGGTTGGATCATGTTAAGATTCGGCCTTGTACATAAACATTAAGAGTTTGATGTTTTTGTGATTTTTGGAAGGTAAATAAGGTTATACACAAGATGAATACTAAGATTTTGGTTGACTTTTTTTTAGTGAGGTTCGGCCAAGGACCTTATGTGCAAGTTTATTCGGTTTAAGTAGAGTAAACGTGACGGGTAGATATGAAGTAATGTGTATATTGGTTCGGCTGCTAAGCAAGGAAATAATTGTCGGTAACATAGTATCTATGCACTTATGAATATATATATATATGGTATTTTAAGTATAATTGTTCATTGATAAGGTTGGTTAATAGTTCAAGTAAGGATTACTATATTTGATATGTACACAAATTAAGGCAATAGGTTCGGCAATTAGCTTAAGACATACGGGTAATATCATATGTCCGATCATAGTTAAACATTCGATAATTGCGATTCTTTGGCTACAATGTTTGAATATCGCCATGGGGAGAATATATGGTCGATTGCCTAATATTAGTTCGAAATGAATCTAAATAAATAGATATTTGTATATAGTAAAGTTGGATAAGTAATTGAATAAATTTATTTGTTTACTAAGCTTAAGAGCTTAGAGGATCAAAGTTGGATAAGGGAAAGGAAAAAGTGATCGAATAGCCACCGAAATCGTTCGACCACATCCGAGGTAAGTTTTCGAGTAATGAAACTTAGATTTTGATTCGATTAGATGATGTTATAAGCAAATCAAAATCATGCCCTTCGTATGTAGCTATTGAGCCGAAAATGATAATGCTTGATAAGTGACTTGTGTTTGAATTCTAGTTATGAAAATGAAATATTGATGTGTCATGATTTATTGATATGTGCATTGATATTCGGATTGATACCCGGGCTAAGTCCCGAAGGCATTTGTACTAGTGACTAATTCCGGGCTAAGCCCGAAGGTAGTTGTGCGAGTTACTATATCCGGGCTAAGTCCCGAAGGCATTTGTGCGAGTTACTATAACCAGGCTAAGTCCCAAAGGCATTTGTGCTAGTTACTATAACCGGGCTAAGTCCCGAAGGCATTTGAGCTAGTAGCTATATCCCGCTAAACTCCGAAGGTACTTGGTTTGGGAATGAGCGATCTTGCTGTAATAATTTAAATTGATACGCTTGAAAATCCCAATGATGAGGTACGTTTCGTATATGCATTGGAGTAGTAAATTCCCTTGAAATATTATTCGCTCAGTCAATTAATGAGCTTCCGACCTTTGGCTAAGTTGATCTTTTGTGTATGAATATAAGGGTTGGTAATGTGAAGTAAGTATGATATTGAGAATTTGTGCATATGAAATTATCCGTTTAGCCATATGGATGCTATACTTTAGTTGTGTCTAATTTCATGGCTCAAAACTTACTAAGCATTAAATGCTTACTCCGTTTCTTTGATTCTCTGTTTTATAGATTTTGGTTCGTCAGCTATCGGACTCGGGATTGTCGAAGTCAAAGTCGTCCACACTATCAAAGCCCCTTTGGTACACTTTTGGTTGAACTCTGAAATGGCATGTATAGGACTACCCTTTTTGATGTTGGTCATGTACCTTTCGGTATTGTACGAATTTGGATAGCCATGCGAAAATGGCTTATATATATTTTGAGCATAATGTTATAATCATTTTGTATGTATATGGTTATTGAGAGGTGTGGATATGCTTGGCAATGATTGGCCATTGGAATGGTTAATCACGATCATACTTTGTGCTATATATGCTAAAGGGTTGGGTGAATCATGAAAACTATGTAATAGATAAAGTCTAGCTTAAAGGCAGATGCTGATAGCAGCAGTGGTGTGAATTTTAAAAATAACTAAAAATAGTAGGAATGAAATTAAATAGTGAATAATTTACAAAATCGAACCTTGATGAATCTATTTTCATATGGAAGAAACGAAACAGTCATATGAGTCGTATTTTAAGAGATATTTAAGTTTTCATGGAACAGGGCCAGAACGATTTATGGATCCTCTGATCTGACTTTGGAAATTCACTATAAATTAACCAGAGATAATTAGAAGTCATGCCCTATATGTATAGATTCCTTTTCGAGTCTAGTTTCTTTAGAAACAAACGGCATAAGTATTGAAGCCCTGTACAAGGAGTTATCTAAGTCGAAATGCATGAAGGTCAGAGTAGTCGAACCCTGTAACAGGGGAGAATTTAACTAATAAACTGTACTAATTGGCCCAACCAAAAATTCTAGAAAAACATTTGTAGATGGATATATGAGTCTAGTTTCAGGGAAAATTTACGAAACTGATTTTCGAGTTTTGGAACTCAAGATATGATTTTTAAGGTGACAGTGACGCAGTTAGCCAGCTAGTCTGGAAATTTTTAAAATGGACTGTGAAAATAAGTGAATTAAGTCTGTTAACCCCTCGTGTCCGACCCCGACAACGGTCTCGGGTACGGGGTGTTACAATTTTATTGGTATCATAGCTACGGTTTAGTCGATTCTAGGACTACCGTAATACGTTTGGGTCTAGCATACATGCCATTTTGTGATTATTTGATAGTGTGGTGATTTCTGACATTTGCAAATGTGTTTATTTATAGTAATGGATCCCGATCCCGACCGAGCGGTAGCTGATGATCTTGAGAGTGTAGCGTCTGCTCCCGCACAAGGGACAGCACCGGCGGACTCTCAACCTATTGCTAGCAATCCGAATGATGAGGCTAGGCAAGCTTTTTATAGCGTGATGAATGATTGGTTCAACCAATACATTCGAACTAATACGGCTGTTCCACAACCTCCATTCTCGACTAATACCACCCCCGCACCTACAATACCTCTGGCAACCGACCAAATAAGGTCAAATAAGCCCCCAGTTGACAGAATCCGAAAACACGGGGCTACTGAATTTAAAGCTACAGACAGCGATGATGCCGAGCAAGCTGAATTTTGGTTGGACAACACTATTCGGGTACTCGATGAGCTATCTTGCACACCTGATGAGTGCCTAAAGTGTACTATCTCCTTGCTACGTGATTCTGCCTACTATTGGTGGAATACGTTGACTTCTGTTGTGCCCAAAGATCAAGTAACTTGGGAGTTTTTCCAAACTGAGTTTCGAAAAAAGTATATCAGTCAGAGATTCATGGATCAAAAACGGAAGGAATTTCTTGAACTTAAACAAGGTTCCATGTCGGTTACCAACTATGAATGAAAGTTTGTAAGGCTTAGCCGGTACGCTCGAGAATGCATTTCCTCAGAAGCCGTAATGTGTAATCGTTTCGAGGATGGACTGAATGATGATATAAAGCTGTATGTTGGCATTTTGGAAATCCGAGAATTTGTGGTACTTGTCGAGCGAGCTTGCAAAGCCGAGGAGCTCAGTATGGAGAAAAAAAAAGCTGATATGGGAGCAAAGGAGTTTTGTAAGAGGTCTTCGGGGAGGCCCTTTCAACAGTCATCGAAGAAATTTAGAGATGATTTGGGCCGATCTAGAGACATTTCGGGTTTTTCTAGACGAGACCGTGATCGACCCCCTGTGAGTGCACGAGTCACTTTGGTCGCCAGTGTTGGAAATGATCGTCGAGACAGAACGAAGTGTCAGTATTGTGGCAAATGGCATTCGGGGAGTTGTAGATTCCATGACCGCTCCTGTTATAAGTGCGGGTCAGCCGACCACTTTATTAAAGATTACCCGAGATTGTCTGAACAGAACGTAAATCAGAGTGGGAAACCTGGTGCTACTACTGCTCGGGGTAGACCATCTAGGAATACGGGCAATGCTAGTGGCAGTCAGAGAGGATATAGAGGTGCTACAACCAGATCTGAGGCTCGTGCTCCTGCTAGAGCTTATGCTATACGCGCACGCGAGGATGCTTCCTCGCCAGATGTTATTACCGGTACTTTTACTCTCTTTGATACTAATGTGATTGCTTTGATTGACCCTGGTTCTACTCATTCCTATATATGTGAAACCTTAGCATCCAGTAAGACTCTACCTGTTGAGTCTACTGAGTTTGTAATTTGGGTGTCAAATCCCTTGGGTCGTTATGTGCTTGTCGACAAAGTGTGAAAGAAATGTCCCTTAGAAATCAGAGGTTCCTGCTTTCCGGCCAATTTGATGCTTTTACCGTTTGATGAATTTGATGTTATCCTCGGTATGGATTGGCTAACCGTTCACGATGCAGTTGTGAATTGCAAAAGAAAAACTATCGATTTGAGGTGTGCAAATAATGAGATAATTCGAGTTGAGTCTACTGACTTAAATGGGTCGCCAGCTATAATATCCCCGATGTTAGCTCATAAATATGTGAGAAAGGGGTGTGAAGCGTATCTTGCATACGTACTTGATAATAAAAAGCCAGAAAAGAAACTTGAATCTGTGCCGGTGGCTTGTGAATATCCGGATGTTTTTCCCGAAGAATTACCGGGTTTACCACCTGTTCGGGAGGTAGAGTTTGGTATTGAGCTTGTGCCTGGGACTATGCCGACTTCGATAGCTCCGTATCGTATGGCACCAACCGAGTTAAAAGAGTTGAAAGCTCAGTTGCAAGAGTTGACGGATAGAGGTTTCGCTCGACCAAGTTTCTCACCTTGGGGTGCACCAGTATTGTTTATGAAAAAGAAGGACAGAACCATGAGGTTGTGCATCGATTATCGTCAGCTGAATAAGGTGACAATAAAGAATAAATATCCGATACCGCGTATTGACGATTTGTTTGATCAACTAAAGGAAGCCTCAGTGTTTTCAAAGATAGATTTGAGATCGGGTTATTATCAGTTGCGAATTCGAGATTCGGATATACCCAAAACTGCTTTCAGAACGAGATACGGTCACTACAAGTTCTTAGTGATGCCGTTTGGGCTCACTAATGCCCCTGCGATATTTATGGATTTGATGAATCGGATCTTCAGACAGTATTTGGACCGGTTTGTAGTCGTGTTTATTGACGACATCTTAGTCTATTCAAGAGATGTGACCGAACATGCTGAGCACCTGAGATTAGTATTGCAGATTTTATGGGATAAGCAGTTATGTGCTAAGTTCAGTAAGTGCGAGTTCTGGTTAAGAGAGGTTAGCTTCCTGGGTCACGTGGTATCTACATCGGGCATTCGAGTCGATCCGAGCAAAATTTCAGCCATACTTAACTGGAAGCCTCCGAGAAATGTTACTAAAGTTCGGAGCTTTTTGGGACTTTCCGGTTACTACTGACGGTTTGTAAAAGGTTTCTCGATGATAGCCACACCAATGACAAAACTACTTCAGAAAGATGTTAAGTTTGAATGGACGGAAAGGTGTCAGAAAAGTTTCGATCAATTGAAAACCCATTTGACGGAAGCTCCAGTACTAGTGCAGCCCGAATCAGGCAAGGAGTTCGCCATTTACAGTGATGCATCCTTACTTGGGTTGGGTTGTGTATTGATGCAAGAAGGTCGAGTTGTAGCTTATGCGTCGAGGCAACTGAAGCCACATGAGAAAAATTATCCAACCCATGATCTCGAATTAGCTGCCATCGTATTCGCTTTGAAAATATGGCGACATTACTTATTTGGTGAGAAGTTCCATGTATTTTCGGATCACAAAAGTCTCAAATATTTGATGACTCAAAGAGACTTGAATCTGCGACAAAGGCGTTGGCTTGAGTTGTTGAAAGATTATGAGCTTGTCATTGATTATCACCCGGGAAAGGCTAATGTGGTTGCGGATGCCTTAAGCCGGAAATCACTGTTTGCTTTACGAGCGATGAATGTACACTTGTCCGTTCTATCCGACAATGTGTTAGTGGCAGAATTAAAGGCCAAACCATTGTTGATCCATCAAATTCGTGAAGCTCAGAAAGTCGATGATGAATTGGTTGCAAAACAGGCTGAATGTGTTTCGAATACGGAATCAGAGTTTCAAATTGATGATGACGATTGTTTGAGGTTCAAAAGTCGTTTGTGTGTTCCAAGAAATTCAGAACTCATTTCGATGCTTCTGAACGAAGCTCATTGTAGCCGAATGTCAATTCACCCGGGGAGTACGAAAATGTACAACGATCTGAGACGTCAGTTTTGGTGGCATGGTATGAAACGAGACATTTTCGATTTTGTATCGAAGTGTTTAATATGTCAACAAGTGAAAGCGGAACGTCAAGTGCCCACAGGTTTACTTCAGCCGATCATGATACCTGAATGGAAATGGGATCGAGTCACGATGGATTTTGTATCTGGGTTGCCATTGTCGGCAAGTAAGAAAGATGCGATTTGGGTTGTTGTGGATAGACTGACTAAGTCGGCTCATTTTATTCCCGTACGTACAAATTTTTCATTGGATAAACTAGCTGAATTGTATGTTTCTCAGATTGTGAGATTACACGGGGTGCCCATTTCTATTGTGTCGGATAGAGATCCGAGATTCACCTCACGATTTTGGAAGAAATTGCAAGAAGCTTTGGGTACCAAGTTGCATTTTAGCACCGCTTTTCACCCCCAAACCGATGGTCAATCCGAGCAGATAATTCAGATACTTGAGGATATGTTGAGATGTTGCATCCTCGAGTTTAGTGGTTCATGGAAGCGGTATTTACCTTTGATTGAATTCGCTTACAACAATAGTTTTCAGTCAAGTATTAAGATGGCACCTTACGAGGCTTTGTACGGTCGTAAATACCGTACACCATTGTTTTGGACCGAGCTCGGTGAAAGTAAAATTTTCGGAGTTGATTTGATTAAAGATGCTGAACAGAAAGTAAAAGTAATCCGTGAAAGTCTGAAGGCAGCCACAGATCGTCAGAAGTCGTACGCGGATTTGAAACGAAAAGACATTGAGTATCAGGTGGGAGACAAAGTGTTTCTTAAAGTTTCACCTTGGAAAAAAATACTCAGATTTGGCCGTAAGGGCAAATTGAGTCCGAGATTCATTGGACCGTATGAAATCTCCGAACGAGTTGGTCCAGTTGCATATAGGTTGCTTTTACCCCCTGAACTTGAAAGGATTCACAATGTTTTTCATGTTTCGATGCTTCGACGATACCGATCCGATCATTCGCACGTAATAAACCCCTCCGAGGTTGAAATTCAAGCCGATATGAGTTATGAAGAAGAACCGATTCGTATCCTAGCTCGTGAAGTGAAAGAGTTGCGAAACAAAAGGGTTCCGTTAGTAAAGGTGTTGTGGCTCAAACACGGGATCGAAGAAGCTACTTGGGAAACTGAGAATGCCATGAAAGAACGATACCCAATCCTATTTACTGGTAAGATTTTCGGGGACGAAAATTTCTTAAGTGGGGGAGAGTTGTGACAGCCCTAAAGTGACCCTAGTTGGAAAGCGGTTTCGGGACCGCTAAACCGAGTCACCAAATTATTTGAATATAATGATTAATGTCTAAAATATGTGAATATGAATGTGTGAAAGTTTTAAGCTTCGATTTAGTCAATTGCATGTGAATTTAGCTAATAGGACTTATGTGTGACACTTTTGAAATGTGATAGGTCGATCTATAAGGATCTATTAGTGCATGAAATCAAAAGGGTGGACTTGCATGTCAATTTCCCCCTTAATTAGTAAGTGGCCGGCCATGACAAGGAGGGTGGACAAAATGTTATGGGCAAAACATGTCATAAACATGTTATGTTAATGCTTATGTTAGGAATAATAAAATAAAGAACATGGGCAATAAAATATTAGTGTTAGTAGGAGGAGAAACAAAAAAAAAATGTGTGTGGTTGCCCCCTTCATTGCCGTGAATTGAAAGAAGAAAAAAAAGAAGGGGGAAGCTTCATTCTTTGGTTCTTCTTGGCCGAATTGAAGAAAGGAAGAAGAGAGGTTTCGGTCACCTTGAGCTTAAGGGGAGGTTAGTATGTTGTGTTAGATTCTTAAATTTTAAACCTGTTTCTAGTTAATTAGCTAATTTCTTACACAACCCATGGCAAAATTTCGAAATCTTGGTGATGGCTTGAGCATTCGGTTTTAGTTATTAAAGGATGAGATTGGGTTATAATCTTTATGTTTTATGAAGAATTGTTGAAGAGAAGGGTTTAAGTAGTCAAGTTATAAATTTTAATGCTCATGAGTACAATGGCCAAACATAGATTTGTCTAAAGAATTGAACAAATGCCGTGTGAGTGATTGAAATGAATGAGTTGGAGGTTGGATCATGTTAAGATTCGGCCTTGTACATAAACATTAAGAGTTTGATGCTTTTGTGATTTTTGGAAGGTAAATAAGGTTATACACAAGATGAATACTAAGTTTTGGTTGACTTGTTTTTAGTGAGGTTCGGCCAAGGACCTTATGTGCAAGTTTATTCGGTTTAAGTAGAGTAAACGTGACGGGTAGATATGAAGTAATGTGTATATTGGTTCGGCTGCTAAGCAAGGAAATAATTGTCGGTAACATAGTATCTATGCACTTATGAATATATATATATGGTATTTTAAGTATAATTGTTCATTGATAAGGTTGGTTAATAGTTCAAGTAAGGATTACTATATTTGATATGTACACAAATTGAGGCAATAGGTTCGGCAATTAGCTTAAGACATACGGGTAATATCATATGTTCGATCATAGTTAAACATTCGATAATTGCGATTCTTTGGCTACAATGTTTGAATATCGCCATGGGGAGAATATATGATCGGTTGCCTAATATTAGTTCGAAATGAATCTAAATAAATAGATATTTGTATATAGTAAAGTTGGATAAGTAATTGAATAAATTTATTTGTTTATTAAGCTTAAGAGCTTAGAGGATCAAAGTTGGATAAGGGAAAGGAAAAAGTGATCGAATAGCCACCGAAATCGTTCGACCACATCCGAGGTAAGTTTTCGAGTAATGAAACTTAGATTTTGATTCGATTAGATGATGTTATAAGCAAATCAAAATCATGCCCTTCGTATGTAGCTATTGAGTCGAAAATGATAATGCTTGATAAGTGACTTGTGTTTGAATTCTAGTTATGAAAATGAAATATTGATGTGTCATGATTTATTGATATGTGCATGGATATTCGGATTGATACTCGGGCTAAGTCCCGAAGGCATTTGTGCTAGGGACTAATTTCGGGCTAAGCCCGAAGGCAGTTGTGCGAGTTACTATATCCGGGCTAAGTCCCGAAGGCATTTGTGCGAGTTACTATAACCGGGCTAAGTCCCGAAGGCATTTGTGCTAGTTACTATAACCGGGCTAAGTCCCGAAGGCATTTGAGCTAGTAGCTATATCCGGCTAAACTCCGAAGGTACTTGGTTTGGGAATGAGCGATCTTGCTGTAATAATTTAAATTGATACGCTCGAAAATCCCAACGATGAGGTACGTTTCGTATATGCATTGGAGTAGTAAATTCCCTTGAAATATTATTCGCTCAGTCAATTAATGAGCTTCCGACCTTTGGCTAAGTTGATCTTTTGTGTATGATTATAAGGGTTGGTAATGTGAAGTAAGTATGATATTGAGAATTTGTGCATATAAAATTATCCGTTTAGCCATATGAATGCTATACTTTAGTTGTGTCTAATTTCATGGCTCAAAACTTACTAAGCATTAAATGCTTACTCCGTTTCTTTGATTCTCTGATTTATAGATTTTGGTTCGTCAGCTGTCGGACTCGGGATTGTCGAAGTCGAAGTCGAAGTCGTCCACACTATCAAAGCCCCTTTGGTACACTTTTGGTTGAACTCTAAAATGGCATGTATAGGACTACCTTTTTTTTATGTTGGTCATGTACCTTTCGGTATTGTACGAATTTGGATAGCCATGCGAAAATGGCTTATATATATTTTGAGCATAATGTTATAATCATTTTGTATGTATATGGTTATTGAGAGGTGTGGATATGCTTGGCAATGATTGGCCATTGGAATGGTTAATCACGATCATACTTTGTGCTATATATGCTAAAGGGTTGGGTGAATCGTGGAAACTATGTAATAGGTAAAGTCTAGCTTAAAGGCAGATGCTGACAGCAGCAGTGGTGTGAATTTGAAAAATCACTAAAAATATTAGGAATGGAATTAAATAGTGAATAAATTATGAAATCGAACCTTGATGAATCTAATTTCATATGGAAAAAACGAAACGGTCATATGAGTCGTATTTTAAGAGATATTTAAGTTTTCATGGAACAGGGTCAGAACGATTTCTTGATCCCCTGATCTGACTTTGGAAATTCACTATAAATTAAACAGAGATAATTAGAAGTCATGCCCTATATGTATAGATTCCTTTTCGAGTCTAGTTTCTTTAGAAACAAACGGCATAAGTATTGAAGCCCTGTACAATGAGTTATCTAAGTCGCAATGCATGAAGGTCAGAGTAGTCGAACCCTGTAACAGGGGAGAATTTAACTAATAAACTGTACTAATTAGCCCAACCAAAAATTCTAGAAAATAATTTGTAGATGGATATATGAGTCTAGTTTCAGGGAAATTTTACGAAACTGATTTTCGAGTTTTGGAACTCAAGATATGATTTTTAAGGTGACAGTGATGCAGTTAGCCAGCTAGTCTGGAAATTTTTAAAATGGACTATGAAAATAAGTGAATTAAGTCTGTTAACCCCTCGTGTCCGACCCCGGCAACGGTCTCGGGTACGGGGTGTTACAAGTAAAGCATATGATAGAATTAACTGGTGTTTTTCACAAGCAACTTTAAAGATGTCAGGTTTTAGTGAGAAATAGATTAATCAATCCTACAATGCCCGACTCGATCGTTGAGTGTCACAATTGAACCAATTTGGTGTAACATCAAACTTTAATCAAAAAATTCGACAAAAAATTTTATTACTTTATTACTTTATTACAAATATTTCTTACAATAGGAACTTAAACCAAACATAATTTGACTACCTTCAAAATTCAAAATCTAAGAAAACTACTTAATTACAATATATCTAACCCTTAGGCGAAGCCTCTGAAGGTACCCCTTTTATGTGCATGACATCTTCCTAACGATGTTCTTTGGTTTATAAGGTCTAGCTTGGCCCTTCCTCAAGTTCCTTATTCACCCAACGAATCCTTCAAACATAGGCCAAAAATTCTATAAGTTCAAAACGACTTAGTGAGTCTGTTTGTTAATATTTATATATAACTAAACCCCTATCTTGCTGAGGTATTAAATGAAAAGGAAACAATCACGCTAACTTTGTATTTTACTTAGGCATTCGTGCTTTATCTGGATTGGCAGAATTTGATACGACTTCCACATTTCTTTATTGGCGAATAGGTCACTAAATGATCATTACCTGGTAGAGCTTATGACCAGTCGACTAGTTTGGCGATTTCTAGATGTTACATCATACTTATGAATTCGTAATTTTACCTTGCACATTTTACCTTCTTTCCCTTTTTCCGCACATTTCTGGTCGTGAACAACCATTTACCTTTATCCTAACTCGTAGACCCATAATTTTGAAACTTTGGGAGTTGTTGCCTACATCGTCATCCTTGAATGTAAATCCGATTGTACACTCTATCCTTAATAAAGCTCCCATTACATGGTAGCCTTTAGTGGATTCTCTTATCTAATAATATTTCTACCGTACATACTGGCATTCCACACTTAGGCCACTAGTAAAAACGCACACAGCACTGGCAGACTTAACAATATTTCATCTTTTCTACTTATACCCTAAACTTAGGTTGAAATGTTGTTTGGATTACTCCCTTGTAATCTGCCCTATTTGAGATACCTTACTTTTAATGTGTAACATGTTCGTCTACAATGGACCGTTTTAGCCTGTAGTATCCATCAGACTGTTATCTGAGTGACCATTCAAGTTTATGATCTCCCTTATATGATGGTTCCCTATAAAACTAACTTTATGGTGGGTATACTCGAAATAAATTCTCCTTAAAGAGGAATAGTCTTGATAGACATAACTATCACTTGGATAATCCTTATTAGTACCACTTTCTATCAATAAGTTCCAACTAACCCCTCTTTACAGGTTAGACTATCTTGAGTATACGATTAAACCTTACCGTATAAACTAAGGTTTCAACAAAGCCTTGTACTGGGAGTGAATCTCTCATTACTCTTCTAAGACCTCTCTCTAACATACAGAGTTTCTTTAAGCACTTTCTGCTAGTTCTTAATAAAGGATCCTTATCTGTGATCCTCGGATAAATCCTGTAACACCCTTAACCCGAATCCGTCACCAGAACAGGCTTACAGAGTGTTACCGAAGTATACAATTTAGACGGACAGAAAATTCAAACATTTCATATCAAAGCATATACATGTTCAAAATAAATAAAAATCATATATTTTGTCCCTTATACGAGCCCTCGAGGCCCAAAATATACATTAGAAACAAATCGGGACTAAATCAAAAACTCAGAGAATATTTTGAAAATAATTAAAATTCTCAAAGTTGTAGGGGTCACATGGCCGTGTGGCTAAACCGTGTGACTCACATGGTCAAGAGACACACCTGTATCTTAGGCCGTGTGGGCATTCGAAATAGGGACACACGGCCGTGTCCTAGCCCATGTCCATGCCTATGTAACTCACTAACTTGGGTTACATGGCCAAGCCACATGCCCGTGTGCCAGCCCGTGTGAGCATACTAACTTGCCGTGTCATCTGGCCATGTGTCACCTGGCCATGTTTCACACAAGGCTGAGACACACGCCCGTGTATCTGCCCATGTGGAAAAAAATAGGTCATTTTTCAAGCCACATTTCTCACCCAAAAATGACATTTTCTACTCCTAAAAATTCACATATATGTTAGCTATAATCAAGCATGTAGAAACAAACATAAACAAGCTTTAAACATGTACTATAATCACATACAACCAATATGCCCTTAGGCACCTCAAATGACAACTTAAAAAAATGTCAACCATTTATCCAAACTTACCTAAATGACCAAATACATATATGCATAATTGTACCAAAACCTATCATGTAGATAACTTATCAAGTTCAACCATTTGGTACCCAAAATACCAATTCACAAGGCAAATCATTTTGCATCATTTCATGTCACTTAACTTACTTACCAAAACATACCAATGTTTCCAAATGGTATCAAATATACCATTCTAACTAACATCACTATACCTATAAGTTTTCCATAACAAAGCACTAAATCACACCAAGGTATATAACATATCTTATATGCATATTCAAACCATATTTTACTTTTCATCATTCTACCATATCAAACACACATCAAATATGAAAAGGCCACATATATATACACATCAAAATATACCAAACACAAGCCAAATAAATGGCTAATCTCAACAAAACACTTATATGCCAACATTGGCCAAATTAACCTATACATGCCATTATAACTGAAATTAAATAACCAAAAAAGCCAATGGATAGTGTGATATAGCTCTGACAAGCTTCCAACCTGAACGAGCTTTCGAATCACTATAAAACACGAAAAATAACACAGAGTAAGCTTTTAAGCTTAGTAAGTTCATATAATAGAAAATTTAACTTACCATTTTAATCACATCTAAGGTAAGTAAACCAAAGCGTATCTCAACTCAATTTGGCCAAAAGCCTAACACATATTCATCAACCATGTTAGCCATGTAATTCATATAAAAACCGAGAATCATGTATGAGTTCAACAACTATGCACATTCTATATGCATGTAACATCTATACCATGTATCCATATATCATATACAAACCATTTCCATGTAATTCATGTAAATACCTGTACTAGTTCTATCGAACTCATATAAACTCGTAACAGAACTGTGCCCGTTGAACCATTTAGAATATCATTGGATATGCGGGTAGTACACACAAGGTGCACTGAACTGTAATCTGTCAATTCATGTACATGTATGCTCATACAAGCTGTAAACGGTAAGCTCCTTCGAGCTGAATAACAGTAAGCTTCTTTAAGTTGAATATTAGTAAGCTCATAAGAGCTGAAATCGGTAGCCCTAATGACATGTCATTTGTATCCTACGAATTCTTAAGGTTCAAGTGGGGCTCGGTAATCGTCATATATCATCAGATATGCGATCGGTGTTCATATATGATGATAATGCAAATAACATACATCTAATTCAAACAAAGCATATAATTACACAATTTAATTACATGAACTTACCTCGACAAGTGTTCGTAGATATGGATGAGACTAATTTAAGATTTTCTCTTTGCCTCACTCTAACTCCGTATGAGGTCTAACCAGATCTATACGAATGAATTTAACTCAATTCAATATAACTCATATTCAATTTAGTCCAACACATATTTTTGGAAAAATTACCATTTTGTCTCTATACTTTTAATTCTTTGTAATTTAGTCCCTAGGCTCGGAAAAAGAAATTCATTCAAATTTATCCTTACCGAAGCCTATTTGAATTATAAACATATTTATAGAATCCTATATATTTCACAAATTCATAATTTTACCACACAATTTTTCATATTTTTCAATTTAATCCCTAATTGATAATTTCATCAAAAATTCCTTTACACAGTTGTTTATCTAACAACAACCATTCATTTTATACCATTAAACTTCAAAAACCTAACATGTTCATCAATGGAAAAATTCAAATACTTTAACAATTTCACAAATTAGTCCTCGGGCTAGCTAGATTAAACTACAACGATCTTGGAAACATATAAATTATTAAAAATGGGACAAAAATCACTTACCAATCAAAGAAATAAGACTAGTCGAACCCTAGCTCAACAATGGTTTCCTTTTTCTTCAACTCTTGGTTGAAAATAAGAAGAAACAGATGACACTTCACTTTGGTTTTATTTAATTTAACATGTAATTACCTTTTTAATAATTTAACCTTTTAAAACATTAATAATTACACAATTGCCAAGCCATGTACATACACTATCAATTTAAATGGTCTAATTACCATATAAGGACTTCCAATTTAAAGTTCTATAGCTATTTAATGTCTTTAGCTATTAGAACACAACTTTTGCACTTTACGCGATTTAGTCCTTTTTATAAAATTGAGCATGTAAATGGTAAAATTTCTTAACGAAATTTTTATATGATAATACTATCATGTTATAGACCATAAAATAATAGTAAAATAAAATTTTCAACTTTGGATTTGTGGTCCCGAAACCACTGCTCCGATTTCCCTGAAAACGGACTATTACAAATCCTCTTTCATTTGCCTATATACAAGGCATTACTATCACATCATTCCCATATCTTATTCTTGATGGGTTACCACCATATGTGTAACACCCCGAACCCGAGGCCGTCGCCGGAGTCGAACACGAGGTGCTAACAGACTTCAAACCACTTAAAAAAAATTTCCCAGACAAGCTGCCAATCTGCGTACTAGTCACTTTAAAAATCATATCTTGAGTTCTGAAACTCGAAATCTAGTTCCGTAAATTTTCCCTGAAACTAGACTCATATGCCCATCTATATATTTTTTTATAGAATTTTTGGTTGGGCCAATTAGTACAGTTTATTAGTCAAAGTCTCCCATGTTACAGGGATCGACTACACTGACCTTTGCGTATTACGACTTGGATATCTCCCTGTACAGGGCTTCATTACTGATGTCGTTTGTTTCTATAGAAACTAGACTCGAAGGGGAATCCATGCACATATGGCATGACTTCTAATTATCTCTGGTTAATTTATAATGAATTTCTAAATTCGGAACAGGGAATCCAGAAATCGCTCTGGCCCTGTTTCACAAGAGTTTAATTATCTCCTAACATACAGCTCATATAGTCGTTTCGTTTCTTCTATATGAAAATAGACTGATCGAGCTTCGATTACATAATTTATTCATTAATTAATTCCACTCCTACTATTTTTAGTGATTTTCCAATCTCACGTCACTGCTGCTGCCAGCATCTGTTACTAAAGCAACTATGCCTATTTCGTGATTTCTCCTTGATCTAACTAGTAATTCATCATACATATCACAAATCATGATCATGACTAGCCATGCCAAGGGCTAATCATTGTCAAACATCTCCCTACTACACTATTGCCATATCATGAATTTTGACACCAAAAATAATCAACCATGACATATGGCATAATAATCGAATTTCCAAGACTTACGACCTAACATTATAGAACCAAATCCATCCGAACATTTATGCCATTTTCGCATGGCTAAAAGTTTACATACCAAATTTCAACAAAACATATTAGCCTATACATGCCGAAATGTTCTCCTAGATCGACTAAAAAGAAGATACCAAAAGTTGCTAGCCGGTGTGATGACTTCGATGACGGCCCGATCATGCAAAAAGAGACGAGTCCAAGAAACCTAAAATAGGTGACAAGGAAACACCGAGTGAGTATATAACTCAGTAAGTCATAAGCAATGCACTACCATCCATTAATAACATTATCACAAGAGGAAACAAAATGGAACGAGGCTAGTTACTCCATCCATACCGAACCATACCATAGTTCCTTAGACCTATCGGTTCAATCTCATACCAAGTCATGCATTCACATTCCATATACTAATCAATAGGATATTTGAGGCATTTTCATACATCATTGTATTTTCGTTACAATCATACAACTAAACGACCTTTCACCTATTCCATGATAAATCTTATGTACGTGACTTCAGTTATAATTGTCACATAGGTTCAAACTTACCAAGCTCAACTCCAAATATAAACATAGCGCCTATTAGGCATGAACTCAAGGTACTTACCCGATCCGCTGTCCGTGATGTAACACCCCTTACCCGAGACCGTTTCCGGAGTCGAGCACGAGGCATTACTTAGCTTATCTTACCAATTCGGAGCATAAAAACTAGGTTTGAAAATTTATTTCATTATTCGCAGTAAATCTGTCCAATCGCGCAGCAGTTACTAAGTTAATTATAACTTGAGCTACAGAACTTGAAATTTAATTCCGTAAATTTTACCTGAAACTAGACTCATATATCTACTCACCATAAAATTTTTAGAATTTTTGGTTCAGCAAATTAGTACAGTTTATTAGTTAAAGTCTCCCCTGTTTCACCACCTGACTGCCCTGACCTCTAGTCACTAAAAATAAGTTTTCTCACTGTAGGATTTTCATATGAAGTTCTTACTTGTTTCTACAGAAAATAGACTCATTAAGAAATCTAAGCATGTAAATTTCAACTCATAACCATTTTTGTACAATTTTTAATTATTTTCTAAACTCAGAACAGGGGACTCCAAAAACAGTTCTGACCCTATCTTACTAAAATTCACATATCTTAAAATATAAATTTCCTTTTTCTACACCGTTATTTTTCCATGAAAATAAACTCAACAAGCTTTAATTCCATATATCATTCACCCTCTAATCCATTTTATACTATCTTGGGTGATTTTTCAAATTCACGTCACTGTGCTGCCTGAATTCTGTTTCTGTGCAAAATTTTATCCTTTCATGATTTCCATGCATAATTTATCACCTAATCTTTCATAACAACAAACACCTTCATCCTTAATCATTTTAATAACCATACATCATCAAATACTTACACATCACTCATTAGCAAAATCATCATTACAAACATACAAAATAACTAAATCCCTATACATGCCATAACTCAAACGTGTTTCGATATAAAATACCGAGCAGTTGTAGTTGATAGTGTGGACGATCTCCGACTTCTTTAGGATCCTTGAAGTAGCTTTGCAATACTATAAGAGAAAGAGAAATAAAAGAAGTAAGCATAAAGCTTAGTAAGTTTACTAGCAAATAAATAACAATATTTAACTTAAATAATTAAACTCAATGTCTATATCTCTAGTTTACTCTTTAGTTAATCTCATACTAGTTCTCTTACTTGTTTACTTAGAATACTTGTGTGCATAACTTACTCAATCCTTGCTGCATCGTTGAACATCAATTGATAGTATAATAAGTTCTTAAGTCTTACAACTTACCTGAGCTTGCCATTTATGCTTTAAACTGAACTTTCATGAACATGATTCGTTTACAAGCCCGTTGAGCTACATTGGAATAATAAGGATACTCGGGTCTCTTCTGATAATAACATGCCAAAGCCATGTCCCAGACATGGTCTTACATGGGATGTTCTCGTGATGGTGCCCATGCCATGTCCCAGACATGGTCTTATAGGGGACCTCTCATCTCGGTGCCAACGCCATGTCCCAGACATGGTCTTACATGGGACCTCTCGTCTCGGTGCCCATGCCATGTCCCAGACATGATCTTACAGGGGACCTCTCATGATCTTAAGGATGCCAATGCCATGTCCCAGACATGGTCTTACATGGGATCTCTTTACCCAAATGTCATGACATTCGTATCCAGTACCATCCCTATGTATCAACGGGACTTTTAAATTTTAATTCTCTATCATTTCATGCTTGGATCATCATCAAATAAATTCATAAAATAAATTCATAATTGCTGGAAATTAACAGCATTAATAATAAATATTGAAATATTGCATTTATTTACTGTAAACTTACCTCGGTACCAATTATAGCCAAATTCACCAACTTAGTCTTCAACTTTATTCTTCCCTTTGTCTAACCTCGAGTTTCGTACTTCTTGATCTAAAATAGTAAATTTAACTTATTTAATAATCACATTCATCAAAACAGCCCTCGACTCTAACTTTTTCAAAATTACAATTTTGCCCCTAAACTTTTACATAATTACATTTTTGCCCCAAGGCTCGGAAATTAAACTTCATCTCTTATTCTTATGTTTTATAACATTCTGAACATTTTTCCCTTCTATGGCAACATCAAATTCCCACTCTAACATGTACTTATGAACATTAGGTATTTTTACCGATTATGTCGTTTTACTCGTTTTCACTTAAAATCGCTTAGCAAAAGTTGTTTAACATAATTTCTAGCTTCATATTCTATCATAAAACATCAAAATAAACACTTTTCACCTATGGGTATTTTTCCAAATATAAACCCTAGGTTAAATTATTGCGAGAATAAGCTAAATTAAGCTACCGGGATCTCAAAAACGTAAAGAACATTAAAAACGGGGCTTGGGATCACTTACTATGGAGCTTGGAAGCTTGAAAACCCTAAATATGGCTTCCCCCCTTGCTGATTTCGTTCATATGAAGAAGATGATGATTTTTGCCATCTTTTTCCCTTTTAATTCATTTTAATTACTAGATTACCAAATTGCCCCTAACTTAAAAATTTTCTATTTCACTTATCTCATGTCCATTTTTGTCTACCAAGTTACCAATGGTATAATTACCATATAAGGACCTCCAATTTAAAGTTTCATAACAATTGGACACCTCTAACATGTAGAACTCAACTTTTGCACTTTTTACAATTTAGTCCTTTTGACTAAATTGAGTGCCCAAACGTCGAAATTTTCGAACGAAATTTTCAAAAAATCATTTTGTGAAATTGTAGACCATAATATAAGAAAAATAAAAATTCTCATCGGATTTGTGGTTCCAAAACCACTGTTCCGATAACCTCAAATTTGGGCCATTACACGTGATCAACTTAATAATGTCGCACACTTAGTGTCCATAGTGATTCAAAAGTATATATTAAGTCCGCACACTCAGTGCTATATAATCAACTCGCACACTTAGTGCTACATAATCAAACTTGCACACTTAGTGCTATATAATCAAACTCGCACACTTAGTGCTATATAATCAAACTCGCACACTTAGTGCTATATAATTAAACTCGCACACTTAGTGCTGTACAATTTAAACCCGCACACTTAGTGCCAATCTCATGATCATAAATGTTTATACCCGCACACTTAGTGCCGAGATCAACGACTCAATATATCTCACCTCTTTTCTTTTCATTCAACACTTTCATCACCACATGCATACATGTATATATATATTTATCATTCCATTCAGCATCATTACATAGACGTTATGACCATTTAAATTAATACAAACTATATGCTTAATGACTTACTTTGTGTTGGGTAAGACGGTTCCAACTCGGCTACTCGATGATCTTTTCTTTACCTTTGCTTGATTCTCCTCCTTTAACTCCTTGAGCTTAATCAATAAATCAACTAGTTTAACCATCTTGCTAAACATTCATAATTCAATTACACATGCATATGTATGTTTGTATATTCGGCAACCATCCTCACTAATTACCCATTTAGTCGATTATACACATAATTAAAGGTAACATCACGAATGGGCATACTTATGTATATATATATGTATATATACTTCGGAATGGGCATCACAATTAGATTTAACACCACCTTCATACTCAATTAGATGGCCGAATGTATGTATATATGTACAATGTCAACTATAACATCATTTAAACACCTAATTTCATCTCATGAACACTTGATCGAATTTTCCTAATCTAGCATATTTTCACATCTATTTGTAACATCATGTAAATCCACATATAACTACGTTTCTTAAGTTCCACATCTTAATGCCCATTATAGCCACTCCCATAGTCTAAATCTAGCAATCGGCAACACCCACCTTTCCACTATGTTAGCCGAATACTCATTCTCTTCTTAGTCCTAAATTCGGCACCTCCAACAAAATAGCTTAACAATTTCAACTTTCATGCTAACATAACAAGCAACTTAGCACATCCATATAACTAGCATGCTAATAGCATCAAGGTATCAACTAAAATTTTTTAAGCTTCTTAGCCGAATCCTAACTCTCCAACAACCCCAAATCCAACCATGGGATAGATAGAATTTAGACTCATCACCCAAAGGTTGTGTAAACTTCCAAAAATATCATTGAACATACCTTGATCTAAAGGACCACCTTGGCCGAATCTTGCTTCCTCTTCTTCCTCTAGTTACGACAATTGCAAAAGAAAGAAAACATGAACACTCCTTCTTCCCTCCTTATTAAGCATTCAAACTCCCTCATTTTCATGCCACAACATCAAACACTCCTCCTAGATACAAGCAATGGCCGAACTTCTTCAAAAATTTTCTCCCTTTCTTTTTCTTGGTTTTTCGGCTAGGAGATGGCAAGTATGAACACCCCTTTTTTTTGTTCACTTTCCTATTATTATTCCCATCATTTGTTAACCAAAAAAAAACATATTAAATTAGAATGAGTGGAGCATCATCACTCCTTGGCCGGCCACCATGTATTTTATGGGTAATTTGACATGCAAAGCCATGCTTTCTCTCCCTATTATTAATTACTCCTTATAATTCATCTATCATCTTTTCTAACTTCGTCAACTAGGTCCTTTTCGAATTAATTCACATTCCTAAAGCTAATATTAAGCATTTAATTTCTCATATATTCGCTGTCACACAAAAAATTTAAGTAATTAAAACACAAAAATAAATTTTTGGCTCGGTAATGTGGTCTCGAAACCACATTCCGACCAGGGTCTAATTTGGGTTGTCACAATATGCCATACCGACTTCCATTTTTATCATTTTGGCCAACTTTTCTCATTATATTACTTTTGCTTTTTTTGATGGATTCTTAAAACTCGCTAGATAGCTATCACTTGTCAACACTTGCATTTTTCTTCTAACCCTTTTTCCTTGTTTGTGTGATTTTCCATGATTACAATCCTGGTGAACTATCCTGTTTTGCCTATCCTAGTGAACTATCCATGTTTACCGTCTTGGCAGACTACCCCAGTTTTATTATTTGGGTGGACTATCCCATGTTTACCATCATGGAAAACTACCTTGTTTTTATTGTCCCAATGGACAACCCCACTTTTATTATCACGGCAGACTACCTTGTATTTATTATCCCAACAGACTCCGTATGCTACTATAGCCAAGCTATAGTTTTACACATCATACCTCATGTTTAATGTCATGGAGGACTCTCCACGTTTACATAGTCAAGAAATGTTCTTACACATCATACCCTATGTTTAATGCCTTCGCAGACACTGTATGTTGTCATAGCCTAGCTATAGTCTTACACATCATATCGCATGTTTAATGTCCTGACGGACTCTCTATATTGTCATCGCCGAAATATGGTTTTACACATCATACTTTATGTTTGATGTCCTGGTGGACTCTCTATGTTGCCATAGCCGAGCTATCGTCTTACACATCATACCTCATGTTTAATGTCCTAACAGATTCTCTTTGTTGTCATAGATGAGCTATGGTTTTACGCATCATACCCTATGTTTAATGTTCTGGCAAACTCTCTATGTTTCCATAGTTGAGATATGGTCTTACACATCATACCTCATTACAGCCCATCCATTCCGCCTCACTTCTAACCTTGATGCTCGAACACCATAGTGTACAATCTATAAGGCCCGCAACTTCCCAGATCACGGTTTGCACCTAGTAGTTCCAGCTTGGGGTAAATGGACACTCTATTTCCCAAACTATCCACCTAGTCCTCCATATCACCAAATCCTAACTTCATCTAACCCATCATTAATCTTCCCTCTGTACTCTACTGTTATAAACATGTAATACATGTATTTCATAAACACATTATAATGGACTATGCTATTTTTTTGTCTTGGGGTCATAACCATTTCATGCATATTGGAATACATTTGCAGATACTCATATACCTACACAATCTTACACATGCAAAGCATTCTCAGTAAAGATCATACATCATCACAGAACTCTCTTTGAACTCAACACAGATTCATGTCAGTCATACAGCATCCCAAAAATGGAGTATAGAAACTTACATGATGCTTCTTTGTCTCCTTAGCGTAGCTTTTCTGAATGCTAGAGCTTCCATTCTCTTGGCAGCTAAGTAGTACAACCAAAATAATAAGTTAAACTTAGCATTCAAGCTAAAAAACTTCGTTTTCAGAAACATGAAGAACCCCTCAAAGGTTCTGAAAATTATTAACTCTGTTTTCTCAAATTTACGAACACTAAAAGACTTAAAAGCCTACCAGTCCCCATGTTTATCTATCCTCTTGACTCAATCTTCACAAATATTGCTCCATGCAAAGCACTTATCTTCTTCTTCTTCTTCTTCTTCAGAGTAACTGAAGAAGATGAAGGAGAGAACATAAATAGGATTGAAAAATAAATTCACCCCGAGAATTCATTCCCTACAATTTATAGCCCTTCACAGCAGATTATCAACCTTATAAAAATCGTCCATCGGTAATAATTTTGTCTCCCACTAAGGGATCCATTGGTCTCAATCCAACCGATCCAAAATTGGAACTCAACTATGTCCAAATTAACCACTAATTTTTTCTCGATTTTTCAATAGAAACTACCAACTTATGACTTCTTTCAATTTAATCCTCAATTATTCCTAAATTTTGAACTTAAAAAAAACTAGGTATGACACAATGTGTCACTACAATATCATACCAAGTTATGGTCAAGGGAAGCCTCTCAAAAACCTTTAAATTGAATAGAGGGCTTTAACAAGGCAACCTATTATCCCCATACCATTTTATTCCTTTTCCAAATGGTCATGTCATTAATAATGATCAAAGCCGAAAATAATAACCTTGTTAATGGAATCCAAACTAGCAAAGGCACCTTCGATTAATGAATTATTATTTATGAATGACTATTACCTCTTTTTTATTTAGAGTGGATATTTAAATTTGTTGAGTTTTAAAAATATTCTCACTAAGTTTTGCAAACTATTAAGGCAAATGATCAATTTGGATAAATTGAAGTTATATCTTAGTCCATCTACCAAAAAGTAAACAAGAAAATGGTATGGTGAAACTTTAAATGTCAAATTAGTTTATAGAGCTAGTAAATAGTTGGAGGCGGAACTAGGGCATATCAATCGAAAAATGGAGTTCTTTCAAAGTATTATAATAACATGAAAAAATGACCTTGCTTAGTGGGAAGCAAAATGCTTGTCTCCAGGTGAAAGGTAGACACTCATTAAATTGACTTCAGTATTAATACCCCTTTATATGTTGTCTTCTTTCAATGATCCAGTCTATGTTTATGCGAAAGTTGAAAAAAATATCCACTCGTTTTTTATGGGGCCATGTTGTGGACGAAGAAAATGTACATCTTTGTAATTACGATAACACGTGTTATCAAATTGTTGAGAAGGAAATAGATATAAGAAAAGCAAGAAAGAGTAATGAATGAGGCCATGCTTTGTAAAACAAGCTTGGAGAATTGTAACTTTAACAATGATGTTGTCAACCAATGTTCTTAAAGCTAAATATTGTAAATCTCAACCTTCTGAAACTATAAAAGCAAAACCTTCTAACATGTGGATTTGGAAAGGATTACTAATAGGGGAGGCATATTTGAAATAAAGGGAAAGATATCCAAATTTGGAGCAAAAACAATAGTTGGGTAATGCCTCATTAAGAAGGTTTGTCTAAATAGTGAAAGCCAAATTTTCCTAACCCAATCTACGACTGAAACAAGGCTATTAGAAGTGTAGAGGACCGACTGAACAAATAAGGTATTAAGAATATTTTGGATAGAGATTTTTTAGTTTTTAGGGGGAAAACATTATTGTATGGAGAGACAACCTAGAAGGAAATTTTTTAGTGAATGGATGAGATCAACATTTTGAAGGAAGCATGCAAATAGGGACTACCAGATCTTGGAAAGCTCTTTGGAAACTCAAACTATCTTTCAAACACATAATGTTACTGTTGAAGATTTTGCAATGATTGTTTTCCTACGAAAGATAAACTTGCTAAAAGAAACGTTATCTCACATTATAGGACTTGTCTAATATACAAAAGGGAGCTTGAAAACGTTTGAGCATCATGTTTTACCATGCCCACTCTTATACGAACCATAGAATGATAAAAGAGACTCCCGAGGGTTCGTTTTACCAAGTGGTCCAATAACTAGAAGCAAGGCATGTATACTAAACGAACCAAGTGGTCCAATAACTAGAAGCAAGGCATGTAAACTGAAATCAAAGCTCAATCATTTCATTAAAGAATTCATTTCTAACCATTTTATGTTGGCTCATAACATCCATAAGGTCAAAAAATGGATGAAGTTCTTTGGACGAATTTGAAAATTATTGAAAACTTTCCATTTTAAGATAGCCATTTTGACAAAACTTTCAATTTCAAGAAACTTCTATTTTTGGATGTTTTTATCTTTGATAATTTTTTCATTTTAGTAATTTTGTATTTTGGAAAGGTTTATTATCCTTTTAAGACATTTTTTGTAGGAACATTTCTAAAATGATGAAAAACAACTATTTTTTCTTCTTCTTTTTTTTTTTTTGTCAGAAAACCCATTTTCATGCCCCTTGGACTTCTTTTTAGAAAAAAAAAAGTAGTTTTAAATTTTCTCCTATAGATCTATTTCCACCTCCACTCAAATTTAAAATTTGAGAAGTTTCCAAAATTAACATTTTTAATATTCTTAGTTGTTTCTCATTTGCGCTTGTTTCTTTATAATAATTCTTTTTTATATTTTAAGACATGGTAATTTTAATAGGCTGAATAATTTCACAATGGAGTCGTATGGACTTAATTTGGGTCGTTGTTACTAAGCTAAGGTGAAGGATTTAGCTAGTTTTAGTGTCCAGTGGGCTTACCGCCCATCTTGCTTAAGTATTGGACTACTGTTGTGTTAAATTTATGCTGGCTTTTGCTGGACATTTTAGAGGACTAATCCGAGGAATTCTGTGCAGCATTGTAGCCCATTTACAAGGTGCATATTGGGCCTATTAGACTCAAGTAATGGCCCGCTTCAAATAGCTTGCCTATAAAGACTTTTTGTTGAATTGAAATGATTAAATTTTGCTATTAGTCTTTTAATTTTATGAATTTTATGGATTTAATCTTTATATATTAATTTGATCATTTTAGTCCTTATACTTTTTAAATTTTAAAATTTCAATCCTCACCAAACTATAACTATTAAATTATTAAGTTAAGTTAAGTTATTTTCAAAATCTAATGCGACAAACATATTATCATATGGTTAATGATATGCCAGCTTGTTATTTCCACATATTACTCACTAAAAATCTAATTAATGAATTAACGATTGTCATTTATGTTTGAATTTTAAAATAAAAAAGCATAGAGACTTAAAATTATTCAATTAGAGAATATGAACTAAATCTACAACTATATGCATAGAACAAGACTAATAATTAAATTTAACTGTTACTTTTTTTATTCAGGACGAAAGTCTCAAAATTAAAAAAGTACAAGGATTAAAATTAACCAATTCGAAAAATATAGAGACTTAAATTGATCAAACTAAGAGACTACATCTACAATTTTTACAAAATACAGAAAGTAATAAAATAATTTTACCATTTCAAACATCTGATTTTTGACCAAATAAGATAAAAGTGATAGTTTATCACATGTGATTTATGATCAGCTAAATAACCCTCCTTTACCCTCTTTTAAAATTTATTTATGATGTAATTAAGTTATTTGACTTGCATTTCTTTGGTTGTAGCAAATCATAAGAATTATTAGAGTATTTTCATTGGTTGTTAGAAGATTTAATTACATAATTAGTCGGTTTTATAAGTGATATTTTGTGAGCACACTACAAAGTTATATGCTTATAAATAGATTATTAGGCATACTCAATGAAAATTATTGTTTTGAGGTTTTTTCTCTTTTACATGAAAACAGTGTTGAGAGTTTTGAGTATGATGTTTTTAAGGATTCTCTTCTTAAAAAGTTTTGTAGGAAACTATTGTTTGATCTTTCGCACTTTGGAGAGAAAATCTTCTAAGAGTTTCGTAAGAAATTCTACTCATTTACTTTTTTGTTTGTATTATTTCTTTATTTCCTTAATTTTCTTGATTTAAATCTAAGTTTTAATCATCTTTTAACTTTGTTTTATAGATTTGTTAAGGTCACTCGAATCAAACTCCACAGCTTTTCTAATTGAAATTTAGGTTCGTGGGTATTACTTCTTTTTAAAGGATAACTACTTTTTTAATCCTCTGTTTTTTTAAATATTTTAATTCTCTATTTAATTTTTTTACCTCATTTAGTCTTTAAATTTTTATTTTTTTGGCAAATTACTGCAAAATGGCTGAAAGCATTAATTTTTGTTACCTTTGTTAATGTCGTATGTGTCACGGGACTAGAACTTTAGTCTCACAATCCGTGCAGCCTTAGGCAATTTATTGATTCCAAATTCGCCTAAGTTAGCTTAACTCTCAAAAAGTGAGAATTCTCGATAGAAATTCTCCAAGACACCGAAAATAAAGCGGAAGTAACTCAAAACAAAAGAGCAACAAAAGAACAAAAAATTGTCACAAGAAAACAAAAGCACGCCAAGTGTTTGAGTAAATGCTCTCAAAGTATCTCTACTGCTTTAAAGAATTACAACTGAGTATCATAGGATGATTACAAATGAGGGGAAAGACCTCTATTTCTAGTTGAGCTCCCTCAAAACCAACGATACAAATTAAGTTACATAGATGCGAGATTAAAGCCTATCTACAATTGAGATTCTTAAAGGATTGACTCGATCCATTAAGATTATAAAATCAAATTTTATCAGATTATAAATTTTCTAAGATTACTTTCCACATTTACCAAGGTAGCCCTACTTTTTCATAAGTGCTTCATTAGGCCACCAAGGTTTCAAATAGACGGGCTTCTCTACATATTCCACAAATTGGACCAGTTTAAGTGGGTCTAATGAGTCTCTTTTCTTCAATTGACCTCTATGGGATGCTCTTTGCGCATTTGTGATGGGATTTGATCTGTGACTTGTGACATTCTTCCCGCCCATTCTCACAATACACTCATTGCATCCTCAAAATGACATCAGTTTGACTCCCCTTGGAACTTTCTCGATGCCTCAGCCAATTCCTAACTAGCCTCTCTATCAGGTAGTCCCACCCTTCGGGACACTTGCCTTGGCTTCTATCGTCTCATAGCTTGAACTATTTCTACCCTCTTTGGTACATCTCGTTCATAAAAGCCCGTTGCTCTTACCTGCTCACATTATGATTTGCCTTGATCAGGATCTCCTTAATCCTCACAAATAGGTTTCAGTGTGCCCATATTAAACACTGGGTTAACCTTGATTATTCCTCCCAACTTTGGTTTAAAGCCCCTCGGCTTACCTACTTCAAAACTCAGAAAAGGTCCCTATGTCTTTGTCAAGCCAAAGTTAAGTTAAAATGAAAAACATTAGATAACCATTTGAGATGTACCTTACTTGTTACATTTACTCGATCTAACTACCCAGTTTGCATCATTATTTTTCTCCCAAAGTTTGATGCACAATTCACCTCTCTCATAGGTGGTAGCCCAACTAATGGCTCAACAGGCTTCATACCGGTTTTCTGCCTCTCTATCATTTCCAAAGGGGTCTTTGTAGCACTTCTTTGATCTATCAAGTCAATGTGCTTTCCACCATGAACACCCTCGACTAGTTGGATTGTCAACAATACCTTGGTTCTACCTTTTTTGTCTCGACCCACCAAAATAAGGTATTGTTGTTGAATATTCAAGATACAAATACAATCTTCAAAAGAAACCAATAGAGTATTAATCTTGTCAAGAAAATTCAAGCCAATAATATAGTTGTAACAATCCTAGTGAATTACCTCAAAGTCTTCCTTGCCTTTCTACTGACTGATCTGTAGCTCTAATCTTTGTGCTACTCCCGCAGTTGGGACCTCTTTAATATTTGCTAACCGAGAGACCAAGTTTACCCATGACTTTCTCCGATATGAACAAGTCTGATTCCCCCGTATTAATAAGAGTACTCTTTCTTTGACTTGTGATGTTGATGTCCACATACATCAACCCTTTCTACTTACAATCCTTCTTCGCTTTTACGAGATTGAGTATCATTGAACCAAGCTTTGAAACCTCACTATCTAGCTTGGTTTCAAATTTTTTACTAGTTGTGGAAAGCCTAGATCGCTCTAGATAGTCCTGCATCCTATATGGACCACTATAAAAGAAGCACTCCACTTGCTTTTTCTCACTCTCTCCGACCCTTTTGCCTTCGACAGAATGGGTGATCGAACCAAGCCTCATTGATGTTTTATTTGGCCCATCATCCCCTTCAATATCAAAAAGCACAACTTTCTTCGGGCAGTTACTACCTCCAAACGTGCAAATGTTTAGAGTAAAAATCATGCAAATAAAAAATATATAATTAAGTGCGATATCTATAAGTGAATAAGTCAAATCATAATATTGTTTTGTGTGCATAAAATACATTTGGAATGGTTAGGGTTTATTTAACACCCAGAGTAATTTATTTTTGATTTTGTAATTATCTGACACAAATGTGTATCTACTTCAGTGGTTAAGTGCTCTGGGTGTGTGTGAGAGGTCTTGGGTTCAAGTCCCACATTTTCCAATTTTGTTATTTTTTATCCAAGCCTTACCCTTGTTGAGTGGGCTTAAAGGAATTTTTTTTTAATCCATATCAAAATGAGCCTACTGGTTTGAGTAGTAAAAGTGTTGCAATGTTGGAGGTCCTGTGTTCGAATCTTTACGCGAGCGTGGATATTAATTTTTGCTCTGCTGACTTATAGAGTTTCAATTGTACTGAAAGTCTGAAAGGGGTTGTGAGATAAGGGGTTAGTGGGAGAAAATAATGGATTTTGTGTCATATCTTGATTTTATTTCTTTTTATTTTTCCCTTTTTTGAATTTTTCTCTCTTTTCCCAAAAATTCCCCTTTGACGTTTTCTCTAATTTTTTCTGTGGTTTCTGACTTTTTTCCTTTTTTTGGTAAAATTATTAATTCGTACTCCATCGATTCTGTTGGTGGTTTTATCGTGTAATCGTGCCTTTGTTTTGTGGAGTTTTCTAATTGATTGGTAAGTGAGTGCTGTGTGTAATTAGGTTTTGTTGGGATTTTGGCGATGACGATCTGTAGTAATTGATTGTGGTAATTTGTGTTTAGGAGCAGATTGTAGAGTAGGGAATTACACTCTAACGGTTTAGTGCTTGTTAGAGGCAAGTTGTCATCGGTGGTAAGTCGGTTCCTTGTCGATTCTTGTGTCAAATTTGTTAAACAATCTGTTAAATCAATGTTGGGTACTCTAATTAGGTCTTGAAAGGCTCGGGTTAATTTTCACATCAAAACGATACCAGGTGTGTACCCCAAATGTAGAAAAATGAGTTTCGGTGAAAGTAAAAAAACCACACTGTCGATGCCACACGGGCGTGTACCTGGCCATGTGGTTGGTCGTGTGTGAGACACGGTTGTGTTGTCGATGAAGGAATGGCTGTGCGCAAGACACGACTGTGTCTGGTGCGAGTGTGGCCTTATGGGCCACACGGGTGTGTGGGTGCACATAGGCTAGCCACACGGGCATGTGGATTCTGGGCCAGGCTGTGTAGGCTATATGGGCAAGGCCAATCTAGTTGGGTAGGCCCACATGCCTTAAAAATTTCTTTAAGGTCGTACGGGTCGTTCCGATTGGATGTGGGCCTATTGTAGGGTCGTTCCAATTGGCTGACTGATAAAGTTTCGGTTGTATTGAAAGTCTGATATTCAGTTCTGAGCATGATAATGCTATGCATGTCTAATTATTTTGATATCTATACATAAGCATATTGAGCATGTCTAGTATGTTATTCTGTATTTGTTTCTGTATATGACAGTGGGGTAGGATTCGTATATGAGAAGGAGGTATTCTTTATGGCTATCATCGTCTATATTCTGGCAGCTTGGCACATTATCTGGAATGTGCTCCAGGACCAACTTCTCAATGAAAGAGCTCTTTTCGGCATAATAAAGAACCATAAACCAAAGCCTCAAAAAATGGGCTTTTTACTCCTTATGTGGGGCATGGGAAACTCACCTGTGAAGCTGGTGTTTAGTGGTGAGGCGTCCTAAAACTGACTGACGAGTCTACAATAGATTGGATTTTGAGGAAACCTAGGTAAAAACGGTTACTGGGAAACTAAGCTAATAGAATAGGGTTGGTGGGTGTTTTTAACCCCACATAGTGTGATGGGATGGTTGGAGTTGGTGTGCCGAGGATGGAGGTTGGATGTTGTATATCTGATTCTGTTTACTGTATCTGAAAATTCATGAGCCTGACTCTATATATGTATGTTTGCATGCTCAATTCTGTTAGATTACACACTAAGTTTACAAAAACTCACATCCGTTTGTCTATTCTGTTCAGGTAATCCACAAACTTAGGCGGATCAGTGCGACGGAGCCTCTCGATGAGCACGAGCTGGTAAACTGATTAGGTTTATAGTTTCTATTTTAAGGATTATTTTTGGATTTTTGTAATAATTGGACTATTAGAACTTTTTGGCTGATATTATTTTGGATTTGGATTTCGTTTTAGTACATAATTTGTGACTGATATCTAAAAATTATGGTTTTTACTAAAATAAAGGTTTTCTAAAAACACAAAATGCTTTCTTTAAATACAATTTTTTTCGTAAGCTTCTGTTATAAAACACATTTTAAGGCAAGTTGAAAAATTGAAATGGTTTTAATGTGTAGGTTTCGTTATCAAAACCCATTCTTTGTGATACCTCCAGAATTGGCCATAACGTCTAGGCCGGGTTTGGGGTGTTACATTTAGTGGCATCAGAGCCAGGTTGTAAAACTTAGGCTATGAATTTTGGGGTTCCAAAATTTTGATTTAAAAATAATTGTTTTTCAAATATTTTAGATAATTTGAGAAAGTAAGTGGTACACCGAGTCTCCGACGCCGATCCTATAAGTATTTCTGAAACTTTGATAGTACACTCTGAAAACACTGTAGGCACCACTTTCTGAAACTGTACCAAAATAGTTAGAGACTGAAACTTCTGAAAACATCTCTAAACTTCAAATAATTTATGCATAAAATATCTGTTAATAAATACTGGAACTGATGCATAAAACTTTATAATATAGATAAATTTGAAAATTTACGATGAGCTCTCGTGGAACTCATGGACGTAGTATCCGGGGTCATGGTAAAAGTCGTAGGGGGCTCAAGCTGAGCCTTCCTCTCTAAGTAGTATGCTGAATTTAGATACGAGTGAGTCACTAGTTTCATCTGCTACTGAGACTGGGTCTTAAAGCCATTCGACTGGGGACGATGCACTGTTTCAAGCCATGCTGAGGATATTAGAAAAGGTCGCTGGGCCCTATATTGGATCTGGGGGCTGTGGGTTGGTAACTGAATGACTTCGGTCCAATGGTGCTGAACTATTTAGGGGTGTCACTAGAGTAGCCCCTATTTTGGCTGAGTATTGATTGGAGGCCACATAGAGGATTATGAATGATTTGGACCGCACTTCCGAGCATAAACTGAAGAGTGTAGTCTCTTTGCTTCACGACGAGGCATATCAGTAGTGGTTGACGGTTGAGGAGGGTACTCGACCTGATCGCCTGAATTGGGATTTCTTTAAGACCACCTTCCAGAGTAAGTACATGGGGGCGAGCTATGTGAATGCTCGTAGGCGTGAATTCTTGAATCTCACGCAAGGTGATAGGTCAGTGGCTGAGTATGAGGCAGAGTTTCTAAGGTTCAGCTGATACGCTCGAGGCATGATGGTATTTGAGTATGAGAAGTGTGTCTGTTTTAAAGACGGTTTGAAAGACAGTCTAACGGTATTAATTGCTCTACAGAGGAAGTGGGAGTTCGCAGTTCTGGTTGAGAAGGCAAAGATCACCGAGGACGTTAAGCGCGTGGAGTGCCAAAATAGGGACCAAGAATAGGGTAAAATAAGAGGGATTCAGAGCCCACTAGTTTTGTTCAGAGGCTTAAGAAAAAGGCCAAACCTGATGGGTTTATTAGAATAAAGGTTCTTGTTGCATCTATTGGGATTCAGTAGTGTGGAGATTGTGGTTTGCGCCATCCGAGCGAGTGTTGGAGGAGGATTGGGGTTTGTCTGAGGTGTGGGTCATTGGAGCATCAAATTTGAGAGTGTCCGCAGCAGACAGATCAGATGCAAGCTTTGGGACCAAGTTCTATACAGCCTCAGAGGGCAGTTCAGTAGCCACCTAGGGGCTGTGGGCCGGCTAAGGGTGGTAATGGTATGGGTCGTTGGCAGAAAGCATTAGGCAGAGGTGCTGGTCAGATTGAGGCGAGGCACCCTGCGTTGGTTTATGTTGCTTGAAGCCGAGAGGACAAAATGCTCCAGATGTTACCATCGGTACGTTCTTAGTTTTTGATGTACCTTATACTGCTTTGATAAACATAGGTTCTACACACTCCTATGTAGCTAGTTCTATATCTGAAAACTTGGGAATTTTTGTCAAGAGCACTTCTAGTGAGATCACTATATTGAGTCCATTGGGGTAGTCTGTTCAGGTTAATAAGCTTTATAGGGATGTTCCATTAGTGGTACAAGGGGCTATTTTCTAGCAAATTTGATAGAGCTTCCGTTTGGGGAGTTCGACTTAATTCTAGGTATAGACTGGTTGGTTGAGCACCGTGTTAGCTTGGATTGCACATCTAAGAGGGTTGTTCTGAGGACTGAGGATGATAAAGAAGTTGTAGTGATAGGTGAGCGTCAGGATTATCTGTCCAATGTGATCTCTACACTTGCGCCTGAGAAATTAGTTCGAAATGGGTATGAGGCATATTTGGCTTACGTTAGTGTTTCTGCTTCTAGTGGCTTTTCTATCGGGGATATCAGAACTGTAAGGGATTTTTTAGATGTTTTTCTTAAGGATTTACCAAGTTTACCTCCTAATCGAGAAGTTGAGTTTAGAATTGAGCTTCTACCGGGTACAGCTCTGATGTCCATCGCTCCTTACCGAATGGCACAAAAAGAGCTTATAGAGCTTAAGGCTCAATTTCAAGAGCTTTTCGATCATGGTTTCATTTGCCTTAGTGTGTCTTCATGAGGGGCACCGGTTCTGTTTGTGAAGAAAAAGGATGGCACCATGAGGATGTGCATCGACTATCGACAACTGAATAAACTGACGATGGAGAATAAGTATCCAGTTCTGAGGATCAACAATCTGTTTGATTAGTTTCGAGGGGCTTCAGTGTTTTTAAAGATTGATCTTTGTTCTAGGTATCATCAGTTGAGAGTTAAGGAGGTGGATGTTCATAAGACCGCGTTTAGGACTCGTTATGGGCATTACGAGTTCCTAGTTATGCTTTTTAGTTTGACGAATACTCCAGTTACATTCATGGATCTGATGAACCTAGTGTTTGAGCTATATCTGGATTAGTTCGTCGTGGTCTTCATCGATGATATTCTGGTGTACTCTAAGACTGAGGATGAGCATAATGAACATCTTAGAGTAGTGCTTCAGATACTCCGAGAGAAACAACTCTACGCTAAGTTGAGCAAGTGTGAGTTTTGGTTGCGTGAGGTAACTTTTCTAGGGCACGTAGTGTCTACTGAGGGGATCTGAGTTGATCCCAAAAAGATCAAGGCTATGCTGGATTGAAAATAGCTTAAGAATGTATCTAAAATTTGTAATTTTTTGGGTCTGGTGGGTTATTATCAGCGGTTTGTCGAGGGTTCTCTCTTATTACAGCTCCTTTGACTAAGCTTCTGCGTAAGGGTGTTCCTTTGTTTGGACTGATGCGCAACAATTGAGCTTCAAGAAGCTTAAGTCTATTCTGACTCAGGCTCCTGTTCTTACTCAGCTTGAATCTATTAAGGAGTTTGTGGTGTACAACGATGCGTCACACGTTGGTTTGGGATGTGTATTGATGCAGGACGGTAAAATTGTGGCTTATGTGTCCCGTTAGCTTAAGACACATGAAGGGAATTATCCGACGCATGATCTCGAGTTGGCTGCAGTGGTTTTTACATTGAAAATCTAGAGGCACTATTTGTATGGTGAGAGGTGTATTATCTACACTGATCATAAGAGCTTTAAGTACCTCTTTACTCAAAAGGAGTTGAATCTTAGACATCAGCGATGGATTGAGCTACTCAAAGATTATGACTGCATGATAGAGTATTATCCTGGTAAAGCCATTGTGGTGGCTAATGCTCTAAATTGTAGAGCGATAACTGATTTGAGAGTGATGTTCGCTCGGCTTAGCCTGTTTGATGATGGGAGCCTGTTAGCTGAGTTGCAAGTTAAGCCGACTTGGATTGATCAGATTCGAGTTAAGTAGTTAGGGACGAATAATTGGGTTTATGATTTTGTCAGATTGAAAATGGCAATACTTAAAATTTTTGGCTAAATAATTATGGTGTTCTGTGTTTTCGAGGCAGGATCTGTGTGCCGAATAATTCTGATTTGAGGCAGTCAATTCTGAGGGAGGCACATAGTATCCCTTATGCTATGCATCTCGGTGGTAATAAAATGTATCGCGATCTTCGTGAGTTATATTGGTGGCCGGGTTTGAAGCGTGAGGTTACAGATTTCATTGCTCGTTGTCTGACATGTTAGCAAGTTAAGGCTGAGCATCAATTGCCTTCGAGATTGTTACAAGTTGTTAAGATCCCCTTATGGAAATGGGAATGAATAACGATGGGATTTGTTAGTGGGTTGCCCTTGATACCCACTAAGAAGGATTCGGTTTGGGTCATCGTGGATCGATTGACCAAGTCTGCTCATTTTATTCCGGTTCAGACAGATTTTTCTCTACAGAAGTTAGCGAAGCTATATATTTCTAATATTGTAAGACTACATGGGGTTCTTGTTTCTATAATTTCTAATAGGGATCTTCGCTTCCCTTATCGATTTTGGAAGAAATTACATGAGCCTTTGAGTTCGAGATTGGACTTCAGTACTGCGTTCCATCCTTAGACCGATGGTCAATTAGATAGGGTGATTCAGATACTAGAGGATATACTTTGGAGTTGTGTGATTGATTTTCGAGGTAGTTAGGAGGATTATCTATCATTAGTTGAGTTTGCCTACAATAACAGGTTTTATATGGTCGTAAGTGTCGTACTCTGTTATGTTGGACTGAGTTGGGTGAACGCTGAGCTTTGAGTCCTGAGTTGGTTTCTGAGACCGAGGATAAAGTGAGACTGATTCAGGATCGACTGAAGGCAGCTTCTGATAGATAGAAATCTTATGTAAATCTAAAGAGGTGTGATATTGAATACTCAGCGGGGGACTTCGTATTTCTTAAGGTTTCTCTATGGAAGAAAGTTCTGAGATTCAGTCGTAAAGGCAAGTTGAGCTCTAGGTTCATTGGGTTGCATCGGATTCTTAAACATGTGGGACCGATTACTTATCAGTTAGAGCTACCTCCCGAGTTAGATCGTATCCATGATGTGTTTCACGTATCGAGGTTGAGGCGGTATCGGTCTAATCCATCTCTCGTAATCTCTGTTGAAGAAATCGAGGTTGGACTGGACTTGACTTTTGAGAATGAGTTGGTTTAGATTCTTGATCGTGATGTTAAGGCCCTGAGGAGGAAGTCGATACCGTTAGTAAAGGTTCTATGGTAGAATCATGGCACTAAGGAAGCTACGTGGGAACCTGAGGACTCGATACGTCAGCAGTATTCTCATCTATTCTAATCAGGTATTTTGCATATGATTGTGGGGTGGGATTTGTATATGAGGAGGAAGTATTCTGTACGACGATCATAGCTTATATTCAGGCAGCTTGGCTGCACATTTTCTGACACGTGTCATAATGGCCCGATATAATGTGTAAGGATGGATGGGTGTTTTTAACTCCACATGGTGTGATGGGATGGTCAAAGTTGATGTGCAGAGGATGGGGGTAGGATGCTATATATCTAATCTATATATTTGCTTCTGTTTACTGTATTAGAAAAGGGCATGAGCCTGACTCTATATTTGTATGTTTGCATGCTTAATTATGTTGGGTTACACACTGAGTTTATGAAAACTCATATCCATTTGTCTGTTTTGTTCAGGTAATCCACAAACTTAGGCGGATCGGTGTGACGGAGCCTCTCGATGACCACAAGCTCGTAAACTAATTAGGTTTATAGTTTTTATTTTAAGGATATCTCTAGATTTTTGTAATAATTGGACTCTTTGGACTTTTTGGCTGATTTTATTTTGGATTTGGATTTTCGTTTTAGTACATAATTTGTGACTGATATCTAAAAACTATGGTTTTTACTAAAGCAAAGGTTTTTTAAAAACACGAAATGCTTTCTTTAAATACAATGTTTTTTCGTAAGCTTCTGCTATAAAAGACGTTTCAAGGCAAGTTGATTAATTGAATAAACATTTTGGATAATGGATAAAAGCAAATAAGAGTTGAAAAATTAAAATGATTTTAACATGTAGATTTCGTTATCAAAACCCATTCTTTGTGACGCCTCCGGAATTGGCCATAATGTCTAAACTTGGTTTGGAGTGTTACAGTTTATAGGGAAAATACCTTAAGTGACCTTCCAAAAGTCGGCTGAATATTTCCAAATTACATTATGTCGTTAAGACATCGGGAAAGCCCTTGTCGCAACATCACATTCCAAGATACAATTGAATCTTTCCATATTTTTTTCTCATTGTTGTGACATAGGGAAAATCCTTAGTCACGAAGTGGAATGTGTTTTAGCCCTGGTAGCTTTGAAGTTTTGTGTCATCACACGACTATCGTCCCTTATGCTCCATGGCTTGAAATGGCACCCTACACACTCAAATGGCCTATTAGTCATTCCTAAGGCTCAATTTGATCCAAAAGGTCATCGAAACACTAAAAAAGTGCGTAAAACACTTATTTTGCAATAAAATAAATCTAAGCTAAGAAATACGAGAAGACAATAAAATATATTAAAATGCCTAGAAAATAAACTCATTAAGTGTCAAAAAATACTTCAATTCCCACTACGATTTGTGGCAGATCAAGTATCCCTACACTTTAGCTGTTACTTGTCCTGAAGCAACGGAAAAGAAAAAGAAAACAATAAGAAAACAAAACAACTAAACGATGCTTGAACATACTTCATACTTGAGATTAGTTTGAAACATTATAAATAAGAAAATGTGACGAAACATGTAATTCTAGCACAATATATAATTAACTCCCGCTTTTCAGTATCAAACATGTTAGTTAACTAGGTTACAAAGTAAACAATTGAAAAATTTCGAGCATATTATTCCATCTAAACAAATACACAAGTACACATTTATGTTTGAAGAATAAAAGCGGTTAGAACAGTCAATAGTCAATTTAATTTTCATCCATGAGTCGTATCATTCAGGTCACATAGGAATTTTCGACTTACGATGTTGTGTGGATTAGGTTGGTTCGAAATTGAAGAACAGACTCTACAAAATGGTTTAACACGAAAATAGTTTGGCACATTATATTGACCCAATGCTACCACAATTATACCCCTTAACTCACCACCTTATATCCACTTCTCTTACCTCCCTTTTCTCTCTGTTTTCTAAGTTATAATATAGTATTCATGAGTACAATCATCTTTGGCAAGTCTGTTGTGAAAAAAATAAGTATATTTTTCTTTCTCTAATTTTTTTACTCACTTTGCTTTTTGCTCGTTCGATCGTCCTTTTTAGCTTTTAGCCTTCACAAAGCTTTTCTTCACTAGAGTTTTTTTTCATTAAAGTACAAGTTTGTAAGAATCTTATACTCACTATACTATACTATTCCTTAGTTTTCACTCTCAATTATTTTCATTTTGAAACCTCCTTTATGTATCTACCTAACCCTTAATATTAACGGTCTGACGTCTAAGTTTATGCTAAGACCAAAAGATTATATAATAGGCTTATGGTTTCATTTGAGGTTCATTAAGAAAATGGATTTAGACTCAAAACAGGGTACTGGGGAACTCATAATTTAGGTCAGTTTTTTAGCTCTAGTGTCTACCAAACAAAGCCTTAGTTATCCCTAGGTAATTCAATACATAAATTTAATTAACTAAATTTTAACATTTTAACAACCTATAACTCAAACAAACATATATGCTTTTTATGTACTTGTTTTTTACTCGGTATACTTAACACATTTTCACCTATTTACAATGTTACAAAGAGAATTAATTAGTTTAATATTAAACAACCTAAAATCATTTACTATTGAGCTAAATTTACAGTCTATACACACAATCCTATTTTCACGCTTCTATCCAATCACTTGTATGTCTACAAGCTCGAGCACAAACAAAACACAAAAGAAAGAAAAAAATTGAACTAAATATTAGTAAAACTAAGAGAAAATAATAACAAAAAAAAACAAAAATTCTATGACACTCCCAGACTTTATTTAGCACATTTCCCCTAATGTGCTCGAAAAGAGAATAAGGAATGAAATTACTCGATTTGGCATTATAGTGCTGTGAACGATGCTGGGTAGTCATGTCCTCATTGGTTTAGCTAAAAAAAAATTGTGACATCCAAAATATGGGGTTCCTACACAGAAAAACACAATTTTTTTTGGTAAGTTTAAAATAAAATTCTGACAAACAACAAAAATTAAAAAGTATATTAATTTTTTAAAATCAAACTAAAAGCCAAAAAAATAAAATTATATTTTTTAAAAACTAGCAGAAAAAGAAGAAGGAAAAACTCCCTTATAGGTCGTCGTCGAACTCGTTCATTCTACCATCATTCTCATCTGAGAAAACCTTCATCTCATTCCCTCTTAATGTGGATAGACCTACTTGTGTGGACTAGGTGGTGTCAGGTGGGTTGCGAATGGAGATGCCTCATTGGGTATAGATCGTGCACCACCATAAAGTGGTGGATTCAAGGGATTAGTCGCTATCAGAGTGGTCCAAAACTATGGCCGTCCAAAGTTAGGTAAGCCTAATCGCTTATCATAATTGGCTATCCACCTTGATTGGCACTCAATGTGGGTTAATATTTGCATGAGAATCTCCTTGTTCATCGGATTCGCTGGAATCCCTTCAGTTCAGTGTACCCGTGTTGGTACAAGTTGGGGCTCTTCCATTAGTTATGGAAGCCCATGGTCTCACGTGTATTCCTAATGTTGTGCAACTTGTTCATTTCTTTCCTTTACCCGACTCAAGTTTTTGTTGTGGAACTTCTCAAAGATCATGTCATTAAGGATGCCTTTTGGTGGGTAGGTCAACTCATCTGAATCGATGTCAACACCCGCCCGTTTGCACATTTCCATAATTAGATGTACGGAAGCCTGCGTGGATGCCTCAGAGCAGATTGTCGCATGTTGTGGTAGATTTGCTCGCCCATGTTTATCTTTTGTTATTGCAAAATAGCAAGCAATAAAATGCATGCTCACGGGGTAAAGGTGCTCATGGGCCGGGCCGGGCCCGATAAAAATTTTAGGCTCATTTTCTAGGCTTAGGCTGAAAAATGGGCTTAAAATTTTGCCCAAGACTGACTCGGATAAAAATATTAAAACTCGAGCCTGGCCCAACCCATCCGTATTAATTTTTTTATATCATTTTTAAAATATATATATAATTCATCAAAAATACTAAAAAAATTAAAATAAATGTTTCCCAACAAATTAAAAATAAAATAAATATATATATGTATACTTAAAAAACACTTAGATAGGTGCAACTTAACATTCAATTTCCTCTAAAATAGTAACAAAATTAACAATAAAACAAGAGTTATACAATAACAACAAAATAGTAACAACATAATAGTGAAATGGTAGCAAAATAGTGAAAATAAAATAAAATAATAACAAAATAGAAAAAAAAATAAAACAATAATAAAGTAGATTTTTGTTGCATATTTAGGCTGAGCCGAGCTCGGGCAAGAAAACCCTTATCGAGGCCTGACCAGTTTTCTAAATGGGCCTTTATTTTGTCCAAGCCCATTTTTCGGGCCTATATTTTTTCCAAAATCCTCCTACTTTTCTGGCGGGCCTTTAGGCCGTGTGGCCCGGCCTATGAGTAGGTCTACTCATGGGTTACTTCCTTGACATGCTGGATAGGGAAAAGCTTAGTGTAGATAAAGTACATCCTTATTTTGGCCTTTGGGATCATAATAGACTATTAGATCCTTAACGGTTCTCTAGTTACGGCTCTTTGAACCCATGTGACTATCTTTGGACATACTAACATCTAAAGTGTGAATACTGCAACTTAATATATGAAATTGAGGCAGTGAACAAAGAAAACTAAGATATAAATTCAACCAAATCTAAGCATGAGCGATTAGCTCGCTTTTGTGATCATAACTAATTCCTATTTTGGGTTTCTATTCAATCAACTAGTCATTACCCTAGTAGGATCTCTTGATCTTCCACTAAACTAACGAGATGACAAGAACTAGTTATCTCTCAACCTCACAGTCCAAACCGGATTGGGGTAAGGGGTTCACGGATAGGTAATACCAAATTTGGGTTAATTCCCACCTAGATGACTTCCTAGAGCTATCAGACCTAGGGTTTAAGTTTTTCCTATCCCAAATAGTTGATCCACTAAAAAAAACCCTACATAGAGATTAGTTAATCACACTTCCACTCACTAATCCCCCATAAGAATATTAGTTCATCATGGGTTTTGTAAAATAATGTAAACTAGATAAAAAAAATAAACATTATGAATGAATCAAGAATAAGATTTTAAGGAGAAGTCTTAATTGTATTGAATATTTGAAGCGAAAAAATCCACGGAGTTTGTATTGAATCTACAAATCAGATTTTTCGATGAACACAGATGAAGAAAACTAAAAATAAACCCTAAACTAAATTGAACAATAAGTTCTAAGTTACAAAAGCGGTCCTTTCTCACTTATCTTATGAGTCTATTTATAATGTTCGGGTTAGCCGTCATCCTTAGCCCTAGGTCGGCTAACATTTTTAGTTAATCTTCATTGTGCAGACCAAAATGCCATCAGCTCAATAATAATTTTGTAACGCCCCCAAACCCGACTCGACGATCCAAATCCAAACTTAGGGTGTTACTACTCAAGTACATATGAAATTCAATTCTATTCATACAAATTACATTCAATTACAATTATTTAAATTACGACTTTTCTATAAAATATATAAGCGTGAACCAAGTGAAAATTGAAGTAATATACACAGAAAATTTATTTACAACCATGATTGATTTGATGTCGTGGTCTATTAAAATTATTTCATGTAAAAGACTTTTGTAAATCAACTCAGACTTGATTCTGCCATCAATTTGCTTTGTATGCATAATAGCTCACTTTGTCACACCTTTGGCGTAGCCCTGGCATCGTACCTCCCGAAATAGTCTCTAGTCAACTTACTTACGACACAAAACACTAAGGTAAGTTCATGAGAACTTATGAGATGAACTCCATTTACCTGTATCGTCTTAATACAATCCATCTGGAA
This sequence comes from Gossypium hirsutum, assembly GCF_007990345.1. Lineage (NCBI taxonomy): Eukaryota > Viridiplantae > Streptophyta > Magnoliopsida > Malvales > Malvaceae > Gossypium > Gossypium hirsutum. The sequence continues at coordinate 32,342,966 of NC_053424.1, forward strand.
ATTTCATTATCATATCATTATTTTTCATTCTTCTTGTAACACCTTATACCTGTAACCCATGCCAGGTCAGAGTACGAGGCATTACCTAACTTTATCTCATGCATACAAACAGTCTCAAGTCACCGAGAGTTGGACCAAATTAAAACTTCTTATTATGGGCCTATGAGTCCCAAATTGACCTTTAAAAACTATTCGGAACCATTCTGGGTCCTTAAACCAACCTTAAGAAATTTGCCTTAAAATAGGGCACACGCCCGTGTGGAAGGGTAACACGCCCGTGTGACCATTTCGACATCGTCGTGCTAGTGGTCCGTATGGCTCACACGACCTAAGCACCCTGGGACACGCCCGTGTCCCACAACTATGTGTAATTAAATTCTAATTCAAACTTATAGGGGTTTTCACATGGCCAGATACACGTCTGTGTCAATGTCCAGTGTCCCTCACACGGCGACGACACGCCCCTTGTCTTAACCCGTGTGCAAAAACTGGGTATTCTATTTCTGACGTCAGCATTCCTAAATTGTCACATGGCCAAGGCACATGCCCGTGTACTAGGTCGTGTCCTCCACACGGTTGAGACACACGGCCGTGTATTTATTATCATGCATACTAACTTGAAATTTTTACGTCCAGAGGTCACACGGCCGGACCATATGCCCATAGGGCTGATCGTGTGTCACACACAGCCTAGACACACGCCCATGTGTCTACCCGTGTGGGCAATATAATGATATTTACCAAACCTCATTGCCACCCTTGCATACCTATTTTCACGCAAATACCAGCCAATACCAAAACAAGCATAATTTCCAAAATCAAATCAGCCACAATAGACATTCATTCAACCATGTGGATGCAACTTTTATAAACTCAAAATAAATATTAGCCATTATGCATGGCTTAATACTAAGTGTGGGATCTATCCCAAGCCAACACATTTTGCCAAATCTTCAAGACTCAAAATAATAAGTTCTAATCCTATACATGCCATATTCAAAAATATAAATCCAATTATACCGAATGTTTCGGCTGATAGTATGATCGATATATCTGACTTCCGGTGATCCTTAAGCTAGTTAGGCGGCACTGAAAGAAATGGAAAGAAAAGGGAGTAAGCATAAAGCTTAGTAAGTTGCATATAAATAAATATACAACAATAAGTCTACAATTTACCAACAACTTATGATACCAAAGTCGGCATAAGCACAATAAGTCTACAATCACATAGCATATACAATGAGTTCACATCTTCTACATATGTATCACTTAGGTACCTATAATACTTACAATACAGTTATACTTTTCTCATTAACTTAAATTTATAATTCTCGCCGTTGAACAATTCAAAACACTGCCGGATATTCCATAGGCCTCAACCATGGGTAAAGTGTCGATGCCATATCCTAGACATGGTCTTACACTGGCTATTATCTTCGAGGCCGATGCCATGTCCCAGACACGGTCTTACACTAACTCTCACATAATCGTACCGATGCCATGTCCCAGACATGGTCTTACACTGACACACCTCGTAGCTGATGCATGTCCCAGACATGTCTTATACTGGCTTATGTCCCAAGGCTGATGCATGTCCCAAACATGTCTTACACTCGCACTCGTCTCAATGCCAATGCCATGTCCCAAATATGGTCTTACACTGGCTCTCATAATGTGGCCGATGCATGTCCCAGACATGTCTTACACTAGCTCATACAAATGACCCAAGTGATATGGCATGAATATCCAGTTTACTTCCTAAGGTCCCAACGGGAATTCTACTATCTCAATGATCATTACACATTCTCAATATCGAAACCAAGCAATTCATACCATATCTATTCAATGAAAATTTAAATACAGATAGTAGCAATGTAGTTATATTATTTACGTACAACTTACCTCGGATTTCAAAATGTAGCGACTATATGGTTTCGTCGATTTGCTTGGCTTTCCCTCAGTCTTGGTTCGAATTTGACAATTCTTGATCTATATTAGAAAAACACACTCATTTAGTCACCAATTACAATTAGGAAATTGAAAATTCATATTTTTGGTGAAATGACCATTTTGCCCCTAGACTTTGGCAAAATGACCATTTTACCCCTATACCCCAAAATCAATTTTTATCGAATTTATTTGCCTCTTAAGCTTAGATGAACTCTTTTTAATCTTATACCAACCTAAAATTCCCACTATTTCACACACTTATCACTTATTTTGCAATTTATGCAAAATAGTCCCTTTAGGTGTTTTTATGCTAACAGCTTTCACAAAAGTTGTTTATAAGACAACCAAGACTCATTCACAAAAGTTGTTTATAAGACAACCAAGACTCATTTTCTTCCATAAAAAATCAGCAAACAACACAAATTATTACATGGCAAAATCCTAAACTCTTGATCATTTTGCAAGGTAGCACCTTCATTTGAAAACTCATGCTTCAAAGGTCTCAAAAGTACAAAAATATTTTAGAAAAGCCATTAGGATCACTTACTTGTGAGTGCTTCAAGTTGTTGCAAATTTTTGAAGCTTAAAACCCCAAAAATGGCTGATATTTTTAGCTAAGAAGAAATGGGAAATAGGGTGATATCATTTCCTTTTTCTATTTTCTATTTTAGTCAAAATTGGTCACCTAATCCCACCAAAAATTGAAATTTTTGACCACACATGTCACCTATGCCCGGCCACCCTATTTTTAGGGGTCTAATTACCCTTTAAAAGCCCCAAATTTAGGTTCTCTAGCTATTTAACACCTTTAGCTATCAATTTAGGACTTTTACACTTTATGTGATTTAGTCCTTTTTCACAATCGGGCTCACAACGTCAAAATTAACTCACCAAAATTTTCATGTACTAATATAAACATGCTATGACTCCAAAATAATAATAAAATAATTTCTCCAATTTCATATTTGTGGTTTCGAGACCACTATTCTGACTAGGCCTTAAATCGGGCTGTTACATTTCTCCCCCATTAAGGATTTTCGTCCTTCAAAATCTTACTAGCGAATAAGTTTGGGTACTGATCTCTTATAGTCTCCTCGAGTTCCCATGTGGGTTTCTCGACTCCATGTCTATGCCACAAAACCTTCACAAGTGCTATATTCTTATTTCTCAACTGTTTAACTTCCCGAGCCAAAATCTTGACCGACTCTTTGCCATAAGTCATGTCCGGAAGAATTTCAACCTCTGTCGCTTAATCACATGAGAAGGGTCTGATCTATATCGACGTAGCATGGACACATGAAACACATCGTGAATCTTTTCCAATTTCAGTGGCAAATCCAATCGGTAGGCAACTGGCCCTACTTTCTTGGTAACTATATAAGGTCCTATGAAACGAGGACTCAACTTGCCTTTTCTACCAAATCTAAGGACTTTCCTCCACGAAAATACTTTTAAAAATACCTTATCATACTCTTGAAACTCAATTTCCTTTCATTTCAAGTCCGTGTAAGATTTCTATCTATCCGAGGTAGCCCTTAAGCAGTCACGAATCACTCTAACTTTCTTTTCAGTCTCCTTAATTAATTCAACCCCGTGAATCTGACCCACTTTACGTTCGGTCCAATATAAGGGCGTTTGGCACTTTCGCCCTTATAATACCTCATAAGGCGCCATTTTTAGACTTGTCTGCTAACTGTTATTATAGGTAAATTTAACCAACAATAGATACTTTTCCCAACTACCTTGGAATTCACAGATGCAACACCGTAACATGTCCTCTAATATCTGAATTACTCTCTCTAACTTCACAGATGGAAAGCTGTGCTAAAATTCAACTTTTTCCAAGAGCCTCTTGTAACTTTTTCAAAAACCTCGAGGTAAATCTCGGGTCTCTGTTTGAAACAATCGATATGGGCACTCCGTGTAGTCTCACAATGTCGAAAACATACAAGTCGGCTAATCTCTTAAGGGAGTAATCGTTACGCACTGGTATAAAATGTGTCGACTTTGTTAGCCTATCCATAATAACCCAAACAATATCCTTTTTCTTTAGGGTTATCAGCAAAGCTGTCATAAAGTCCATAGTGATCCGATACCACTTCCACTCGGGGACCATGACAGGCTGAAGTAGACCCGAAGGCACTTGATGTTCATCCTTTACTTGTTGACATACCAGGTACTTAGACACAAACTCTGAAATATCTCTTTTCGTACCCGACCACCAATACATTTTCTTAAGGTCGTTGTACATTTTCACATTGCCAGGGTGGACGGACAAACAACCACTATGTGCTTCTCTTAGAATCTTCTGAATAAGCTCATTGTCCTTGGGTACACAAACTTAGCCTCTGAACATTAAAGATACATTGGTACCAATATGAAAATCTGATTCAATTCCTGAATCACACTGAGTTCTCTTGGCTTGCAATTTCTCATCACCTTTCTGAGCTTCTCAGATCTTTTGAAGAAACGTCAGTCTAGCTCTCATCTCTTTTAGAGTTGTACCATCATCATACAATGTCATATTGACATTCATTGCTCTCAGGGAAAATAACGATTTTCTACTTAAAGCGTAGGCGACTACATTCGCCTTTCCCGGATGGTAGTCGATAATCAATTCATAGTCCTTTATCAGCTCTAACCATTGTCGTTTTCGTAAATTCAATTGCTATTGAGTCATCAAGTACTTTAAGCTCTTATGGTCAGTGAATACCCGACATTTCTCCCCATACAAATGGTGTCTCCAAATTTTCAATGCGACCACGATGGCGGCCAACTCTAAATCATGCGTCAAGTAGTTTTTCTCATGTGGCTTCAGTTGTCTTGAAGCGTAAGCTATGAACTTACCTTCTTGCATAAGCACACACCCCAAACCATTTAAGGAGGCGTCGCTATATACTACAAGCTCCTTGCCCGACTCCGATTGCACTAACACTGGGGCTTCGGTCAACAAAGCCTTTAATTTCTCGAAACTCTACTGGCACTTTTCTATCCATTCAAATTTGACATCCTTTTGTAGTAGTCTCATCATCGGCGTAGCTATCATAGAGAATTCTTTTACAAACCGTCTATAGTACCCGATCAACCCTAAAAAACTTTGAACCTCTATCACATTCTTCGGAGGTTTCTATTCAATAATAGCTAAAATCTTACTTGGGTTAACTCGGATCCCGTCTCCTGACACAAGATGTTCTAGAAAACCGACATCCTTAAGCCAAAATTCACTCTTACTGAACTTGACATACAATCTCTTGTCTCTTAAGGTTTGCAACACAACTCTCAAATGCTCTGCGTGCTCGCTCTCATCACGCGAATAAATCAATATGTCATCGATAAAGACGACGACAAACTTATCTAAATATGGCCTGAGAATACGGTTCATCAGATCCATAAATACCGCCAGGGCATTAGTCAAACCAAAAGGCATAAGAAGGAATTCACAATGCCCATATCTCGCCCGAAAAGCAGTCTTTGGTACATCTTGCTCTTTTACTATCAAGTAGTAGTAGCCGGATCTTAGATCAATCTTGGAAAATACAGTGGCCCCCTTCAACTGATCGAACAAATCATCAATTCTTGGAAAAGGATACTTGTTCTTCACCGTCACCTTATTGAGCTGTTTATAGACGATACATAATCTCATCGACCCATCTTTCTTTTTCACGAAAAGTACCGGAGCACCCCATGGTGAAAAACTTGGTCTCGCAAACCCCTTATCCATTAGTTCTTGCAATTGTGCTTTCAACTCTTTCAAATCGGTTGGAGCCATCCTATACGGAGCAATCGAGATGGGTGTCGTACCGGGAACCAACTCAATTCCAAACTCGATTTCCCTCACTAGAGGTAGTCCAAGTAATTCTTCTGGGAACACGTCTGTAAACTCACAAACCACCAGTATCAATCCAATCTTCAACTTAGACACTTGAGTATTCAACGCAAAGCTAGATAGGCCTCATATCCTTTCCTTAAATATTTCTCAACAGTTAAAGACGATATTACTACAGGCGGATTATCTGATCCATCTGGTCCAACTCGAAGAACATTCTCGTCTTCACATTTAAACTCAATAACTTTCCTCCCACAGTCCACTACAACACCATGAGAACTCAACCAATCCATCCAAAGGATTACGTCAAATTCATTAAACGGTAATAACATCAAGTTAGCCGAAAAACACTGACCTCTAATTGTCAAAGGACAATCCTTACACACTTGGTCCACTAATACATATTTGCCTAAAGGGTTAGACACTTTGATCACAAACTCAGTGGACTCTACTAGCATGCTCATACGAGGTACCAATTCTATACAAATATAAGAGTGGGTAAACCCTGGGTCAATTAATGCAACAACAGATATATCATGGATAGAAAAAGTACCTAGGATCACATTGGGAGACTCTGCCTCTTCCCGAGCTCGAATAGCATAAGTCCTTGTAGGCGCTCTGCCCTTGGACCTCACTGTAGCTTCTCTGGGTGCACTTCTGCTAGAAGCCCCGCTTCCCGGGTTCTTTTGTGGTCTACCCTTCAATGGAGCACTGCTTCCCTTTACTTCTTACTTTCTCTCTCCCATCTCAGGGCAATCACGAATAAAGTGGTCTAGTGACCCACACTTGTAGGAACCCCTCTCGTTTCCTCAACAGTCGCTAAAATGACGCCTGCCACACTACGAGCGTTCTGGCCTATTTGGCTGAGCACTACCGACACTCGCGATAGAAGCTGTCTGGGCTCTAGAAGTTGCATTCTGCCGATTCTTGTTTCTATTTGAAAACCAAACCGAAACATTCAATCGGATAGAAAACTCTTTTGATCTTTTAGACGAGAACTGATATGATTTCCCCATCTGTCTTTTCTTTGAATCTCGCGACTCAATAGCTAGTTTTCTCCTTTCTTTTACTGGCTTCTCAGCCTTGCATGCTCTCTCGATGAGTACTACAAATTCTCTTATCTCTAAGATGCCAAAAAACACTCAGATATCTTTATTAAGTCCATCCTCAAACCTCTTACACATGGTAGCTTCAGTGGATATGAATTCTCACACATATTTTTTGAGTTTCACGAACTCGCGTTCATACTCCGTCACAGTCTTATTACCTTGCTTCAACTCTAAAAATTCCTTCCTTTTTTGATTCATGAACCTCTAGCTAATATACTTTTTTCGAAACTCTGTTTGGAAAAATTCTCAAGTTACTCTTTCTCTCGATACCACGGACACGAGAGTATCCCACCACTGATATGTCGAATCCTGTAAAAGTGACACCGCACACTTCACACATTCTTCAGGTGTGCATGATAATTCATCAAATACCCTGATAGAATTTTCTAGCCAAAATTCTACTCTCTCCGGATCATCATCTATGCTAGCCTGAAATTCATCGGCCCCTTGTTTTTGGATCTTGTCAACCGAAGGCTTCTCTCTTCTAAACATGCTCATGCCTTGCGGAGCTATTGGGGCATACTGAGGAATCGGGGGAGGTGGGGAAGGTGGAGTGTTTGGGTTCACACGAAGGAACTCCGTGTACCAAGCGTCCATCATCCGGAGGTAGGCTTCTCTAGCCCTTCCGCCTTGGCCCATAGTCATGGGCTCATTCTCAACCAGTGTGGTCCCTTCGGCGGGAGCTGGTGCATTACTTTCTACGTCAGCTGTCGTGGCTCTACCATGATCCATTTACTATATAAAGACATAATTTATAATCGTCAGAATTCGTTACACTATGAATGTACAATTATGGCATGTATAGTTAGACTCATACTTTTGCTAGGTTAGTCCTAGAACTGACTAAACTATAGCTCTGATACCACTAAATTTAACACCCTATACCCGTAACCCATGCTGGGTCAGAGTACGAGGCATTACCTAACTTTATCTCATGCATACAAACAGTCTCAAGTCACTGAGACTTAGACCAAATTAAAATTTTTTTTAATTTCCACTTTAAACTTCTTATTATGGGCCTACGAGCCCCAAATCGATCGTTAAAAACTATTCAAAACCATTATGGGTTTTTAAACCAACCAAAATAAATTTTCCTTAAAATAAGGCAGACGCCCGTGTGGAAGGGTAACACATCCGTGTGACAATTTTGACATCGTTGTGCTGGTGGTCCGTATGGCTCACATGGCCTAAACACCCTAGGACATGCCCATGTCCCACACCTGTATGGAATTAAATTCTAATTCACACCTACAAGGGTTTTCACATTGCCAGACACACCCCTGTGTCAATGTCCCGTGTCTCTCACATGGCCATGACACGCCCGTGTCTTAACTCGTGTGTAAAAATCTGGATATTCTGTTTCTGACGTCAGCAGTCCTAAATTGTCACACGGCCAAGACACACACCCTTGTACTAGGCCGTGTCCTCCACACGGCTGAGACACATGGCCATGTCTCTGCTCGTGTGTTTATTATCATCCGTACTGACTTGAATTTTTTATGTGCAGAGGTCACACGGCCGGACCATACGCCCATAGGGCTGACCGTGTGTCACACATGGCTTAGACACATGCCCATGTGTCTACCCGTATGGGCAATATAAGGCTATTTACCAAACCTCATTGCCACCCTTGCATACCTATTTTCATGCAAATACCAGCCAATACCAAAACAAGCATAATTTTAAAAATCAAATCAACCACGATAGACATTCATTCAACCATGTAAATGCAACTTTTATAAAGTCAAAATAAATATTAGCCATCATTCATGGCTTAATACTAAGTGTGGGATCTATCCCAAGCTAACACATTTGGCCAAATCTCCAAGACTCAAAATAATAAGTTCTAATCCATTACATGCCATATTCAAAAATATAAATCCAACTATACCAAATTTTTCGGCTGATAGTGTGATCGATATCTCTGACTTCCGGTGATCTTTAAGCTAGTTAGGCGGCACTGAAAGAAATGGAAAGAAAAGGGAGTAAGCATAAAGCTTAGTAAGTTGCATATAAATAAATATACAACAATAAGTCTACAATTTACCAACAACTTATGATACCAAAGTGGGCATGAGCATGACTTATTGTTTACTTCATACAAATCACATAGCATATACAATGAGTTCACATCTTATACATATATATCACTTAGGTACCTATAATACTCACAATACGGTTATACTTTTCTCATTAACTTAAATTTATAACTCTTGTCGTTAAACCATTTGGAACACTATCGGATATTCCATAGTCCTCAATCATGGGTAAAGTACCGATGCCATGTCCCAGACATGGTCTTACACTAGCTCTCACATAACTGTGCCGATGCCATGTCCCAGACATGGTCTTACACTGACACATCTCGTAGCCGATACATGTCACAGACATATCTTATACTAGCTTATGTCCCGAGGCTGATGCATGTCCCAGACATGTCTGACACTAGCACTCGTCTCAATACCAATGCCATGTCCCAGACATGGTCTTACACTGGCTCTCATAATATGGCCGATGCATGTCCGAGACATGTCTTACACTAGCTCACACAAATGACCCAAGTGATACGGCATGAATATCTGGTTTACTTCCTAAAGTCCCAACGGAAATTCTACTATCTCAATGATCATTACACATTCTCAATCTCAAAACCAAGCAACTCATGTCATATCTATTCAATGAAAATTTAAATATGGATAGTAGCAATGTAGTTATATTATTTACATACAACTTACCTCAGATTTCAAAATGTAGCGACTATATGGTCTAGTCGATTTGCTTGGCTTTCCCCTAATCTTGGTTCAGATTTGACAATTCTTGATCTATATTGACAATTTAAAATTCACATTTTTGGTAAAATGACCATTTTGCCCTTAAATTTTGACAAAATGACCATTTTACCCCTATGCCCGAAAATCGATTTTTATCTAATTGCTTCGCCTCTTAAGCTTAGATGAACTCTTTTTACCCTTATAGAAACCTAAAATTCCCACTATTTCACACACTTATCACTTATTTTGCAACTTATACAAAATAGTCCCTTTGGGTGTTTTCATGCTAACACATTTCACAAAAGTTGTTTATAAGACAACCAAGACTCTTTTTCTTCCATAAAAACCTAGCAAACAACACAAATTATTTCATGGAAAAACCCTAAACTCTTGATCATTTTGCAAGATAGCACCTCTATTTGAAAACTCATGCTTCAAGGGTCTCAAAAGAACAAAAAATATTTTAGAAAAGCCGTTAGGATCACTTACTTGTGAGTACTTCAAGTTTCTGTAAATTTTTGAAGCTTAAAACCTCAAAAATGGCTGATATTTTTAGCTAAGAAGAAATGGGAAATAGGGTGATATCATTTCCTTTTTCTATTTTCTATTTTAGTCAAAATTGGTCACCTAATCCCACCAAAAATTAAAATTTTTGACCACCTATGTCTCCTATGGCCGGCCACCCTATTTATTGGGGTCTAATTGCCCTTTAAAGGCCCCAAATTTAGGTTCTCTAGCTATTTAACACCTTTAGCTATCAATTTAGGACTTTTACACTGTATGCGATTTCGTCCTTTTTCACAATCGGGCTCACAACGTCAAAATTAACTCACCAAATTTTTCATGTACTAATATAAACATGCTATGACTCCAAAATAATTATTAAATAATTTCTCTAACTTCAGATTTGTGGTCTCCAGACTACTATTCTGACTAAGCCTTAAATCAGGCTGTTACACTTTTACTTGAGTTTGGTAAGTACCTTTCTTTTTCATACCATAGATGTCATTTCTTACCTTGAATTCATGCATACACCTTAGTATCTTTATCACATTACTAATGTTCTACACCCAGTCTTTTTTGTGATTCCTTAATTCTTCCCTATCTGGAACCCATACCTACAAAACACTGTTAATCAAGTTGTTTTTTTAGTCTACTTGGATCATACTATAAATTTGCTACATTCCCTGGCACAATCTATTTTCTCTATACATATCTTAAGACTATACAGGATATGCCACAAAATTTCATATGGAACCGTTTCTCTCAGTGTTTTCCATATGCACTATTCTTTCAAAGTTCGCCATATGTACTATTCCTTCAGTGTTTACCATACCTTCTAGTCCTTTAGGGCTAGAGACACATATAATTTCTTTGGGGTTTTTCATACCTACCTTCCTTTAAAGCTAGCCATGCCTGTCATTCTTTTAGGGTGCACTACAAAAGTGTTTCCTTTAGATGATTGCCACAAGGGTTTTCCTTTAGAATGCAACTAAATGCATTCCTTTCCATAAATCGCCACAAAGTTTTCCATTCCATAGATTTCCAGAAAGGCTTCCATTTCATATATTTCCAAAAAGGCTTCCATTTTTTTAGCACGATAGGGATTTGCCTAGACTCATATTATGTGAGGTTTGCCCCTCATATTCTTAGGTCACATAGAGAATTCAATTAAGTAATAACCTTCATTTAGTTCTTTCCATATTATGCCATAACCCACTAGTTATGGTCTTATATGATATGGTTCCATGTACATATCCTTTCAGAGAATCGTGTTTAAAGTCCCAACACACTCTGTGAAGATAGACACAAACTCACCTAACATATCTTTTATGCTTTGACACTATACATAAATTAACATACATTTCATTTCACATCATCTCATACATTCTAAAAGCACTTATATACTTTATTTCATCACTAGAACATCTATCTCATGCTTAACCTATCAGATCCCTCACGAACTATACATGCATGACTCAATTAGCGTTCATAGGCTGACCATTATCTATAGAAACATTGCAAACGGTGCCTGATTAAGAATTATTATTTTGTAAAATGTATCCCTGTTAAATGGGTCGTCCTTTTTTCAAATCTCAAGTTCTTTACTAATTGCTTTTATAAGATTTGAAGGCTTTGGCAATTTTTCTATCGGTTCCATAAAGGTTGGCATCTTATTGAATGAATGAAGTTAGTTGGAGAAACTTACCTCTTTATTTATATCTTTGTTTTGATTATCCTTCAATTGTGATGAAACCAATGATGTCAGGAAACTAAATTCAGTATTTGAATCATTATTATATTCAACTATCAAGTCTTCTATGGGTTTTATAACATTAATTTTTAGTCAAATTGGAATAGTAGTTTTGGGACCACAAATCTGAAGTCAAAATATTTATTTTAGTATTATTCTAATGTCTACAACAAGATAATGTGATTGTGTGAAAGTTTTGTTAAGAAATTTTTTCGTTTGGTTGGTTAATTTGGTAAAAAGGACTAAATCGCGTAAAGTGTAAAAGTGTTGTTCTATTAGTTAAAGGTATCAAATGTTTACGAAATTGAATAGTGGAAGTTATTATGTGGTAAATATACCATTTTAATTATCAATGGACAATTATGAGTATATATTAAGTGATTTTTTATGTTTTAAACAAGGTTCATATGGTAATTTTTAAAATAACTTAAGTAATATAACTAAAAGACAAAGCCATCATCCATGTTTGTCCATCTTTGACTGAAAATTAACCTTGAAAACTTCATTGAAAGGGTTTGAAGCTTTTGGCCATAACAATCCATGTATATCAAGAAAAGCGAAATTCGGATCTAGATCGGGGGAAAACTAAAGTTATTGACTAATCGACTTATTTTGTTGTTTTCACATTCGAGGTAAGCTCGTATGTGATAAATTTTAATAAAAATGGATTTTATATGCTTTGATATTGCATAAATTGCGAATACGAGACTGTAAATATGAATAATAGAGATTCAATGACGATTCAACATTCAAAATCCTAGTTGAACCTTAGGAATAGTTTAGGATGCTAGTGACATGTCATTAGAGGATACAGTGATTTGGCTTTGGGCCATGATATCAGCAGTTCGGGTGCGAGTTATACCAATTTGGCTTCGGGCCAAGCATATCAGTTGATTTGGCTTCAGGCCATGATATCAGTACTTTAGAGATAAGTTACCTTGATTTAGGTACGGCCTTAGTATAGGTACTTATCGTGTGAGACCCTCGAGTATCCGACTTTTATTCCAAATGGTTCAACGGGTAAATGAAAGATGAGAATGTGTATGATATTACTACGAGATTGTACAGGTATGTGCATAAACTATATTAGCTTTGAATCGAAGAAATGGTGAAGAAAGTATATAGTTTTGTGAATGAGTAATTGAGAGGTTTTTTAGTTGATGTGAATTCTTATACTTTTGATCAATTGTTGAATTATGTGTTTATGATTATATTGAATTTATGTCGTACGAGCCTACTAAGCTTTATAGCTTACATCATTTATTTTACTATGTTTTATAGTGAATTCAAAGCTAGCTCGGATTCGGGGATCGTCGGAGATCGCTTCACACATCTACCTATCTCTTGGTACATATGAAATTGGTATTTTAAGTATATGGCATGTATAGGACTTTAGTCATTTTGGTTATGTTTTGGTAATGATTTTGGCCAAATGAATTGGCTTGTAAATGTATATATTTTGGTTTGTATGAATAGCCATGAATGATGGCATATTTTGGTCTATTTTGGCATGTTGAATCATGTATATATGTGTATATATATATATGTTTATGTCTTGTGAATTGAGTTGGTTGATGGATGTGTGATGATTGTTGATATTAGGTATTATGAATGTTAAATTGATGATTTGTAAATGTTGTTATGCTTGTGAAATTAGGCCAAATAATACATATTGAGTTTAGTTATTTTGATGTTTGAAGTAATTGATATTTAGTATGAACTAAGTGGAAAATTAGAATATTGTGTGTCTTGTACATTTTTGGCATTGAAATTTTTTAAATGATGCTTGGTTGAGGTGGATTTAATTCCTATTATGCCCTGTGTTGGTGCATTGAATTGTGATGTAGGTGTGTGATAATTTGGGTGGCAAAATGGCTTGGTAAATAGCCTATTTTTGTTTACACGGGCAGAGACTCAGGCATGTGTCTTAGTCGTATGTGACTCACGGTCAAGTACACAACCATGTGTTCCCTGGTGTTGATTTTGAAATTAAGTCTGTATGCTTCACACGACCTCACACACGGGTGTGTGACTTGGCCATGTACCATTAGTCAGTATACCCTACAAGATTGGCACAGCCTAACACACGGGTGTGTGACTTGGCCATGTACCATTTTTAAGGCATACGGGCGTGTTTGTAGCTCGTGTGACCCAAGTCAGAGAGTTACACGGGGTTGGACACGAGCTGGGACACGGCCATGTGGTCCCATTTCGAATTTCTACACGGCCTTGACACGAGCATGTCTATTTGCCGTGTGTCTGGCCATACGGGTGTGTGTCCCCTGTTTTGAGAAAAATTTTCAAAGTTTGTGGAACTTTCTTAAGTTATCTATTTAATGTTGAACCATTCCCAACGTATGTTTAGGGCCTTATAGGCTCTTATTAGGGACAAATTGATTGAGATTAATTGACGAGCATATGATTTTATTAAATGTATATGAAAAGTATTTATAAATGCATTGTAAGTCCGGTAATACTCCATAACCCTATTTTGGCATTGAATATGGGTGAGGGGTGTTACATTTATTGGTATCAGAGCTACGGTTTAGTCAATTCTAGGACTAACGTAGTGTATGTGAGAGTCTAGCTATACATGTCATATATAAATTGTGATAGTGTAATGACTCCTGACATTTTAAAATGTGTTTTCATAGAGAAAATGGATCCCAGTCTAGCTATAGCTGATGAGGTTGAAAGTAATACGCTAGCTACCACTCAAGGGATAGTGTCGTCTGATTCTAGACCCGGTTCAGGCAGCTAGGAAGGAGAGGCTAAAGAAGCCTTCTTCCAAATGATGAACGAGTGGTTCACACAATATATTCGTACAAACCCGACGGCTCAACAACCTCCACCCCCTCTTAATCCTCAACCGGTTCCATAGCTCCTCAAGGTGTGGAGCTTTTAAGGTTGAATAAGCCTATAGTTGACAAGATCCATAAACACGAGGCTGAAGAGTTTAGAACTAATGTTGATGATGATCCTGAGAGAGCCAAATTTTGGCTTGAGAATACGATTAGAGTGTATGATGAAATTTCTTGCACACTGGCTAAATGTTTAAAATGTGCTATATCACTGTTAAGGGACACCGCATACCAGTGGTGGAATACGTTAGTATCAGTGGTGCCAAGAGAGAGGGTCACCTGGGAGTTCCTTCAGACCGAGTTCAAGAAGAAATAAATATGTCAACGGTTATTGGATCAAAAGCACAAAATTTTTTTAGAAACGAAACAGGGTTGCATGACTGTAACCGAGTACGATAGAGAATTTGTGCAGTTGAGTAAATATGCTCAAGAGTATGTTTCTACCGAAGAGATCATGTGCAAGCAGTTTGTTGATGGGTTGAACAAGGACATTAAACTATTGGTCGGGATTCTAGATTTGAAAGAATTTGTTGTATTGGTTGATGGGGCTTGTAAAGCCAAAGATTTTAGCCAAGAAAAGAGGAGAGTTGATTCAGATGCTAGAGATTTGAGAAAAAGACCGATGAATAAACCTTATCATTCTTCATCAAAGAAATCTTGAGATTCATATAGGCGATCGAATGCATCAGTGGGATACCAGAATAGAGATCATGGAAATCAACATGTGAATCCTAAAGCTCAAGCTACTTTTGTCTCGAGTGTTGGCAGTGTGAGAAATAACAGACCCGAGTGTCAATATTTTGGAGAGTGCTGGAATAAGAGCAGTAGAGCTTGTTTCAAATGTGGCTCGCCAGATCATTTTATTTGAGATTTCCCAGAGTTATCCGAGAAATATAAATTTCAGAATGCAAGATCGAGTAATATGACTGCGAGAGGGAGACCACTATAAAATACGGGGAATGCATCTATTGGCAAAGGTGTGATTAGGGATTCAACTATGAGATCCAAAGCTAGAGCACCAGCCAGAGCTTACGCTATTCGTGCTTGCGAAGAGGCGTCGTCTCTAGATGTTATTACTGGTACATTCTCTCTTTACGACACTAATGTGATTGCTTTAATTGATCCTAGATCGACACATTCGTATGTTTGTGAGAATTTAGTGTCTAGTAAGAAATTGCCTGTTGAGTCTACAAAATTCGTAATTAAGGTATCGAACCCCTTGGGCAAGTATGTTCTAGTTGACAAAGTATGTAAGAACTGTCCTTTAATGACTTGGGGTTACTATTTTCTGTCTGTCTTGATGCTTTTGCAATTTGATGAGTTCGATGTGATTCTAGGTATGGATTGGTTGCCTCTACATTATGCCGTTGTGAACTGTAGACAAAAGATTATAGAACTGAAATGTCAGAATAATGAAATTCTTCAGATTGTATCTGATGAATTGGGTGGATTACTAGTTGTGATATCGACTATGTCAGCTCAGAGATATGTGAGAAAAGGATGTGAAGCTTATCTCGCTTATGTTTTAGATACCAAAGTATCTAAAAAGAAGATTGAATTGGTGCCTATAGTTTGTGAATATCCTGATGTATTTCCAGAAGAATTACCTAGGTTGCCACCGGTTAGATAGGTTGAGTTTGCTATTGAGTTAGTACCAGGAGCTTCACCAATATCGATAGCTCCTTATAGAATGGCTCCAACAAAATTAAAAGAATTGAAAGCTCAGTTGCAAGCAGATAGAGGTTTTGCACAATCGAGTTTTTTCCTTCGGGTACGCCAGTTTTGTTTGTTAAGAAGAAAGATGGATCAATGAGAATATGTATTGACTATCGTTATCTCAACAAAGTTACAATAAAGAATAAGTATTCATTACCGAGAATAGACAATTTGTTTGATCAGTTGAAAGGTGCAATAGCATTTTCAAAGTTTGATTTGAGATCTGGCTATTATCAGTTGTGAGTTAAAGACTTAGATGTGCCAAAAACTACATTCAGAACGAGGTATGGACATTATGAATTTCTTGTTATGCCTTTTGGATTGATTAGTGCTCCTGCCATTTTTATGGATTTGATGAATCTGATCTTTAGACCGTATTTAGACAGATTTGTTGTTGTGTTCATTGACGACATTCTAATCTATTCACGAGATGAGTCTGAGCATGCTAAGCACTTGAGGATTGTGCTGCAAACCTTGAGAGATAAACAATTGTATGCTAAATTTAGTAAGTGTAAGTTTTGGCTGTGGAAAGTCAAATTTTTGGGACATATTATTTCTGCGAATGGCATTCGAGTTGATCCGAGCAAGATTTCTCCAGTTATTGACTAGAAACCACCTAGAAATGTATCTAAGGTCAGAAGTTTTCTGGGATTGGCTGGTTACTATCGACGTTTCGTTAAAGGGTACTCGATGATTGCTACACCGATGACTAGATTGCTATAGAAAGATGTAAAGTTTGAAAGGTTCGAGAAATGTCAAAAAAGTTTCGATCAATTGACAACATTGTTAACTGAGGCACCAATGTTGGCTCAACTTGTATCGGGTAAAGAATTTGTGATTTACAGCGACACGTCATTAAACGGTTTGGGTTGTGTATAGATGCAAGAGGGAAAGTTGTAGCTTATGCCTCCAGACAGTTGAAACCACATGAAAAGAATTATCTGACGCATGATTTAGAGTTGGCCGCTATTGTAATTGCATTGAAAATTTGGCGACATCATTTGTATGGTGAAAAATGCCACATCTTTACTGACCATAAAAGCTTAAAGTATATTATGACTCAGAAAGATATGAATTTGTGACAACGGAGATGGCTCAAGCTACTAAAAGATTATGAGTTAGTAATCGATTATCATCCGGGGAAAGCAAATGTAGTCATGGATGCTTTGAGTAGAAAATCGTAGTTCGCCTTGAGAGCAATGAATACACAGTTGACATTATTTGATGATGATTCAATTTTAGCTGAGTTAAAAGTTAAACCAGTATTTCTTTAGCAAATTTGTGAAGCTCAAAAATGTGATAGTGGATTGCAAGCTAAAAGGGAGCAATGCAAGTCGAATAGTGATTCAGAGTACCAAATAGGATCCGATGATTGTTTGCTATTCCAAGATAGAATCAGCGTACTGAAAAATCCAGAGCTGATTCAGAAAATTTTGCACGAGGCACATAGTAGTAATTTATCCGTTCACCCGGGGAGTGCCAAAATGTACAATGATTTCAAGAAGTCATATTGGTGGTCGAGTATGAAATGAGATATTTTTGAGTTTGTATCGAAGTGTTTGATTTGTCAGCAACTGAAAGTCGAGCATCAAGTGCCTTTGGGTTTGCTTCAGCCTGTAATGATACCAGAGTGGAAATTGGACCGAATTACGATGGATTTAGTATCGGTATATGAATAGCCATGAATGATGGCATATTTTGGTCTATTTTGGCATGTTGAATCATGTATATGTGTATATATATATTTATGTCTTATGAATTGAGTTGTTTGGTGGATGTGTGATGATTGTTGATATTAGGTATTATGAATGTTAAATTGATGGTTTGTAAATGTTGTTATGCTTGTGAAATTAGGCCAAATAATGCATATTGAGTTTGGTCATTTTTCTGTTTGAAGTAATTGATATTTAGTATGAACTAAATGGAAAATTAGAATATTGTGTGTCTAGTATGTCATTGGCATTGAAATGGTTTAAATGATACTTGGTTGAGATAGATTTAATGCCTATTATGCCTTGTGTTGGTACTTTGAATTTTGATGTAGGTGTGTGAGAATTTTGGTGGCAAAATGGCTTGGTAAATAGCCTACACATGGTCAAGTACATGGCTATCCGCTGGCATTGATTTTGAAATTAAGTCAGTATGCTTCACATGGCCTCACACACGGGCATGTGACTTTGCCATGTGGCATAAGTCAATATACCCTACAAGTTTGGCACGGCCTAACACACGGCCCGGCACACAGGCGTGTATGGCCATTTTTAGGGCACACGGGCTAGCCACACGGGCGTGTATGTTGGCTGTGTGACCTAATTCAAAGAGTTACACAGGGTTGGACATGGGCTGGGACACGACCATGTGCTCCCATTTTGAATGTCCATACGGCCTTTGACACGGGTGTGTCTATTGGCCGTGTGAGACACACGGCCTGGCCACACGGATGTGTGTCCTCTATTTTGAGAAAAATTTTCAAATTTCGTGAAAGTTTCTTAAGTTTTCTTTTTAGCCCTGAACCACTTCAATGTATGTTTAGGGTCTCGTAGGCTCGTATTAGGGACAAATTGATGGAGATTAATTGACGAGTGTATGATTTGATTAAATGTATGTGAAAAGTATTTATAAATGTGTTGTAAGTCCAGTAATGCTCTAGAACCCTATTTTGGCGTTGAATATGGGTGAGGGGTGTTTAGGATTGTCTCAAGTTTGACATTATTTGGCAATATTGTTTCCCCCTTGAATTCACCTAATTTATCCTCTCTTTTTTGCCCAAATCAGGGGTTTTTGGCTACTCAAGATTTCACCTTCCCTAGATACTATGGTTTTTGGGTTTTCTCTTCATCTCTACTTTTGCCCTACATTGGATCGAACCCGTGGTAGGTTGTCTCTATATTTGTGCCCCTATTACTATCCTGCGGGTCTGTTGAGACTTCACCTCTTAACAGACTCAATTCTAGTATTAACAATACTTCGAGGATCATACCTAAGAGAAGGGAGTACTAAATTAACTTTAACCTAAATAAAAATATATCTAATTAGTACTTTAAATAAACTATATTATGATGAACATAAAAAATAGATAATCTAGATTTTATAAGAAAAAAAAACAAACATAAATGCATGAAATTAGAAAAACTAAGATTTAAACTCAACCAAATCTAAGTATGAGTGATTAGCTCACTTTGGTGATCATAACTAATTCCTATTTCGGGTTTCTACTTCAACCAACTAGTCACTACCCTAGTAAATCTTCCATTAAACTAACGAGTCGATAAGAACTACTTATCTCTCGATGTCACAGTCCAAGCTAGTTCAAGGTTTGGGGTTCACAGACAAGTCATACCAGTTTTCGGTTAATTCCTACCTAAATGACTTCCTAGGGTCCTTAATCCTAGGGTTGAAGTTCTTCCTTTCCCAAACAGTTGATTTGTTGAGAAAACCTTACATAGTAATCAATTAATCTCTACTCACTAATAACCCTTAAAAGGATTAGTTGCTCATGGAATTCATAAGCACAATAAAATTGATAAATAGAATAAACATAAAGAACAACTCAAGAGTAAGGTTTAAGAGAATCCTTATTATATTGATTGATGAAAGTGCAGAATCCAAAAAGAGTTACTCGAATGCACAAATAAGATTCTCCGTTGAACACAAAAAAATGAAAATAAATCCAAAACCTAAAAGAAACTGAAAACTGAAAACTAAATTATGAAATTTGTACCTAAACAAGTGTCTAAAGTGCCCATTTATAGAGTTAGGGTTGGTCGCCGTCTTTAGACCCAGGTTGGTTGACATTTTTGTGTTAATTTTTATTGTGCGGACAAAAATCCCTTCGCCCATAATTCTTCCCATATAGGGCCGGTGTCACGACACCCAGTGCTTGTATCGTGACATTGAAGGTAGTATACTTTTGAATTAGATTCAACTTCAGGGGTGTGCCGCGACATCCTTTGGCTGTGTCGCGACACCAAAGGAAATATTGGCATTCTTGTATTGTGCTCCTTTTTTTATGCCATTAGACTCTTTTGTTGCAACACAACGACCAACTTTAAGCTCATATACCTTTGAATGGTGTCCTGGACACTCACTAAGTACATTAGCTCACCTTTAGGCCTCATTCGACTCTTAAGGTCATAAAATGACTCAATTTGCACTTTTTGTTGAAGTAAAATTAGAATTGAAAAACTAACTAAAACATAATGGAATTGCTTGTATTTGAGCATTTTAAGTATGAAAACTAGTTTAATTTGCTTGGCGGGTACTCCAGTGTTTTCAAATGTCACGTAACTCTAGTCTTGATAGATGTCGAGTTGTGATTAGAGGATTCCATTGGAAAAAATTCTTAATGCTTCCCATAGAAGTTTCGTTCCCTATAAAATTGAAACTTAAACATCTTCCCAAACACTTTGCTATATCATCAGAACCCTAACTTCTTTTCAGTCAAAACTTCTTATTTATTTCGTCTCCAATTCTTACTTTCAAAAGGTAAATCTAACTTTCTTTTTCTTTCATTTCTTCTGTACAAAATGGCTAGAACCGCCACTCGAGGAAGAGGTCATGGCTAGAGTAACAGAAACAACAATCCCAGAGACCCAATCACATTCGAACCCAGGGGTCCAAATAACATCCCACAATGCGCAGATGCTCCGATGTACGAATGTAGCACTACCAAAGAAGAGTTAAATCAATATTTAAGAACATGAGGCGTTCTTCAATTGAACTTCACCTACGAATTATGACGACCCCAAAGTTGTCGACTAAGTAAAAATACCAGGGGTTTCATCCTTCCCCTAATCTTGCTAAAGGTTGGCTTCCACCTGCCTCTCCACCCCTTATTTTGCGTGGTGATCAATGAGTACGACATCGCACCAGGATAACTATCTACCTTATCTTGGTGGACATTGGTTTACTTCTTTATAGATTTTTGTAAGCATAATGAGCCACCGATGCTAGGTTTATTTCAAAAGTTTTACCAGTTTAAGGTAAAAAGACACGGTACTTCAATTGGTACATGCGAAGGCTATGAACCCATAATCCAAAATTGGAGTTTGAATCTTCTTCTGAAAAAAGAGAAATTTTTTAGGGTTGCCTGTAAGCTGGAAATCAGTTTTGACTTTCCTACTCAATGGTCCCTTCCTTAGAAAGATGTCTATGCACAAAGTCATCCAATCAACTCCCAAGTTGGCTGCGAACAATACAAATGACTGAGGGTAGGGTGTCTGCTGGAATTAGTAGAAACGGTCTCGGTTAGAAATGTTTTCTAACATTTCCTAAAAGAATTGACTCCAAATGGTCGTCGGGCAATTGACTTCTTCTTGTGGGTTGATTCTCATATTGTTCATTCAGCTTCAGTAGTTTGGCCTTATAGCGTAAATAATTATCTGGCACAAGTTTTAGTAGGGGCATAAGGGAACCTCTCCTTTTCTATGACACTTGAAGACTACGTCCATGCTACTGGATCATAATAAGTCATGGTACATCTTCTTCTTCTTCTTTCAGTTAGGCTAACTCTCTTATTGATGGTGTAAGGTCTTCTTCAAATTCTCATACCACTTTGTCCATTCCAGCATGCAATATGGATATCTTAGACATTCTAGATGAGGCTCTTTCTAATGAGAGCTCTACTACTACTCCTAGAGAAACAGCAGCTAAGAGAACTCAGAAAAGACATAGGGTAGAGGGAAGCACCCATGAAATTGAGGATGGTGATCACCCATAGCTGGTACGACGTAGGCTCTAGAAAGGGCCTATTCCATCAACAACCAACACTTCTCTAGTACCTACCCTTCCTGTTGCTCTTACCCTACTAGTGAAGTCCGCCCAATCTGTAAATTCCCAAGTCCATGTCACTGATCCTCCCTTGGCTAAGATTCCAACAGAGGTAAT
The DNA here is from genome assembly GCF_007990345.1 of Gossypium hirsutum. Classification (NCBI taxonomy): domain Eukaryota; kingdom Viridiplantae; phylum Streptophyta; class Magnoliopsida; order Malvales; family Malvaceae; genus Gossypium; species Gossypium hirsutum. Next base: position 32,365,339 of record NC_053424.1, read on the forward strand.
TCATCGATAGTAACTAGTGGCTCCTTTTAGTTCCCTTCCCCAAGATGCTTCCTCTAGCAGAGTCTGATGAAGTTTGGGCCAACTCATTTCTTGTTGGGTGCCATCTTTCACCAAAAACACAACTCTGTACCTCAGTAGGTGAAAGAGGCTCTCCACTCCAATATTTCTTCAAACACTCAACAATCTCTTCTTTCAATACTAGCTAGGTCTTCCCAAGACATTTCAATAGAATATGGGCTTATGAGTTGGGCCCTCCAAGAATCCTGCAAAACAAAATAATGCTAAGGTAGCGAGTTTGGAGGAACACTCTTTTGCTCTGCTATGCTAGAATCATCAAAGCACTATAAGAAAAATCAAAGATCTCAACTCTTATATCTTAGCTTGGAAGGGAAAGTATAAAGATAGACAAGCTAAGTGCAAGCAATTGGAGGAGGAAAACTGTCTGTTGAAAGCCAGAGAATCCTCTTAGGAGGAAAAACTTAAAGCCTAAGTATAGCACTACAAAGTAGAGCTGGAAGGTCTACGCCAATCCAGCGAAAAAGCTTTGAGAAAATACCAGGAGGATACAAGGAAAAATTTGATAGAGGCTCTACCCAAGCTAAGGTCTACTATGGTTATCCACACCTAGTTGGCTGCGGGACCTCTAAATATGAGCCAGGTAAACTTTAACTGTCTCTAGAAGGTTTCTACTAAGTCCCTGAACTTCAACGTCTATAACCCCGAGGGCAAACACTGGGAAAAATTCTAGAGGGAGTGGAAATAGTCAGCCAACTTCATCATTCCTACTAAAACATAAGTAGAGGATAAGGAAGATGACTTGGAAGACTTAATAAATCTAGAGCAAGTCCTTCGAGAGTGCCTCTAAACTGAAGAAGTCCCCACCAAACTAATTAACCAGCCCGCTGAGGGAGGGAACTGAGAGTTCTGTTTCATTTTTTTACATACCTTTTTTTATATTCTTTTGCAATATTCTTCTCATCTTTTATCAATGAAGTTATTGCTTTCCTTCCAATTGTCTTTCTTATTGTAGTATGAACAATATAATAAAATATCTGACATACCCCATGTCTGGCGTATTATACATACAATGTTGATACTAACTTAACTTCCACTAAGGATAGCTAAATCAAAAGCTCTAATATCAATTGACTTGTAGCACCCTCTACTCGATCTGAATCATCGGATCCAAATATTGGATGTTACAACACATAAATAAGACAGAATCATCGATGTTGTGGTCAGAAATATGTGAGAAAGGGTTGCGAAGCTTATTTTGCTTAAGTGCTTGATATGAAAATGACTGAAAAGAAAACAGAATCAGTCCTAATTGTGTGTAAATATCCAGATGTGTTTCCTAAAAAGTTACCGGGTTTACCACTGATCCGAGAGGTTGAGTTTGGCATTCAGTTACTGTCAGGTACAACGCCGATATCGATAGCTCCGTACAGAATGGCTCCAACAAAGTTAAAAGAATTGAAAGCACAATTGCAAGAACTAACTGTTAAAGGATTTACACAACTGAGTTTTTTGCCCTGGGTGCTCCTGTATTGTTTGTGAAAAAGAAAGATGGCACGATGAGAATGTGTATAGATTATCGATAGCTCAACAAAGTGACGATTAAGAATAAGTACCCTCTGCCTAGAATAGATGATTTATTTGATCAGTTAAAAGGGGCTACAGTGTTTTCAAAGATAAATTTCAGATCGAGCTATTACCAGTTACGAGTTAAAGACTCTGACGTGCCAAAAACCGCATTTAGAACAAGGTATGGCCATTATGAATTCTTAGTTATGCCTTTAGAACTAACGAATGCACCTGCTAACTTTATGGACTTAATGAACCAGATTTTTAGACTGTACTTAGATAAATTTGTTGTGGTATTCATTGATGACATTTTGATTTATTTACGTGATGAAACTAAACATGCTGAGCATCTAAGAATTGTATTGCAAACCCTATGTGATAAGCAGTTATATGCAAAGTTCAATAAATGTGAATTCTGGTTACACGAGGTTGGTTTTCTAGGACATATTGTGTCAGCATTAGGTATCCAAGTCGATCCAAACAAGATTTCTGCAATAATGGATTGGAAGCCTTCGATAAATGTATCCAAAGTCCGCAGTTTTCTCGGATTAGTGGGCTGTTACCAACAGTTCATGAAAGGTTTTTCGATGATTGCGACTCTGTTGACGAGATTGCTTCAGAAAGATGTAAAGTTTGAATGGTCTGAGAAATGTCGAAAAAGTTTTGATCAGTTGAAAGCTCTTTTGACCATAGCTCTAGTATTAGTATAGCCAGAATCGGGTAAAGAATTTGTGATCTATAGTGATGCATCGTTGAATGGTCTGGGATGTGTTTTGATGCAGGAAGGCAAAGTTATAGATTATGCCTCGAGACAATTGAAGCTGCATGAAAAGCATTACCCGATGCACGATTTAGATTTAGTAGCCATTGTGTTTGCATTCAAGATTTGGTGCCATTATTTGTTTGGTGAGAAATACCATGTTTATTCATATCACAAAAGTTTGAAATATCTAATAACTCAGAAAGATTTGAATTTACGACAGCAGAGATGGCTAGAATTATTAAAAGATTACGAGCTAGTGATTGACTACCATCCAGGAAAAGCAAATGTTGTTGCTGATGCATTAAGCCGAAAATCTTTGTTTGCTTTACGTGCAATGAATACTCAGTTGGCTCTATCTAAAGATGGTTCAATTGTAGCTGAGTTGAAAATGAGACCGTTGTTTATACAGCAGGTTTACGAAGCTCAAAAAGTTGATAATGAAATGTTAGCAAAACGAGCTCAATGTGATTCCAACCCTGATTTAGAATTTCAAGTTGATTCCGATGACTGTTTGAGATTCAGAGGTCGAATATGTGTTTTGAGAAATTTAGAGCTGATTCAGATGATTTTGAACGAAGCATATTGTAGTCGTTTATATGTTCATCCGGGAAGCACGAAAATGTATAATGATTTGAAACAGCTTCATTGATAGTATGGCATGAAGAGTGATATTTTGAAATTTGTTTCGAAATGTTTGATTTGTCAGCAAGTTAAAGCTGAGCATCAGGTACCGTCTGGGTTATTGCAATCGATTATGATTCCCGAGTGGAAATGGGATAGAGTGACTGTGGATTTTGTTTTGGGTTTTCCCCTATCTCCGAGTAAGAAAGATGCAATCTAGTGTTTATAACATGGATTTTGTAGAGTGACTATGGATTTGTGATGCACGGTCATGCAACATGGTCGTGTGTCCTCTGAGGTACCCTTTCGAATTAAGTTTGTCTACCCTATAGGTTTGACACGGCCTAGACACACGAGCGTGTCTACTAGTCGTGTGTGGCACACGGCTGGCACATGGGCATGTGACCGACCATTTGACCCAAGTCAGTAACCCTTCCAGTTTTCCCATGGCCATGGCACACAGGCGTTTCTCAAGCTGTGTGGTGCAAGTCAGTACGTATGCCCTGTTTTCACACGGCCTGTGACACGGGTATTCACACGAGCGTGTGACCTTTAAATACAATAAAATTTTCTATATTTCCCAAAGTTTGCTAATGTTATCGGTTTAGTCCCGAACCTCTTATAAGCATGTTTTAAGGTCTCGTAGGTCCTTATAAGGGACAATGTGAATGTGTTGAATGAATTTTGATTATGAATGCATATATGTATGATTTATGTTGTGATGGATCGGTAATGCCTCGTAACCCTATTTTGACTATGGATACAGGTTAGAGGTGTTACAATGAGGCTATGAGAAAACAAAACCCTAACCTCTTTGTTGGTAAGTTTTTCGGGGACGAAAATCCCTAAGGGGAGAGAGTTGTAATAGCCCATTTTTAGTCAAATTGAAACAGTGGTTTCAGGACCACAAATCTAAAGTCAAAATAATTATTTTATTATTAATTTACAATGTGAATGTGTTGAATGAATTTTGATTATGAATGCATATATGTATGATTTATGTTGTGATGGATCGGTAATGCCTCGTAACCCTATTTTGACTATGGATACAGGTTAGAGGTGTTACAATGAGGCTATGAGAAAACAAAACCCTAACCTCTTTGTTGGTAAGTTTTTCGGGGACGAAAATCCCTAAGGGGAGAGAGTTGTAATAGCCCATTTTTAGTCAAATTGAAACAGTGGTTTCAGGACCACAAATCTAAAGTCAAAATAATTATTTTATTATTAATTTAATGTTTACGACATGAAAATATGATTGTGTGAAATTTTCGTTAAGAAATTTTATCATTTGAGTGCTTAATTTGATAAAAATGACTAAATCACGTAAAGTATAAAACTTGTGTTCTATTAACTAAAGGTGTCTAATAGCTATAAAACCTTAAAGTTAAGGTCCTTAAGTGGTAATTAGACCATTAATATGTTAGTGGATGATAATGGTTTGGCATAATTGAAATTTTGAATTAATTTTAAGATTAATTTTAGTATTTAGTAATTAAAGGTTAATTAAATAAAACAAAACAAAAATTTATTCCATTATCATCTTCCTTAGCCGATTCAATCAAGAAGAAAAGCTATTTTTAAGGCTTGAAATTCGGCCAAGCCTCCTAGCTCAATTGTAAGTCCGTTTTTGTCCCGTTTTTAATGATTTCAACGTTTTTGAGATCGTTGCAACTGGGTCTAGCTAGCCCAGGAACTATTTTGCAAAATTGTTAAAGATTTTGAATGATTCCATTGATAAATACATGAGTATTTTGATATTTAATGATAGATTATAAATGTTTGATGAAAGTTATACAAGTTTTGTTAAGTGATTTTTAGTAAAAATGAAAATTAGGGATTAAATTGTGAAATGTGGAAACTTTGTGGTTAAAATGTGAAATAAATGAAAAATATGGGCTATTAAAGACATAATAGTAATTCAGCTAGCATAGGTTGTGGTTAAAATTATATGAATTTGTGTTTTTATGAAATAAGGACTAAATTGTAAAAGTTGTGAAGCATTAGGGGCAATTGTGTAAAAATGCCTTAAAGTGAATTTTTGGACTAAATTGAATAGTCAGATAATTAAATAAGTTAATTTTGATTACATATATATCAAGAAAAGAAAAACTCAAATCTAGATCGAGGGAAAAACAAAGTTCTCGACTAATCGACCAGTTTAGCCATTTTTATATTGAGGTAAGTTCATATGTAATAAGTTTCATTGTAAATATATTTTAAATGCTTTGATATTTCATAAACTGTTAATACAAGACTACGGACATGTTCGACAATGATTCAATGACGATTCGACATTAGAAATCCCGGTTGAACTTTAGTAATAGATTTGGATACCAGTGACATGTCATTAGGGATTATTGTGATTATGTGATCCGGGTGCTGGTCCTATACATCCTACCGGTGGCTGAGTATATCGGTATGTGTTGCGGTTACTTGACAGCTTGTGTGAGCAGCATCGTGTAGCTACGTCTCGACTAACAGCTTGTGTGAGCAGGCCTTAGTGTGAGCAGTATATGTGATATGAGATTGAGATAGCTTCAGCTATATATGTGGCACTTCGAGTGAGAGTTTCCCATGTACCCGATAGTATTCCGAATGGTTGAAAGGTAAATGAAAGACGTGGTTGTGTATTAGATTGATACGAGATGGTACAGGTATGTACATGAACCATAAAAGCTTAAATTGAAGAAGTTGTGAAGTTCATACATAAGAATATGATTGAAAATGTAATAGTTCGGTTTAGACCCTAGTCAGAATAATGGTTTCAGGACCACAAATTCGAGTCAAAAAATTATTTTAATATTATTTTTTGTGTTTATAATATGTGAATTAGCATCTTTGAAAGTTTCGTATGAAAATTCGATCATTTGTGTGCCTAATTGTGAAAATGACCTAATCGCGTAAAAAGTAAAAGTGGCCTTCTATTTGTTAAAGTGCCTATTTGATATGTCTTTGTAAATGAAAGGTTCTTATGTTGTAATTGGACCATTAACATGGTTAATGGACATTAATGACCTTAATATATGTGATTTTATAATGTTTTATTATAAGGGTAAAATGGTAAAATGTTTATTAGTGTTATATTAAATACAAACAAAGGTTAAAATTCATTTAATTCATCCATCTTTGACTAAAAATAGTAATAAAAGATAGGTTTTAAGTGTTTGAAGCATTCGGACATGGTCCAAGCCTGATTCAAGGTTAGTTTTTTGTTCAGTTTTTGATAATTTTTACGTTTTTGTGATTGTTGCTTTGTGTTTTACTAAGCCCATGTCTCAATTTCTGATTTTTTTTATGATTTTGAATTATTCTATTGATGAAACTATGAGTTTATTGAAGTTTGATGATAGTATATGGAAGCTTGATGTTGGGTTAACATGTTTTGTCTTTGAATTTTTGAGGAATTTGAGTAATTTGGGTTAAATTGTAAGAATGAGATTTTGAGGGACTAAAATGTAAAATGAAAGAAATATGCGGACTTGCATGAACATTATGAGAATTCGGCCAAGCATGTATGCAAAGAAATTTTGTGTTTTTTGTGATTTTTGTGATTAGGGACTAAATTGTCAAAATGTGAAAATGTGAGGGCTAATTTGTAAAATTCCCTAAATGTGTGTTTGTGGACTGGTTTGAATGATTTGGTGAATAAAAGAGTTAAATTTGAATTTATATAAATCAAGAATTAAAGAAAACGGAATTAGATCGGGGAAAGTCGAAAGTCTTCGAGTAGCTGACTCTGTCTATCTGAATCAATGCGAGGTAAGTCTATATACAAATAAATGTATTTGAAATGGTTTCTTTATGATTATATGCTATTTAATAATGATGAATGGCTTTATGCCTCGAATATGAGATATCTGAGAAAGTATCATCAAAGTTTCGATATCCGAAAAGCTTTGTAAGAACCTTAGGAATAGTTAGAATACATATGTCATGACATAATATCCGATATATGTTTTCGTGGAAGACCACGTCTGGGACGTTGGCATCAAATTATGATTTATGTGTTAGACCACGTCTGGGACGTCGGCATCGTATATGATTTCATGTAAAAACCTGTCTGGGATAGTGGCATGGATATTTGATTACATGTAAGACCACATCTGGGACGTTGGTATTGTACGAGCTTTCTAAGCTATCCACATATCCTTATGATTTCGAACAGTTTAACGGGCATTCCGAGAAAATAGATGACATTATGAATTTATATCCGACTCAGGCACGTTTGAATTGTATACTATGTTTGAGATTGAAAGGTAAGTATATGTACCTTAATGAATATATGATATAAGTATGAGAATGAGTTATGATATGTATATGTGAATCATGTTCAAATGAAATATAAGAGATATATGTTTAACTGAATGTATTTTGCCTCAAATTATATAAATGAAGTGATTTTATTTGTTAAGTTTATTTGTATATGGCTTACTAAGCTTTAGAAAGTTTACTTTGTGTGTGTTTGCATTGTTTTTTTTAGACATCAAAACTATAGAGATCTCAGGGATCTTCGAGGACTGTCACCACACTATCAAACTTTATTTTGGTACATTTTGAAAGTGTAAATATTGGAGTATGGCAAGTATAGGCTAGAGGTAGTTGAATATGTTTTGTGATGTGTATATTTAGCCATGTGATATGGCTTAATTATGGTTGAACTTATGGTTTGATTTTGGTGTATGTTATGTGATGCAAATTATGCTTATGTGATGTGTTTATGAATGACCAAATGAAATGGTCAAATTTGGTAAGTTTTGATATGTGCAAATTTGTGAAATGGGTAAATTTATAGCATGTGTTTGAATAAAAATAAAATGAGGTTATTAAACAAATGTTTAGATATGATTTTGTTTTATGTTTTGCCATAATTTGGTATGACTATTATTCATGAAATTGGTTGATAATGTTATGGCATGATTGGTGTAAGTTTTGGTATTGAAATTGGTTGAAATTATAGTGCAAATGTGCTTAGTTTGATGCTTATAGGTTTGACTCAAATTGGGTGGCAAATTGGCTTTTCAAATGGCCTATTTTTGTCCACACGGGCAGAGACACGGACGTGTGTCTCAGCCGTATGTGACACACGGTCATGTTTCACAGCCGTATGTCCCCTGAGGTACTCTATGATTTTAAGTCAGTCTTGAGCATGGCCAAGGCACACTGGTGTTTGGCTAGCCATGTGATCCAAGTCAGTTTCGACCACGACCAAGGCACACGGGCATGTCTTGTGGCCGTGTGATTAAGTCAGTATGTATGCCCTGATTTGACACGATCTAGACACGTAAGCATGTCTAATGCCGTGTGAGGCACATAGCCTGTTCACACGGGCGTCTGACCTCTGTAACTTAGAAAAATTATTTAAGTTTGAAAAATTTTGTATGTGTTCGGTTTGGTCCCGAATCTTCTCCAAAGCATGTTTAAGGTTTCGTAAACCTTCTAAAGGGACTATTTGTGTATGAATTACTATGATATGATTATGTATGATTTATGATTTTGTAATGTCCTGATTTGTCCGGTAACGCCTTTAACCCTAGTCTAACGACGGATATGGGTTACGGGTGTTACATTTGGTTGGTATCAGAGCTACGGTTTAGTCGATTCTAGGACTAACGTAGCATATGTGAGTCTAGTTATACATGTCATATTTATGAACTGCGATAGTGTGATGGATCACGAACGAGCCGTAGTTGACAATGTTGAAAGTAATGCGCCTGCTCCCATGCAAGGGACAGAGCTATTGGATTCTAGTCCGACTACAAGTAGCCATGATAGAGAGGCTAAACAAGCCTTCTATCAAATGATGAATAATTGGTTCACCCAATACACTAGAACTAATCCAGCTGTTCAACAACCCCTAACCCCGAGTAATCCTCTACAAGTTCTTGCTATGTTACAAGCTAATCCGAATCAGTTGATTAAGCCTCCAATTGATAAGATTAGAAAATATAGAGCTGAAGAATTCTGTGCTACAACTAGTGATGATGCGGAGAGAGCCGAGTTCTGGTTAGAAAATACAATACGAGTATTTCATGAATTGTCATTGAATCCCGATGAATGCATAAAATGCGTCGTTTCACTTCTGAGAGATACGGTGTATCACTGGTGGAAGACTTTGATATCAGTGGTTCCGAGAGAGCGAGTCACCTGGGATTTCTTTCAAACTGAATCTCGAAAGAAATACATCAGTCAGAGATTTATTGTAACACCCCTTGCCCGTACTTTCACACCCTGACCCGATGTATCATGATCATGGATATAGTTATAACATTTATTCACGTATGTATCATATTACACACTAATGATTCACTTCAAATCAAACTCACATATGAGTATATAATGTGTACCTGGCCCATTTAACGTATTGAATGTATTCATTTGTCAATCTAACACAAGGTACCATAGTCTTAGACTTTTCTCAAATCACCGGCATTTCGCCTGCTAGGATCGAGGCCCGATTATCATTTCATCAGCATTATAGCCTGCTAGGCTTGAAAGCCCGAATAGTATCTCACCGGCATTATAGCCTACTAGGCCCAAAGGCCCGAATAGTGTCTCACCGGCATAATAGCCTGCTAGGCTCAAAGGCCCGAATATAATACCAGCATTAGGCCTGTGGGATTTAACCCGGATATAATACCAGCACGAAGCCTGCGGGAATTAACCCGGATATATTACCAGCACGAAGCCTGCGGGATTTAACCCGGATATATTACCAGCACGAAGCCTGCGGGATTTAACCCAGATATATTACCAACACGAAGCCTGCGGGATTTAACCCGGATATAATTCCAGCATATTGCCTACGGTCTTTAAGCCGGATACAAATATCATGCATATTTAATCATATATTAACACATTTCAACACTTTTCTTTCATCATTTTCACACTTAGCATTTGATAGCTTATGCATAACATTTTACTCACATTCATTTCAAACTTATCAATCGATTATAAAAGCACATTGCATATTTACCAACATGTTATACTTACCATTAGGCCATATAAGCATGATATAATACACTATCATTTCATCTTAAACATTCGGCTAAATCCCTATCTTACAAGGAACACCGAATTCACATAACATTTCATTTCACCGGCATTATAGCCTTCTAGGCTCAAAGGCTCGAATAATATTTCACCGGCATCATAGCCTACTAAGCTCAAAGCCCGATATTATTTCACCGGCATTATAGCCTGCTAGGCCCGAAGCCCGAATATCACATTTCGATAGACAATTCACCTGTTCTTTCCAACTTTCATAACTTATACTTCAATCATGTATAACTGAAACACATATCTATGAACAAAGATTTTCATCCTTTCAACCACATAGGGTTTAATTTCCACATTGGAACACATATCTTAGTACATCATTTAATAGTATCAAATTCGACTAGATATGCTAGTCACATACTGCTCATAACTTTAATTTAATATTCATTCAACACAAAGAACATATGTATATTTTCACTGAAGCATCATCTCAATACAATACATCTTGCTCAGTGATTTGCACACAACCATTCAAATTAGCAATTATAAGATGGTTTCGCACATAGCCCATCCTTATCGATAATTTACGATGATTTTATCCTTACTCATATATATGACATAGGCATTTTTCACCTATGCTTCTCAATTCACATTCATGATTCAATTCCAATCGATTTAACATGCATAAGTACATATCGCATACCTGACCAACTTAATGTATTGAACGAAATCGATTGTCAATTTAACACAAGGTCTCATAGTTGAACATAAACATGAAACCATTTCTTATATGTTCGATTCACATCAATCATCAAATTCATTTAATTCACATGTACTTAATTAGGTTGTTCGTACCTGAATAGTTTACTTTACGGAACGAATCCACATATCGTATTAGCCCATAGTCTTATAGCACCACACTTTTAATAGTTTACCGGCAATTTGCCTGCTAGGTAATAACCTGATTTCATCGCCGACCATAAGCCTGCTAGACCTTTAAGTCCGATGTCATTTCACCGGCATTACGCTTGCTAGGTTTGAAACCCGAATATATATTATAATGAATAACTTATATCATCGATCACTAACAGTTACCTCATCGAAGTTCACATTTAATCACTTTAGTACCAAGCCACATTCGGCTACCACAAAGGACTAATAAAAATAATTTTATACACATCATGGTTTCCTTTAGATATTTAATAATCACAAATCGTGATATCTCTACCAGCACATATACGACATAGTTTATTCATTGTAACACTCATTTAGTGCATCAAATTTCCAAATCCAATTCAACTTAAGCATAATAGCCATGATCGGCTTATAGCCTTAAATCATTACATATTCGACACATTAACTAAATTAAATTTACATTCTCTCTGCCATATTAATTTAACTCTTAGGCATATAAGAAGGAACCAAGCTTAAACACTTAAGAACTTACTTCGAATGTTGCCGAACGATTTCAACGGCTATTCGATTACTTTCTCTTTTCCCTTATCCGAATTTGCCCCTCTATGCTCTTGAGCTTAAATTCAACAATTTTAAACTTAGTCATTATTCGACTATTCAAGCGTCACTTTCAGAATATATAATATATATATATTTGAATTTCACACATACAGATCATAGTAAGCTTATAAGAAATCAGTAAGCAACTCATTAACAAATTTTTGTCAATGTTTACCACATAATCATAATTTCACTGCAAGCTGTCTTCCTGAGCAACAGTCACTAAATCATTTATAACTGGAGCTATGAAACTAAAAATTAATTACTGTTAATTTTACCTGAAAATACACTCATATATCTTCTATCCATAAAATTTGAAGAATTTTTTGTTTGGCCAATCAATACCAGATTTTTCTTAAAGTTTCCTTTGTTTCACTATTTGACTAATCTGACCACTCCTCACTATGAATCAATTTTATCATTGTACAGAATTAAAAATATGTTCTCGTTTATTTAATTTGAAACTAGACTCATTAAGGAGTCTAATCATATAAATTTCATCTTATGATCATTTTTTTACAATTTATAATGATTTTATAAAAACAGAATAGAGGATCTAGAAGTCATTCTGACCCTGTCCCACATCACTTCAAATATCTCATTATCAGAAATTTTTTTGCTTACACAGTTTCTTTTATAAGAAACTAGACTCATTAATCTTTAATTACATAATTTATTCAGCTTCCAAATCATCTCCCACAATTTATGGTGATTTTCCAAAATTATGTTACTGCTGCTGTCCCAAGCAGATTTATTACCAATTCACTCTTTCACACATAACTTTCATGCACGTTATTCAAACATGCATATCACAAATCGATTATCACATACCTATGATTTCACTTAAGCATAATCTCCATTTCATCATTTTAAAGCACAAACATTACTCAATGTTATCCAAGTTCACATTCGGCCGTAATACATACAACATGTTAGCCAATTTTCCCCCTTAGCATCTAAGGCACATGTATGCTCATTTGTTTGGCTCAACTTCACCTATCTTCCATTATTCATCAAAAGAACATGAAACAACAACCATTTCCTTAATTTCCATTCATGATCGAATGCTCACAACACAACCAAAAATCAAAAGTATGCTTCATGGGTTAAGGTAGAATCAAGAAGAACCCATGAACATCAAAATAGAAGCAAACTACCATGAACTTACCTTCAATTTTCCTCCCCCTAGTGACCGAATGCTCAAAGGTTTCCTCTCCTATTTGCTCTTTCAATTTCTGCTATGAAGAACAAAGATGGACAAACTTTGTCCCTTCCATCCTTTTGTTATTTTATTACCCAACATTTTATGACACAAAATGACATATAATATTTGTGCCATACTCATGCCATAATTTCAATAAAAAAATTGCACAAATGCTTATCATGCCCATCATGGCCGGCCACTATGTTTTAAGGTGGTAAATTTGACATGCAAATCCACCTATTTCATACTATAAGTTATTTGGCCACTACAAATTAGCTTATAGCATTTTCAAAAATTTTCACATGAGTCCTATTTCATAATTTCACTCACAAATGGCAAAATCAAAGCATGAAATTTTCACACATGCACTTTCACATGAAATAAACACAGAATATAACATTTGATTACTCTCGGGACTCGGTTTTGTGGTCCTGAAACCACTTTCCAACTAGGGCCATATTAGGGCTGTCACAACTCCCCCCCTTAGGAATTTTCGTCCCCGAAAGTCTTACCAGAAGAAATAGTTTCCACTATAAAAACGTTTTCACAATATTCTCGGAATCACAATTTTCCATTCTTCACATGTATCTTTTTTTACCAAGAATCAGGAACTTTGGTCTACGCCAACAGATTACATTATAGATACTTCAGTCACTTCATCAAATAAAACCTTGCACATGCAAGCCCCATCTTACCGATCTTTTCTCGTCAGATGATAAATCATAATCCAATAATATTTCTCTCTTAGAAAATAATACAAATTTTGATTCAATTTGGATAGAAATTCTATCTCACAACCACTTCTATAATACCACTGATTTCTTTTATTCCATATACTTGTATAATCTATTACAACTCTGATAAACAAATATTTCACAATTGGAGTTCATATAAAGATCCTTTACATAACCTTTAACCCATCTGTATACTTATTCCATATCAGAACAATAATAACATTAACAGAAATCTTATATGTCCAGGTATCCAAAATCAAATAACGGTTACTCTGAACTCATTTTGAACTATCACATCTCATATACTTTTATAAGATGGAATACCATTCAATAGAAACAGAAGAATAACATCGTATGAATTTATCCTCGAATTTATGCTGATCATACTACAATGAAATCTTATAATAATAACACTAATAAGGGAGTGAGATCGTTAAGCCTTGAAAGGAACTTTCATATTTGTATACACAGATAACTTTATCACTCATCATCATAATATTACGCACATTGATTCAAACATTTCAAATTTCCAACTCGTTACAAATACATTTTCACACATCTCAGTAATACATGCAACTTTATTTCATGTGAATATTAGCAAAACATAAGTGAATTTATCATAATTCAAACTTTCATTTCTTTTACTCAAATTACCAATAATGTCTTATCAAGTTTCCACATTTAGTCTTGATCACTTGTCAATATTTATCAAATCAGCAAACGTCTTACGGTTTTGAGTACATCGCTTACTTGATGCCATAGTCCAACTATGGTCTTATACTAGCTCTACTCTGCCCGTGCTGATGCCTATTCCCGATAGGTCTTACACTAGCACTCACTAGGTTGTGCCGATGCCTATCCCAGATAGGTCTTACGCTTAGCACAAGTCAAGCCTATGCCACATCCCCGACGGGTCTTACACTAGCTCATTTGTCTCATGTATTGCCATGGTCCAACCATGGTCTTTTCCGTCAATTCATTAGTGAACGATTGTACTCATTCCCTGCGTTCCATCCAATTTGATCTTTCATTACCATTTACTCATACAATCTTATACATATCTTTACACTGATGCACACATATCATAAACTTTTTTTCATACCTTTCAATTCCGTCATATCACAAATATATTACAATCAGTTCAATAGCATTTTCGGATCAATTAATAATAGCTCGGTTGGAACACATCATTACCTGAGCAAAACAATTTATAAGAGCCGGGAGATATCACACTATCACGCTTTACTTACGGCATGTATAGCTAGACTCTTATACTTGCTATGTTGTCAGAGAACCGACTGAACCATAGCTCTGATACCACTAAATGTAACACCCCTCGCCCGTATTCCTCGCCGGAACAAGGTTCGAGGTGTTACCCGACTTAAACTCAGTCAATCACACAAAAACCATGCTGAAAAATTTCAATCAATTTAAATTTTTTCTTTTCACATGCAATCTGTCCCATATATGGGCTTACGAGGCCCAAAACATCACTAGCCAACATAGGCCAATTCACATGCCACCACCTTTGGCTAACTTATAGTATCACATACTCAACATTAAAACCCTATACATGCCATAGACTTGAAATACTAGGATTTACTTACACCAATAGTGTGAGCTCGATAGTGTGATAATATCTCTGGTGAACTCCAACCCGAGCAAGTAACTGGAGCCAACAATCTATAAAACAGAGGAATGTAACAACGGAGTAAGCTTTCATAAGCTTAGTAAGTTTTAAGCAATGCAAACAAATAAACGCAATTATACTTCGATTATTCAATTTCTCAAGAGGCCATATTCTAGGTATATTGCCATCTGGCCGAATACACACAAACACATAATGCATGTTCAGCATTCTTATCATACTTAATCTGAATTCATATAACATAATTAACCCAAATACCTTCACATACTTTCACACCCTAACCCGATGTATCATGATCATAGATATAGTTATAACATTTATTCACGTATGTATCACATTACACACTAATGATTCACTTCAAATCAAACTCACATATGAGTACATAATGTGTACCTGGCCCACTTAACGTATTGAATGTATTCATTTGTTAATCTAACACGAGGTACCTTAGTCTTAGACTTTTCTCAAATCACCGGCATTTCGCCTGCTAGGATCGAGGCCCGATTATCATTTCATTGGCATTATAGCCTGCCAGGCTCGAAAGCCCGAATAGTATCTCACCGGCATTATAGCCTGCTAGGCCCAAAAGCCCGAATAGTGTCTCACCGGCATAATAGCCTGCTAGGCTCAAAGGCCCGAATATAATACCAATACTAGGCCTGCGGGATTTAACCCAGATATAATACCAGCACGAAGCCTGCGGGAATTAACCCGGATAAATTACCAGCACAAAGCCTGCGGGATTTAACCCGAATATATTACCAGCACGAAGCCTGCGGGATTTAACCCGGATATAATTCCAGCATATAGCCTACGGTCTTTATGCCAGATACAAATATCATGCATATTTAATCATATATTAACACATTTCAACACTTTTCTTTCATCTCATTTTCACACTTAGCATTTGATAGTTTATGCATAACATTTTACTCACAATCATTTCAAACTTATCAATCGATTATAAAAGCACATTGCATATTTACCAACATGTTATACTTACCATTAGGCCATATAAGCATGATATAATACACTAGTATTTCATCTTAAACATTCGGCTAAATCCCTATCTTACAAGGAACACCGAATTCACATATCATTTCATTTCACCGGCATTATAGCCTGCTAGGCTCAAAGGCTCGAATAATATTTCACCGGCATCATAGCCTACTAAACTCAAAGCCCGATATCATTTCACCGGCATTATAGCCTGCTAGGCCCGAAGCCCGAATATCACATTTCGATAGACAATTCACCTGTTCTTTCCCACTTTCATATCTTATACTTCAATCATGTATAACTGAAACACATATCTAAGAACAAAGATTTTCATCCTTTCAACCACATAGGGTTTAATTTCCACATTGAAACACATATCTTTGTTCATCATTTAATAGTATCAAATTCGACTAGATATGCTAGTCACATACTGCTCATAACTTTAATTTGATATTCATTCAACACAAAGAACATATGTATATTTTCACTGAAGCATCATCTCAATACAATACATCTTGCTCAGTGATTTGCACACAACCATTCAAATTAGCAATTATAAGATGGTTTCGCACATAGCCCATCCTTATCGATAATTTACGATGATTTTATCCTTACTTGTAACACCCCGTACCCGAGTCCGTCGCCGGAGTCAGACACAAGGGGTTTGTAGACTTAAATCACTTCTTTGCAGTCCAATTTAAAAATTTCCAGGCAGTTGGCTAACTATGTCACTGTCACCTTAAAAATCATATCTTGAGTTATAAAACTCAAAAATCAGTTTCGTAATTTTTCCCTGAAACTAGACTCATATGTCCATCTACATATTTTTTTATAGAATTTTTGGTCGGGCCAATTAGTACAGTTTATTAGTTAAAGTCTCCCCTGTTACAGGGTGCGACTACACTGACCTTCATGCATTACGACTTGGATATCTCCCTGTACAGGGCTTCAATGCTGATGCCGTTTGTTTCTATAGAAACTAGACTCAAATAGGAATCTATAAATATATGGCATGACTCCTAATTATCTCTGGTTAATTTATAATGAATTTCCAAAGTCAGAACAGGGAATCCAGAAACCGTTCTGGCCCTGTCTTACGAAAACCTAATTATCTCTTAACATACCACTCATATGACCGTTTTGTTTCTTGCATATGAAAGTGGATTCATCAAGGTTCATTTAAATAATTTATTCACTATTTAATTCTATTCCTACTATTTTTAGTGATTTTCCAAATCTACATCACTGCTGCTGTCAGCATCTGCCTTTAAGGTAGACTTTACCTATTTCATAGTTTCCATGATTCAACTAGCCATTTTAGCATAAATAGCACAAATTATGATAGTGATTAACCATTCCCATGGCCAATCCTTGTTAAGCATATCCACACCTCTCAATAACCATATCCATACCAAATGATTATAACATTATGCTCAAACATATATAAGCCATTTTCGCATGGCTATCCAAAATTATACAAATCCAAAGGGTCCATGACCCACTACAAAAGGGTAGTCCTATACATGCCATTTTCAGAGTTCAACCAAAAGTGTACCAAAAGGGCTTTGATAGTGTGGGCGACTTCGACTTCAATAATCCCGAGTCCGATAGCTGACGAACCAAAATCTATAAAACAGAGATTCAAAGAACGGAGTAAGCATTTAATGCTTAGTATGTTTTAAGCAAGACAAAGTGTTCTCAATCACTATTATTGGTCATTCATTTCAACTGTTCGATGAAGTTAATCTAGAGCTTCATCTCGATCTATAATATCATTAAACGCAACACTTGGCTGCCACATATATACTTTCGAATAATAATGACCTAGATGGTCAAATATTTCCAAAGCACATTCTCACATTTGGAGTTATAATATTAATCACATTTACCTACCTCTTTGATACTGATAATTCACCTCGAAATCACTCCACCGATGAGTAAGTAATACGTACCTGAACATCTTGAATACATAATACTTATCTGATGGTAACTTAATGCAGATACTCAATATCAAAGTCTTACTTGAATCCTAGCATTTAGCCGTCGGGCTTTAAAGTTCGGATATAGTACGAGCACGAAGCCTACGGACATTAATCAGGATAATACTCTCGCATAAAGCTTGCGGGGTTTTAACCCGGATATAGTACTGACACAATTGCCCTTCGGGACTTATCACATTTATACACTTTCACATCCATCACGTTGGCCATTCGGCCCTGTCACATATATACACTTTCACATTCATCACATCGGCCATTAGGCCTCATCACATATATACACTTTCACATTCATCACATCGGCCATTAGGCCTTATCACATATATATACACTTTCACATTCATCACATTGGCCATTCGGCCTTATCACATATATACACTTTCACATTCATCACATCGGCTATTAGGCCTTATCACATATATACACTTTCACATTCATCACATCGGCCATTAGGCCTTATCACATATATATACACTTTCACATTCATCACATCGGCCATTAGGCCTTATCACATATATATACACTTTCACATTCATCACATTGGCCATTCGGCCTTATCACATATATACACTTTCACATTCATCACATCGGCCATTAGGCCTTATCACATATATATACACTTTCACATTCATCACATTGGCCATTCGGCCTTATCACATATATACACTTTCACATTACCAACCCTTTTATTCATACACAAAGATCAACTTAGCCAAAGGCCGGTAGCTCATTTATCAACTGAGCGAATACTTATTTGTAAGGGCTCAACTAATTCAAAGCACATACGAAACATACCTCAATGTTGGGATGTTTCAAGCGTATTAACTGAAATTTTTACAGCAAGATCATTCATTCCCAAATCACATACCTTCGGAATTTAACCGGATATAGCTACTCGTTCAAATGCCTTCGGGACATAGCCCGGTTATAGTAACTCGCACAAATGCCTTCGGGACTTAACCCGGATTTAGTAACTCGCACAAATGCCTTCGGATCTTAGTCCGGATATGGTCACTTAGCACAAAGCCTTCGGGACTTAGCCCAGACATCATTCAAATAACCATGCACATTTAACAATAAATCATGGCACATTCGTATTTCATTTTCGTTAGCAAAACTCAAACACAAGACCCTTATCATTCTTGCAATTTCGGCTCAATAGCCACACACAAAGAGCATGATTTTGATTTGTTTAAAACATGATCTAATCAAATCATAATTTAAGCTCTATTACTCAAGAACTTACAATATCACGATTTAGAATTCAAGTATGGGTTTAATCAATAGCTTGTGAGCAACTAAAACAAGTTTATCAAGGTTCACAACATAATCTCAAATTCAGCACAAGCTGTTTTTCCTGAGCAACAGTCACTAAATTATTTATAACTGGAGCTACAAAACACCAAATCACTTTCCGTTAATTTTTCCTGAATATAGACTCGTATATCTTCCACCCATAAAATTTCCAGAATTTTAGGTTTGGCCAATCAATACCAGATTTTTCTTAAAGTTTCCCCTGTTTCACTGTTTGACTAATCTGACCACTCTTCACTACGAATCAAATTTCTCATTTTATAGAATTCAAAATGTGTTGTATTTGATTTCATTTGAAACTAGACTCATTAAGGAGTCTAAGCATATAAATTTTATCTTATAACAATTTTTTGTACAATTTATAATGATTTTCTAAAAACAGAACAGGGGATTTCGGAGTCATTCTGACACCGTCTCACACAACTTTAAATATCTCATTATAGGAAATTCCTTTGCTTACACGGTTTCTTTTATAAGAAACTAGACTCATTAAGCTTTAATTTCATGTCTCATTCAGCCTCTAATTCAAATCCATAAATTTATGGTGATTTTCTAAAGTCACGTTACTGCTGCTGTCCTAAGCAGACTATTTCAAATTACCCTTAAATTCCCAAGCTCAAACACTTAAGAACTTACCATTTGAACTTAGAACATATCATGGCCACATATTCATATCTTATTAAATCAACTCATCATGTCCTATTATAATTGAATTTACTCAACGTTTAATCACTTAAAACTTACCTCGGATGTGGTCGAACGATCTCGGCGGCTATTCGATCACTTTTTCCCTTCCCTTATCCAACTTTGGTCCTCTAAGCTCTTGAGCTAATTCAAACAAATTTAACTTATTAAAGTCTCATTATGCTAGCTTATGGCCGAATATGACAAGGAGTTTGATAGGTCATATGGCCACCTTTAGCTCAAACACAAAATGGTCATACGCATTTTTAATCACATTGAGCAATTTAATACAATTAATCTAACATTTCCTCATGTGCACCTTTATGACCGAATACATGCAACACCAAGCTATCTATTCATTCATGTGTGCATCTTGTTTAAGCATGTATATCCACAATCGAATTCATCATATAAATATCTATGATCTCACTCAAATAATCTTATTACAACACATGGTGCTCCAACCATTATTTAAATTCAAAGCTCGGCTAGTACACATATATACATTAGCAATCAAATACTAACATTTTCACTTCATCTTAATAGCTAGCTCAGCAAACCTTAATTTAACACATAATTCATACATATCACATTCCAAGCATTCACTCAATTCTATCACTTAAAAGACACACATTACTCAATAACTACATAGTTCAAATTCGGCAACTACACCACTAATATTCAAAATCATATTCAGCCTTAGTACTCCCTTGTTAGCCGATTTTTTCTTCATTTAGCAACTAGTGCACATATGTGCTCATTTGCTAGACTCTACTTCACCCAACTACCCTTTCTCATCCAAATAACATGAACAGCATTTTCTCATGACATCAAGCATTCTTTAATTCGGCTATTACTAGTATGAACTTTAACCATTCATATTTTTAGAAAGACCAAGTTCTTTCCTCAATACATTCATCATCAAGATTCAAGTAAAGCAATCAAAATTTCTTCCCTTATAACCTTAGCCGAAGGCTCTATTCACCCATCATTAGTGGAAATTTTTGCATGGGCTAAGCAAGAACCATGATAATTTACCTAAAACAAGTAATTATTTCACAATTTCAACACAATGTACTAACCTTCCTAAGGATTCAAGTGACCGAATTTTCTTCCCCTCCTTTGCTTCTTCTATTCGGTCAAGTTGAACAACAAAGAAAGAACTTTGTTTTTCTCCTCTTTCACTAGTCACGGCAATGGGGAGTAAGGGGGAGACAACTTTGGTTTCTCCTCCCACTCACCTCATGTTTTATCATTCTTAATTCATTCTTTTATTTTCTAAACTCATAGTGCTAATAAAAGAATTCATATTATCATCAATGACCCATCCATGGCCGGCCACTACTCATTAATAAGGGATATTTGACATGCAAACCCTTTATTCATATGACATGCACTAATTGAGCCTTATAGATTAACTATCACATTTTAAAAGTGTCACACATAAGTCCCATTGACTAAATTCACATGCAATTTACTAAATCAAAGCTTAAAACTTTCACACATTCGTATTCACATATAATAGTCATAAAATATGACGGCTAATTATTTTTATGACTCGATTTTGTGGTCCCGAAACCACTTTTCGACTAGGGTCAAATTAGGGGTGTCACATTACTCATATATATGACATAGGCATTTTTCACCTATTCTTCTCAATTCACATTCATGATTCAATTCCAATCGATTTAACATGCATAAGTACATATCGCATACCTGACCAACTTAATGTATTGAACGAAATCGATTGTCGATTTAACACAAGGTCTCATAGTTGAACATAAACATGAAACCATTTCTTATATGTTTGATTCACATCAATCATCAAATTCATTTAATTCACATGTACTTAATTAGGTTGTTCGTACCTGAATAGTTTACTTTACAGAACGAATCCACATATCGTATTAGCCCATAGTCTTATAGCACCACACTTTTAATAGTTTACCGGCAATTTGCCTGCTAGGTAATAACCTGATTTCATCGCCGACCATAAGCCTGCTAGACCTTTAAGTCCGATGTCATTTCACCGGCATTACGCCTGCTAGGTTTGAAACCCAAATATATATTACAATGCGTAACTTATATCATCGATCACTAACAGTTACCTCATCGAAGTTCACATTTAATCACTTTAGTACCAAGCCACATTCAGCTACCACAAAGGACTAATAAAAATAATTTTATACACATCATGGTTTCCTTTAGATATTTAATAATCACAAATCGTGATATCTCTACCAGCACATATACGACATAGTTTATTCATTGTAACACTCATTTAGTGCATCAAATTTCCAAATCCAATTCAACTTAAGCATAATAGCCATAATCGGCTTATAGCCTTAAATCATTACATATTCGACACATTAACTAAATTAAATTTACATTCTCTCTGCCATATTAATTTAGCTCTTAGGCATATAACAAGGAACCAAGCTTAAACACTTAAGAACTTACTTCGAATGTTGCCGAACGATTACAACGGGCTATTTGATTACTTTCTCTTTTCCCTTATCCGAATTTGCCCCTCTATGCTCTTGAGCTTAAATTCAACAATTTTAAACTTAGTCATTATTCGACTATTCAAGCATCACTTTCAAAATATATAATATATATATTCGACTTTCACATATACAGATCATAGTAAGCTTATAAGAAATCAGTAAGCAACTCATTAACAAATTTTTGTCAATATTTACCACATAATCATAATTTCACTACAAGCTGTCTTCCTAAGCAACAGTCACTAAATCATTTATAACTGGAGCTACGAAACTCAAAATCAATTATCGTTATTTTTCACTGAAGATAGACTCATATATCTTCTATCCATAAAATTTTAAGAATTTTTGGTTTGGCCAATCAATACCAGATTTTTCTTAAAGTTTCCTTTGTTTCACTGTTTGACTAATCTGACCACTCCTCACTACGAATCAATTTTCTCATTGTACAGAATTAAAAATATGTTCTCGTTTATTTAATTTGAAACTAGACTCATTAAGGAGTCTAATCATATAAATTCCATCTTATGATCATTTTTTACAATTTATAATGATTTTATAAAAATAGAATAGAGGATCTAGAAGTCATTCTGACCCTGTCCCACATCACTTCAAATATCTCATTATCGGAAATTCTTTTGCTTACACAGTTTCTTTTATAAGAAACTAGACTCATTAATCTTTAATTACATAATTTATTCAGCTTCTAAATCATCTCCCACAATTTATGCTGATTTTCCAGAATTATGTTACTGCTGCTGTCCCAAGCAGATTTATTACCAATTCACTCTTTCACACATAACTTGCATGCACGTTATTCAAACATGCATATCACAAATCGATTATCACATACCTATGATTTCACTTAAGCATAATCTCCATTTCATCATTTTAAAGCACAAACATTACTCAATGTTATCCAAGTTCACATTCGGCCATAATACACACAACATGTTAGCCAATTTTCCCCCTTAGCATCTAAGGCACATGCATGCTCATTTGTTTGGCTCAACTTCACCTATCTTCCATTATTCATCAAAAGAACATGAAACAACAACCATTTCCTTCATTTCCATTCATGACCAAATGCTCACAACACAACCAAAAATCAAAAGTATGCTTCATGGGTTAAGGTAGAATCAAGAAGAACCCATGAACATCAAAATAGAAGCAAACTACCATGAACTTACCTTCAATTTTCCTCCCCTAGTGACCAAATGCTCAAAGGTTTCCTCTCCTATTTGCTCTCTCAATTTCGGCTATGAAGAACAAAGATGGACAAACTTTGTCCCTTCCATCCTTTTGTTATTTTATTACCCAACATTTTATGACACAAAATGACATATAATATTTGTGTCATACTCATGTCATAATTTCAATAAAAAAATTGCACAAATGCTTATCATGCCCATCATGGCCGGCCACTATGTTTTAATGTGGGAAATTTGACATGCAAATCCACCTATTTCATACTATAAGTTATTTGGCCACTACAAATTAGCTTATAGCATTTTCAAAAATTTTCACATGAGTCCTATTTCATAATTTCACTCACAAATGGAAAAATCAAAGCATGAAATTTTCACACATGCACTTTCACATGAAATAAACACAGAATATAACATTTGATTACTTTCGGTACTCAGTTTTGTGGTCCTGAAACCACTTTCCGACTAGGGCCATATTAGGGCTGTCACATTTATCGATTAGAAACGTAAAGAGTTTCTTGAGCTTAAACAAGGCCGTATGTTTGTTACAGAATACAAGCTAGAATTTGTAACATTGAGTCAGTATGCTTGAGAATGTGTTTCAACTGAAGCTATAATGTGCAAAAGATTTGAAGATGGTTTGAATGAAGATATTCGTTTGTTAGTCGGGATTGTTGAGATAAAAGAGTTTGCAATGCTTGTTGAATGAGCATGTAAAGCTGAAAAGCTCGGGAATGTGAAAAGAAGAGTTGATTTAGAAGCTAGAGAAGTGCGAAAGAGATCATTGAGAAAGCCATTTCAATCTACATCAAAGAAGTTTCGAGATGATTATAGCCATTCAAAGGCTAATGTGGGATGTGAGTAGAGATCGTACGAGATCGCATTTGAGTTTCAGAGCTCCAGCTACATCTGTTGCCAGTGTTGGAAATGTTCTATCTGATCGCCCTTAGTGCAAACTAAGTGCAAACACTGTGGTAAAAGACATCCCGAAAATTGTAGATTCTATGATCAGGCTTGTTTCAAATGTGGATCGTTATACCATTTCATCTGTGATTGCCCTGAATCTGTCGAGCAAGAGATTGTGCAAAATTCGAGGCCAAGTGGCACTACATCTCGTGGTATACCTACTAGAAATACGAGTAATGTAAGTGGCAATCAGAGGGGAACAAAAGACACTACTGTTAGATTAGAGGCTACGCTATCTGAGCTCGTGAGGAAGCTTCATCTCCCGATGTTATAACGGGTACATTTACACTTTATGATACTTCTGTGATTGCTTTGATAGATCCTAGATCAACACATTCGTATATATATGCATGAATTTAGTATCCAGTAAGACTTTGCCTATAGAGTCTACTGAATTTGTAATTAAAGTATCGAACCCCCTAGGCAGATGTGTTTTGGTTGATAAAGTCTGCAAGAATTGTCCGTTAATGTTTCGAGACATTTGTTTTCCGGCCGATCTGATGTTATTACCTTTTGATGAGTTTGATATAATTTTGGGTATGGGTTGGTTAACTTTGCATGATGCTATTGTGAATTGCAAAAGGAAAACTATTGATTTGAAATGTAAGAATGATGAAAAAGTTTGAATTGAATCCAGTGATTTAAATAGGTTAGCGGCTGTGATTTCATTAATGAAAGCTCTGAGTATTGTGAGAAAAGGTCGTGAAGCCTATTTTGCCTATGTGATTGATTCGAAAATGTCAGAAAGGAAAGTTGAATCAGTGCCTGATGTCTGTGAATTTCCTGATGTGTTTTCTGAGGAACTTTAGGGATTACCTCCGATACGAGAAGTTGAATTTGGCATTGAATTAGTGCCCGGGACTACTCTGATTTCGATAGCTCTATACAGAATGGCTCTGACTGAGTTAAAAGAATTAAAGTCTCAGTTTCAAGAGTTGACCGATAGAGGGTTTGCAAGACCGAGTCTCTCACCTTGGCGTACTCCTGTTATGTTTGTGAAAAAGAAAGATGGCACGATGAGAATGTGCATAGATTATTGTCAACAAAACAAAGTGGCTATCAACAATAAATACCCTCTGCCTCGAATTAATGATTTGTTTGATCAATTGAAAGGAGCTACCGTGTTTTCAAAGATAGATTTGAGATTGGGTTATTATTAGTTGTGAGTAAAAGATTTAGACATTCTGAAAACTGCATTCAGAACAAGGTGTGGCCACTATGAGTTCTTAGTTATGCCTTTCTAATTAACGAATGCACCTGCAATCTTTATGGATTTGATGAACAGGATTTTTAGACCCTGATAAACATAGTACATTAATTTACATGATTCTTGTGTTTAATTTGGCTTATTTCTTAATTAATCCCTACTTAATTGGTGTTTTTATGATTTAATATTGTCAGGGATGCAATTGGTCAAAAATGAGAAAAAATGGGCCAAATTGAAAGATAAATCATTGAGTTGGGGCCAAATCATAAAGATGGGAAAGCCAAGGATTTGACATCAATTTTGACTTTGTAAAAAGCTAAAAATAGAAGATATTATTTTATTTTATTTTA
Organism: Gossypium hirsutum; assembly: GCF_007990345.1. Classification (NCBI taxonomy): domain Eukaryota; kingdom Viridiplantae; phylum Streptophyta; class Magnoliopsida; order Malvales; family Malvaceae; genus Gossypium; species Gossypium hirsutum. The sequence continues at coordinate 32,391,633 of NC_053424.1, forward strand.
TTTAGTTTTATTATTTATTTTTATTTATTTTATTTATTTTATTTTTATTTTATTAATTTAGTTTTAGCCTATTTTTAGTAAACCCTATGTATATAAGTAGGGGCTTTTAGTTCTTAGAAAATCATCCTTTAATTTGTATTCCTACTTCTACTTGGAATAGAATTAGTCTCTCTCTTATTTCCTTTTTCAATTTGGAGTTGGAATATCATTTCTTTTCTCTTCAATTTGACGTTGCATTTTGTAGCTTTGTCTCCAATTTTTGTTTCTTTTCCATAATTGGGTCAATTGCTCTCCAAGTCCCTTTCATTCATTTCTTCACCATAATCATCAATCTTCTTTCCAAGTTCACAAAGCATGAACAATTTCATGCTTAACTAAATTTTATCTTAGCTTTAGGCCGTGGTCGAGAATTGTGAGATTCATACTCGCGCCTAAAATCCTTCCAATCGATATTCACCTTTTTCCTAAGTATCGGGACTGACAACTCATCCCTTCAGGATAATTCAATTTCAAGTCAAAAAGAGCTCGTTGGGTTGGAGTCGTATTTTCTGACAGTTGGAGAAATGAATCGGTCGTGCTGCATCTAGATCTCCGAGAAAAAATCGAGGAAGAGGTGATCAGGTTTAAACAACCCACGCGATTGAGGTCGTTAATTCGAGTTGTGTTCTTCAGAATGCAAGGCTGCTGAAATCTTGAATCGGAAACACGTGTATCTCGGTTAGACTATCGGTAAGGGTTGGTTTGCAGGATGTACCGGAACCAGCTACTAGAGGAAGAATTGGTGGTTAGGACGTTCTTAACTGCTATAACCAGTTTATCGATTAGAAGAGAAGATTAATTTTCGAGGATCGGTTCTCAACACGGAATTTAGCGAGTCTAAGGCTAAGGCTATTTACATTTGATTGCAAATCCCAATTTAATTTCTGATTTATTTAATTATTTATGTTGTTTCAATTATCTAGTTTCTAAACATTTTAGAAAAACCCCCGGTTTACTTTTATTTCTAATTTTTGCAGGTACGATTGGAGTCATGGGCACGACTATTGCCACGACCTTTGACTTGACAAGTAATCTGATCATAAGCTATACACAGAAGTTGATTATAGCACCCAATCCTTGTGGACTCGGCCCTACTATCACTCTTACTACTAATTAGGGTCATTTTGTAGGAATTTTATTTGGTGGTTTCGACGCCCATCAAATTTTGGCGCCGTTGCCGAGAATTGGAGATATTTTCTAACTTTTGTTTGTCTACCTTATGACCAGATCAAAACAAAGAAATCTAGAGTTTGAGCCAGAAATTGAGAAATTGGCCCGACAACTACGAAAAGAAGCCATACGACGTGGTAAATGGCCAAATCCTGAATTTGAAACTATATCTTACTCCAAAGAAATTTTTGATGAACCAGATGACATGGCTGAACAAACTATACGCCAGCTCGCAGCGGCACCAGATGAACAACAGCCCTTATGTATAACCTACCCGAGAGGGGGACCGCCGTTCGAGCTAAAGTCGAGTTTGATCCATCTACTGCCCACTTTTCGTGGACTACAAAACAAAAATCTGCATACCCACCTTAAGGAGTTCCATACGGTGTGCACAAGCATGAAGCCTCAGGGAGTAACAGAATGGCTGTTTTTATTTGCCTCCTGGATCTGTCAATGCATGGTCTGACATGTCTCGTTTGTTTCTTGACACGTTCTTCCCTACAGCCCGAGCAGTCGAAGTAAGGAGGGACATCGTAGGAATCCGTTAGAAAGACACTGAGTCACTATACAATTACTGGGAGCGATATAAAAAGTTGTGTGCGAGCTGCCCACAACATGGACTAATTGAGCAGTCACTCTTGTAGTATTTCTATGAGGGATTACTCCCGATGGAAATGAAAATGATAGATGCTGCAAGTGGAGGAGCACTAGTCAACATGACGCCTTAAAGAGCGAGAGAGTTAATTTCAACCATGGCTGCCAACTCTCAACAATTCCGACCGGTTACAGAACCCACGAGATGGGTTCATGGGTTAAATTCTTTGTCTCTGGAAGATAAGATTGATAAGCTGACTAATGTTGTTCAAACTTTGCTTTCAGATAAAATAGGCCCAGCATGGTTATGCAGAATTTGTGCCAAGCCAGACCACCCGACGGACTCATATCTGATTTTACAGGAGGATTCAGCAGAACAAGCGAATGCTGTTGGGAACCTTCTAGGACCGCCCCAAAGACGGTATGACCCCTACTCGAACTCATATAATGTAGGGTGGAAAGATCACCCGAATCTCAGTTATAGGATGAATCCGTGGTTCAATCAACCATTTCAACAGAGGCCGCTGCAGAATCAACAGATACTACCCCCGAAGTCATCCATGGAAGCCATCATAGAAAGGTTAGCCAACAGTGCTGAGAAATTCCAACAAAAAACTAACATGCATTGCAGGAGTTGGACAAGCAAGTAAGTAAACTCGCACTCACGGTTAGCCGTTTGGAGTCCCAAGGTAAGCTGCCATCCCAAACTAAACCAAATCCACGACATAATGCAAGCGCTATGATGCTAAGGAGTGGAAAGGTTTTGGAGCCCGTACCTGACACAAGTCACGGCCACGACATTAGTCATGCCCACGATACTAGTCAAGATAAGGAGAAACTTGGCACAAAGGCTCCAATGGAACCGGCACAACAAAAGTCATTTGCAGTACCACTTCCGTTTTTTGGACGTCTTGTCCAATGCAGGAAGGAACGAGACGAGAAGGACATCCTCAACACCTACCGAAAGGTGGAAATCAACATACCTCTTCTCGATGCAATTAAGCAAATTCCAAGATACGCAAAGTTTATAAAAGAGTTATGCACGAATAAAAGGAAATTTTTGGGAAATGAAAAGGTAAGTGTCGGAGAAAATGTTCCGCCGTTCTGCAACGAAAAATACCGCCCAAATATAAGGACCAAGGTATGTTTTTCATATCCTGTAAAATAGGTAGCGTTGGTATTAAAAAAGCAATGTGTGACCTAGGCGCATCAATTAATGTTATGCCTTTTTCAATTTATAAACTACTTAACGCAGGCCTTTAAAGGAAATAGGCATGATAATACAGTTTGCAGATAGATCTGTGGTGCATCTAGAGGGAGTATTAGAGGGCATTCTTGTCAAGGTAAACGAGCTAATATTTCCTGCAGACTTCTACATTATCGACATGGAGGATGACAATTCGGCCAATGCATCTGACATACTTCTCGGAAGGCCATTTTTGAGTACCACACAAACAAAGATTGACGTAAGAAGTGGGATACTCACTATGGAGTTCAGTGGGGAAATAGTAAAATTCAATGTCTACGAGGCCATGAACCGTCCTAGCATGATTTCTAATGTTTCTAACATTGATAATATTGATCCTTTAATCGAGTTACATTTGGAATATCATGACAAGGATGAGTTACAAACTGTCTTTTGTAGAAGTTTGGACTTTGATGCCATTAAGGAACTTTAGGAGTGGATAACCATTGAAGATTCTATTCACGAAACAGTAGCTCATATGGAGGCGTCACAACTACGGAAAGCTTCATGTAAAACCTTTGAATTATCTCCCTCACAGACTAAGCTCGTACCATCTATTTTACAGGCTTTGGAGTTGGAACTCAAACCACTCCCAAGCCACTTGAAGTATGCTTATCTCGGTGAAGGAAAAACATTACCGGTGATAATCTCGAGTAAACTCTCGAGGGTAGAAGAAGAAAACTTGGTACGAGTCCTTAGGGACTATAAAGAGGTAATAGGGTGGACGATAGCCGACATCAAGGGATTGAGCCCCTCGACTTGCATGCACAAAATTCAGGTTTTCGATAATGCTGTTCCCAAAAGGGAGGCTCAGAGGCGTCTCAACCCACCTATGATGGAAGTGGTAAGAAAAGAGGTCCAAAAGCTACTTGATGCTAGGATGATCTATCCTATATCTGACAGTAATTGGGTTAGCCCAGTCCATGTAGTACCAAAAAAGACCGGTGTAACCATCATTGAGAATTCGACAGGTGAGATGGTTCCCACTCGAGTCCAAAACGGGTGGAGAGTCTGCATCGATTACAGGAAGTTGAATTCCTTAACTCAGAAAGATCACTTTCCACTTCCTTTTATTGACCAGATGTTAGAACGTTTAGCTGGAAAGTCTTACTATTGTTGTCTTAATGGTTACTCAGGGTTTTTTCAGACTCTAGTGGCACCGGAGGATCAAGAGAAGACGACGTTTATGTGCCCATTTGGCACATTCGCTTACAGATGGATGTCGTTCAAACTCTGTAATGCACCAGCCACTTTTCAGAGGTGCATGGTAATATATTCTCAGACTATATTGAGAAAATTATCGAGGTGTTCATGGACGACTTTATTGTATATGGGAGTCCTTCGAGGTATGTCTGACTAATCTTGCAAAAATTTTAAAAAGATGCTTAAAATTTTCGACATCATTAATTCACTACCATACCCACTACTGTAAGGGAGATTCGATCTTTCCTTGGTCATGCAGGTTTCTACAAGCGGTCCATTAAGGACTTTTCAAAACTTACACAATCCCTTTGCAACCTATTACAGAAGGACAAAGAATTTGAGTTTGACCAGTCATGCAGAGAAGCATTTGACACGCTCAAACATAAGCTTATTTCGGAACCTGTTGTTCAACTACTGAATTGGAGTTATACTTTCGAGATAATGTGCGATGCTAGTGACCATAGCATGGGAGCAGTCCTTGGACAAAGGATCGAGAAAGAACCCCACGTCATCTCCTATGCTTCTAAAACCTTGGACGCTGCCCAAAGCAACTATTCAACCACTGAAAAAAAGTTTCTAGCTATAATTTTTGCCTTAGAAAAATTTTGTTCATATTTATTAGGAACTAAGATTGTGGTTTTTTCTGATCATGCAGCCCTCAAATATCTGATCGAGAAGAATGAAGCAAAACTGAGACTTATAAGGTGGATACTACTTCTACAAGAATTCGTTCTTGAGATAAAAGATAAGAAAGGACGTGAAAATTTGGTAGCTGACTATCTAAGCCGAATTCCTCCATCAAAGGATGTAACACCACTTAACAATGATTTTCCGGATGAAAACCTGCTTGCTGCCCAGACAATTTTCCCTTGGTATGTAGACATGGTGAATTATCTTGCTACAAGTATGGTCTCTCCTAACCTTTCGCGGTCTGAAAAAGACAAGATCAAACGTGAGTATCGATACTCTATTTAGGACGACCCCTATCTTTTGAAGTACTGTTCCGACCAGGTAATTCGTCGACACATTCCTGAAATTAAGGTAAAATCAATTCTATCACTTTTTCATTCTTATGCATGTGGTGGGCATTTTGGCCCCAAACGAATTGCGCATAAAGTACTTGAATGTGGACTATATTGGCCAAATATTTTTCGTGAAGCATATCTATTTTGTAAAACTTGCAAAAAGTGTCAAAAGGTAGGAAACTTGAGCCAAAAAAATGAAATGCCTTTAAACCCTGTGCATGTCTGTGAAATTTTGGATATATGGGGCATTGACTTTATGGGCCCTTTTGTCTCATCGTTCGGTAATGTTTATATTTTAGTTGCTGTTGACTATGTGTCAAAATGGGTGGAAGCAAAAACCACTCGTCATACTGATGCCAAAATAGTAGTCGATTTTCTGAAAAGTTGTATTTTTTCCAAGTTTGGCACACCGCGCACTTTGATCAGCGATCGAGGGACGCATTTTTGCAATAAAGTAATTGACACGCTGTTGAAAAAGTATGGAGTAGTGCATCGGGTCGCTACAGCTTATCACCTGCAATCGAACGGTCAGGCAAAAGTGTCGAATCTGGAAATCAAGTTGATTTTGGAGAAGACCATTAAGCCGGATAAGAAAGACTGGAGTTTATGACTTAACGATGCATTGTGGGCATACCGAATAGCTTATAAAGGACTATAGGTATGTCTCTTTATCGACTAATTTTCGGTAAACCATACTATCTCCCTGTTGAGCTAAAACATAAGGCATTTTGGCTGGTCAAGCAATGCAACATGGAGTTGGAAGCTGCAGGTAAGTATCCCAAGTTACATATCCAAGAACTCGAGGAAATTCGACGAGAGGCATATAAAAGTGCCCAAATTTACAAAGATAAGGTCAAAGCGTACCATGACCAAAAGATAAACCGCAAACAATTTATGGTAGGCCAGAAAGTATTACTTTATGACCCTACGTTGAGAATTTTTGCAGGTAAACTTTGGACTTAGTGGTTAGGGCCTTTTATTGTCACTCACGTATTTCCACATGGCGCAGTCGAGGTTAAAATCGAGGAATCTGAAAAAATTTTCAAAGTCAACGGACAGCGATTAAAGCCTTTTTACGAAAACTTCCAAGTCCACTTGGTTGAAGAATTGGGCCTCGAAGAGCTAGCTGAATAAATTTCCAGGTCGTCGAGCTAACGACGTTAAAAAAAGCACTTTTTGGGAGGCAACCCAAATTTATCTTCATTTATTCTTATTTATTTAGTTTAAGTAAAATTTAGGGTGAAAATAAATAAATAAATTCCTTTTTAACTTAGTCAAATTAATGTTTTCAGCAACACTATAGAGGTCATGAATTTTCAAGAAGACGAAAAATAATGGTGGCATGGGCACGACTTGCTAATTTGGTGATAGTGAAAAAAGGAAAAAAAAAATTCCTAACCTTCAAAACCAAAATCCACTAAATTCTTACCCAAACCCATTTACTCACATACCACAATACACAAAACCCAAAGTTTAATAAATATTCACCTCACCTAAACCCCCCAAAAAATCCAAATACCCACCAAACCCCAAATACCAAACTACCCATCCATCAGCCCAATATCCATCAACCCAAACCATTTAACTTCCCCACCCAAACAACCTACCATACCCAATACCCATATAAACCCAATACCCATGAATTAGCCCAATCACCATTAACTAACCTAAATACCTCACCCAACCTAAAATAACCCAAATAAAAAAAATAAAATTAAAACACCCAAAAAAATCCCTAATTTCCCAATTTCTTCTCCATCTTCTTCATCTTATCCAACAACAAAACCCAACCCCTAAACACTCCCCAAATCACCGACCATTACCGTCGCCCCCCACACCATCGTCGTACCCACCATCGCCGAGCTCACTTCGTCGCACCAACGTCGCTAAACCCGCGCCACCGTTAACGAAACCACCCCCACGACCCACCTCCATTTTTATTTTCTTTTCTTTTTCCTCTTAACCCACACCGTCCAACACCTTGCCTACAGCCGAACCATGGCCAAACAACAACTTCACACCCATGTCGCACCATTATCGCCAAACGGAACCCCACCGCTGTGCGCCACCGCCCTTTTTCTCCCTAACCCCATTTTCCCTTTCTTTTTCTTCTTTTTCCTTGGAACACCCAAACCACCACTCACCACCTTAATCAAAGCCCCCACTAGCACCATTCAAAAAAAATCAGTCGAAATCGCACCCCATATCATCGCCGCCGCCGTACGCGCTGTCGCCCCCGTCTCTGTCGTCGTGCGCCGCTGCTACCCATCACTACTGAAACCATCTGAAACGTCTGTTTCTACAAACGGGGACCATGGTTCGAACACAGAACCAAACGGCCAACAACTTTCTGATCTCACTCAATCGAAGTCGACACCGATTCTCCGCGCCTCCTGTCGTCGATATAGCCGACAACGAACCTTTTCCACCTCCTCCAAGACGAACGGCCCCACCAACGAGAGGACGTCGCCAACAACATTTGACTCCGATCGAACCAGAAAACTCGGACAACAGCTCTACTATTTCTAAAAGGTCGACTCCTAACCCTCAATCTACTTTACCTCTACTGACATATCATGCAGGTAACTCGAACAAGGCTCGAACATCTAGCGACCATGTCGACCATTCTATGAACGAACGTGTTGCCCAACGCCAAACATGATCGTCCACTACTCGACGTCGTCGACAACAGACACGTGAACCAGCGACACCACCGCACAGCAGTACTAACACTGCTAAAAATTTAAGTCTACCCCCTCGCCCGACGAATATGTTCGACCCACGTGAAATAGTCAACGTAATAGACGAGGTCATGCTAACACCATTCCTACCGAAGGATGATTGCAAGGGTTTTTAGATTTTTTGACCTCAAAACATCGTACAGGATACGACGACATTCGACAACGCCCACTCTCAGTCTGTAAACAAATCGATTCCACCACTCTTAATATGCTAGATATTCATGATGTTGTAACTACTTATTTTGATGTTATTGGTTGGAGCTCTTTTGCAAACATATCCTGTGATGCATATTATGAGTTGATATATGAGTTTTACACTACATTTAGCTTCGATACTACTGCATTACAGACTGTTGAAACACAAAACATTATTTGTTTTCATCTGCTTGGAAAGGACTTTCGAATGTCTATATCTGACTTCAATATTGCCATGGGTTTCGTTGACCCTGACAATATTCAGTCTGATTTCTATCATACTGCTCTATTAGACATCCCGAGCGACTTTAATGCTCAAGATGCCTATCGTGTTTTAACCCATTCAAATCAACTTTATAATCCAAAAACCACAAAGGACTTATTGGTGCATGAACCTGCCTTGAGATATATTCACCGATTTTTGGCATTTAGTTTTTCGGGACAAAACGATTCATCCACTATTTTAACGAGAATTAAATTATTTTTCTTGTGGTGTATGCATTCTGATTATAAAGTTATTTTAGGATATTGGTTTGCACAAAATTTTCATGCTATTTTGCGTTGTAATCGTCCTATAATACTTGGGTCATATATTACGAACTTAACCTCTAGACTTTTTCCCTCTGAAATTGATTTATCGTCCTTGACATGTGCGTACCATATGGACAACCTAGATAAATATTGTTTGGATTCTATGGGTTTGCTTGCCGGTACCCCTACTGCGTATTATTTTGTTCCTCCAGGTACACGGAATGCTCATGGGAATATGGTTTTTTGCCAACGCCCACATTTCGCTACTCGAGAACAAGAGAAACAGACTCCAACTGTGGAGGCCCGTTTAAGTCAAATCGAGGCTCGACTTGGAACAATGGAAACCCAAGTCTCCATAATCCTCGACATCCTGCAAAATCGTTACCCCTAACACCAAGCACGTCATTAACATATATGGGGAGTACTCTTAACTTTTTCTTTTTATTTGGGCTGCTAAATTTTATTTCATATAATCTATGCTTGAGGACAAGCATTGATTAAGTAGGGGGATGGATAGTAAATATGCATGATTTTTGCCGTATGTCTCTCTTTTGTATGTGTTTAATCTTACGTTAAATTCATTTGATAGTTTATTTAAACATTGAGCCTTTAATCTCATACTTAGTTAATTTGGGCAATTGGGCAAATGGTGAATTAAAATGTTCAAGTATATAGATTAGTTGATATTTGTTTTTTTTAAAGTTGATATATGTAGCTAGATTTTTTTCGTATAAATTGATTGTTTGGAAAATATATTTGCTTGTGCATGAATAAATAAGTAAATTAAAAAGGTTCAAGTTATGAGTGAAGTTTCGAAAACATGACCAGATTGAGTAACCAGGGTAAGGTGCTTGGGTTGTCATCTTATCTCGCGTAAAAAGGTTCGAGTGACAAGTCGATAACTTATAAACATTCCGCTAACTGAGCCTCTACACAAAAAAATATAATAAATAAAATAAATAAATAATATATAATAAATAAATAAAATTTAAGACTGTTTGAACTGAGTAACCGAGATAGGATGCTTGGGTTGTCATCCTAGTTCGCGTAAAAAGGTTTGACCACGTCAATAATTTTATTTTTCTAACGCATAGTTAATTAATAAATGCCTTGCAAATTATTGGATCCAAACTCAATTTAATGAAATTATTTAATTCACATATTTCAACTTCATGACACTTGTTGATCAAACTTTATATCTTGAGCATTTATTTATTTTTGGCTAAGTTGTTTACATTGATTATGTATGCGAAAAAAGGCTCAATTTTTAATAAACTATAGAACAAATTTAATGTTTGAAAGAACAAACATGCTTGAGGACAAGTATGAGCTAAGTAAGGGGAGTTGATAAACATATTAATTTACATGATTCTTGTGTTTAATTTGGCTTATTTCTAAAAAAATCCTTACTTAATTGGTGTTTTTATGATTTAATCTTGTCAGGGATGCAGTTGATCAAAAACGAGCAAAAAGGGGTCAAATTGAAAGACAAATCGTTAGTTGGGGCCAAATTATTTGACATCAATTTTGACTTTGTAAAAAGCTAAAAATAGAAGATTTTATTTTATTAATTTAGTTTTAGCCTATTTTTAGTAAACCCTATGTATATAAATAGGGGCTTTTAGTTATTAGAAAATCATCCTTTAATTTGTATTCCTACTTCTACTTGGAATAGAATTACTCTCTTTCTTATTTCCTTTTTCAATTTGGAGTTGGAATATCATTTCTTTTCTCTTCAATTTGACATTGCATTTTGTAGCTTTGTTTCCAATTTTTTTTTTTCTTTTCCATAATTGGGTCAATTGCTCTCCAAGTTCCCTCCATTCATTTCTTCACCATAATCATCAATCTTCTTTCCAAGTTTACAAAGCATGAACAATTTCATGCTTAACTAAATTTTATCTTAGCTTTAGGCCGGTGTTCTTTTCGGTCGAGAATTGTGAGATTTGTATTCGCACCTAAAATCCTTCCAACCGATATTCACTTTTTTCCTAAGTATCGGGATTGACAACTCATCCCTTAAGGATAATTCGGTTTCAAGTCAAAAAGAGCTCGTTGGGTTGGAGTCGTATTTTCTGACAGTTGGAGAAACAAATCGACCGTGCTGTATTTGGATCTCCTAGAACAAATCGAGGAAGAGGTGATCGGGTTTAAACGACCCACACGGTTGAGGCCGTTAATTCGAGTTGGGTTCTTCAAAACGCAAGGCTGCTGAAATCTTGAATCGGGAACACGTGTATCTCAGTAACCATCTACTAGAGAAAGAATTGGTGGTTAGGATGTTCTTAACTGCTATAACCAGCTTATCGATTGGAGGAGAAGATTAATTTTCAAGGATCGATTCTCAACACGGAATTTACCGAGTCTAAGGCTAAGGCTATTTACATTTGATTGCAAATCCCAATTTAATTTCTTATTTATTTAATTATTTATGTTGTTTTAATTACCTAGTTTCTAAACATTTCAGAAAAACCCCCGATTTACTTTTATTTCTAATTTTTGCAGGTACGATTGGAGTCGTGGGCACGACTATTGCCACGACCTTTGACTCGACAAGTAATCTGATCATAAGCTATACACAGAAGTTGATTATAGCACCCAATCCTTGTGGACTCGACCCTACTACCACTCTTACTACTAATTAAGGTCATTTTGTAGGAATTATATTTGGTGGTTTCGACGCCCATCAGACCATATTTAGATCTATTTGTTGTTGTATTCATTAATGACATATTGATTTATTCATGTGATGAATCCGAGCATGCCGAACATCTGAGAATAGTGCTACAGACTTTGTGAGATAAGCAATTGTAAGCAAAGTTTAGTAAATGTCAATTCTGGTTGAGAAGTCAATTTTCTGGGCCATCCAAGAAAAGTTTCGACTATTCTGGACTGGAACCCTTCGAGAAATGTTTTTAAAGTCTGTAGTTTTCTTGGACTTGCTGGTTATTAAAGACAGTTTGTAAATGGCTTTTCTATTATTGCCACTCCGTTGATGAAACTACTTCAGAAAGATGTGAAATTTGATTGGTTTGAAAAATGTCAAAAAAGTTTTGATTAGTTGAAAGTCCTATTGACTGAAGCTCCAGTGTTAGTACAACCAGAACTGGGTAAAGAATTTGTAATCTACAGTGATGCTTTATTGAACGGTCTGGGCTGCGTTTTAATGCAAGAAGGCAAAGCCATTGCTTATGCTTCGAAACAGTTAAAGCAACATGAAAAGAACTATCCGACGCATGACTTTGAGTTAGCTACGATCGTATTTGCTTTGAATATTTGGTGTCACTATCTGTTTGGTGAGAAATATCATGTATATTCTGATCATAAGAGTTTGAAATATTTGATGACTCAGAAATATTTGAATCTGCGACAGAGAAGGTGGTTAGAATTGCTAAAAGAATATGAGCTTGTGATTGATTATCATCCGAGAAAAGAAAATGTTGTTGCTGATGCTTTGAGTCAAAAATCACTGTTTGCATTGTGTGCGATGAACGGTCATTTGGTTCTGTCCGATGATGGTTCGGTATTAGCCGAATTGAAAGCAAGACCGTTGTTTTTTCAACAAATTATTGAAGCTTAGAAGATTGATAATGAGATTTTAGCAAAACGAGCTCAGTGTGATCTAGATTCTGAATCAGAATTCAGAGTTGATAAAGACGATTGTTTGAGATTTTGAGATTGGATTTGTGTACTGAGAAACCCTAAACTGATTCAAATGATTTTGAATGAAGCTTACAACAGTCGTTTATCTATTCATCCGGGTAGTACGAAAATGTATAACGATCTGAAATAGTTTTATTGGTGGCTTGGTATGAAGCGTGATATCTCCGAATTTTTTATGAAATGCTTAATCTATTAGCAAGTTAAAGCTGAACATCAAGTGTCTTCTGGTTTGTTACAACCGATTATGGTTCCGGAACAGAAATGGGATAGAGTGACAACGGATTTTGTTTTGGGTTTGCCCCTATGTCTGCGAAAGAAAGATACTATCTAGGTTGTAGTTGACTAATTGACGAAATCAGTTCATTTTATTCCTGTACGATCCGATTATTCACTTGATAAGTTTACTGAGTTCTACATTTCTGATATTGTGAGATTGCATGGTGTGCCATTATCTATTGTGTCAGACAGAGATCCGAGATTCACATCGCGATTTTGGAAGAAATTGAAAGATGCTTTGGGTACGAAATTGCACTTCAGTACTGCTTTTCACCCATAAACAGATGATCAATCGCTTCAAATTCTCAAGGATATGTTGAGATGTTGCATTCTTGAGCTTGAGGGTACGTGGGAACAGTATTTGCCTTTGATTGAATTTGCTTATAATAACAGCTTTCAATCGAGCATCGAAATGGCACCATACGAAGACTTATATGGTCGCAAGTGCTGTACACCTTTGTATTGGACTGAGCTTGGCAAGAATAAGATTCACGGGGTTGACTTGATAAAAGAAACTGACCAGAAAGTAAAAGTGATCCAAAATAGTTTGAAAGCAGCTTCTGATCATCAAAACTCTTACGCAGATTTGAAATGAAAAGTTATTGAATTTGAGATCGGCGACAAAGTGTTTTCGAAAGTATCCCCATGGAAGAAAGTACTTCGGTTCAGTAGAAAAGGCAAATTGAGTCTGAGGTTCATTGGGCCGTATGAGATTATTGAGCGTATCAGACCGGTTGCATATAGATTGTTGTTGCCACCTGAGCTAGAAAAGATTCACAATGTATTTCATATATCGATGCTTCGATGATACAGATCTGATCCTTCACATGTGATTCCTCCATCTGAGATTAAGATTCAGTTTGATATGACCTACGATGAAGAGTCGATCCATATTTTAGCTCGTGAGATTAAAAAACTGCGAAATAAGAAAATTCCGTTAGTAAAAGTAATATGGCATCGGCACGGTGTTGAAGAGGCTACATGGGAGCCTAAAGATATTATGAGAAAATAATATCTGAACCAATTCAACGGTAAGATTTTCAGGGACGAAAATCCCTAAGGGGGAGAATTGTAACAGTCCAGTTTAGACCCTAGTCAAAATAGTGGTTTCGAGACCACAAATCTGAGTCAAAAAATATTTTAATATTATTTTTTGTGTTTATAATATGTGAATTATCATTTATGAAAGTTTCTTATGAAAATTCAATCATTTATGTGCTTAATTGTGAAAATGACCTAATCGCATAAAATATAAAAGTGGCCTTTTATTTGTTAAAGTGCCTATTTGACATGTCTTTGTAAATGAAAGGTCCTTATGTTGCAATTGGACAATTAACATGGTTAATGGACATTAATGACCTTAATATATGTGATTTTATAATGTTCTATTATAAGGGTAAAATCGTAAAATGTTTATTAATGTTATATTAAATAAAAACAAAGGTTAAAATTCATTTAATTCATCCATATTCAATCAAAAATAGTAAGAAAAGATAGGGTTTAAGTGTTTGAAGCATTCAACCATGGTCCAAGCTTGATTCAAGGTTCATTTTTTGTTCGGTTTTTTATAATTTCTACATTTTTGTGATCATTGCTATGTGTTTTATTAAGCCCATGTCTCAATTTTTTATTTTTTTGATGATTTTGAATTATGCCATTGATGAAACTATGAGTTTATTGAAGTTTGATGATAGTGTATGGAAGCTTGATGTTGGGTTAACATGTTTTGTCTTTGAATTTTTGATAAATTATAGTAATTTGGGCTAAATTGTAAAACTGAGATTTTGAGGGACTAAAATTTGAAATGAAAGAAATATGTGGACTTGTATGAACACTATGAGAATTCGGCTAGGCATGTGTGCAAAGAAATTTTGTGTATTTTGTGATTTTTATGATTAAGGACTAAATTGTCAAAATGTGAAAATGTGAGGGCTAATTTGTAAAATGCCCTAACTATGTGTTTGTGGATTGATTTGAATGATTTGGTGAATAAAAGATTTAAATTTGAATTTATATAGATCAAGAGTTAAAGAAAACAAAATTAGATCAGGGAAAGTCGAAAGTAGTCAAGTAGTCAATTCTGTCTATCCGAATCCATACGAGGTAAGTCTATATACAAATAAATGTATTTGAAATCGCTTATTTATGATTAGATGCTATTGAATAATGATGAATGGCTTTATGCCTCGAATATAAGATATTTGAGAAAGTATCAACAAAGTTTCGATGTCCAAAAAGCCCCGTACAAACCTTAGGAATAGTTAGGATACATATGTCATGACATAGGATTTGATATGTGTTTTCGTGTAAGACCACATCTGGGACGTTGGCATCGACTTATGATTTACGTGTAAGACCACGTTTGGGACGATGGTATCGTATTTGATTTCATGTAAGACCCTATCTGGGACAGTGGCATCAATATTTGATTACATGTAAGACCACGTCTGGGACATTGGTATTGTACGAGCTTTATGAGCCATCTGCGTATCCTTATGATTCTGAACAGTTCAACGGGTATTTTGAGAAAATAGATGACATTGTGAATTTGTATCTGACTCAGGTACATTTGAATTGTATACGATGTTTGAGATTGAAAGGTAAGTATATGTACCTTCATGAATATATGATATAAGTATGAGAATGAGTTATGATATGTATATGTGAATCATGTTCAAATGAAATATAAGAGATATATGTTTAACTAAATGTATTTTGCCTCAAATTATATAAATGAATTGATGTTATTTGTTAAGTTTATTTGTATATGGCTTACTAAGCTTTAGAAAGTTTACTTTGTGTGTGTTTGTATTGTTTGTTTTAGATATCGAAGCTATAGAGAGCTCGGGGATCGTCGAGGACTATCACCACACTATCAAACTTTATTTGGGTACAATTTGAAAGTGTAAATATTGGAGTATGGCATGTATAGGCTAGAGGTAGTTGAATATGTTTTGTGATGTGTATATTTAGCCATGTGATATGGCTTAATTATGGTTGAACTTATGGTTTGATTTTGGTATATGTTATGTTTTGCAAAATACGCTTATGTGATGTGTTTATGAATGACCAAATGAAATGGTCAATTTTGGTAAGCTTTGATATGTGCAAATTTGTGAAATTGGTAAATTTATAGCATGTGATTGAATGAAAATAAAATAAGGTTATGAAACAAATGTTTAGATATGATTTTGTTTTATGTTTTGGGTATGACTATTAAGCATGAAATTGGTTGATAATGTTATGGCATGATTGGTGTAAGTTTTGGTATTGAAATTGGTTGAAATTATAGTACAAATGTGCTTAGTTTGATGCTTGTAGGTTTGACCCAAATTAGGTGGCAATTTGACTTTTCAAATGGCCTATTTTTGTCCACACGGGTAGAGACACGGGCTTGTTTCTCATCTGTGTGCGACACACGGTCATGTTGCACAGTCGTGTGTCCCCTGGGGTACCCTACGATTTTAAGTCAGTTTTCAGCACGGGCATATGGCTAGCCGTGTGACCCAAGTCAGTTTCGACCACGACCAAGGCACACGAGCATGTCTTGTGGCCGTGTGATTAAACCAGTATGTATGCCCTAATTTGATACGGTCTAGACACACGAGTGTGTCTAATGTCGTGTGAGGCACACAGCCTGTTCACACGGGCGTGTGACCTCTATAACTTAGAAAATTTATTTATGTTTGAAAAATTTTGTATGTGTTCAGTTTGGTCCCGAATCTTCTCCAAAGCATGTTTAAGGTTTCGTAAACCTTCTAAAGGGACTATTTGTGTATGAATTGCTATGATATGATGATGTATGATTTATGATTTTGTAATGTTCCAATTTTTTTGCTAACGTCTTTAATCCTAGTCCGGCGACGAATATGGGTTAGGGGTGTTACATAAAATGTGAAAGGTTTGTTAGTTAAATGAACTACATGTTGATATGTTCAATTTGATGATTTGTATATTTATGTTAAGATTGAGTTTATTTCATACGAGCTTACTAAGCTATAAAGCTTACTTTGTTTAATTTTCCTTGTTTTATAGAGAATTCAAAGCTAGCTCGGATTCGGGGATCTTCGAAGACTTCATCACAGTATCCAACTATCAATTTGGTACTTTTAAGCTTATGTTATATGGCATGTATAGGATATTAGTCATTTTGATATGTATTTTGGTAGTGAGTTTTGCCATTTGAGTTGGCTTGTGAATGTCTATGTTTTGGTTGTATATATAGCCATAAGAGTTGGCTTAATTTGGTTGGTTTGGTTATGTATATATATATATTTATGTGTATATGGTTTATATGGTGTTTTGATTGTTGGATATGTGATGCTTGTGGATAATTAGTATTATGGATAGCAAATGGTTGAATTATGAATATTAATATGCTAATGAATCTAGGCATTAATGCACATTTGAGTTTGGTATGAATTTGGATGGCATATTGTGGTATTGATATGTTTTGTATTGGTTGGTGTTGGAAATGGTATGAAATATGCTTCAGAGAGGTTGATTGAATGCCTATTATATGTTATGTTTTATGTCATCTGAATTTGGTATATTTGTGTATAAGTTTGGGTGGCAAATTGGCTTGGTAAATAGCCTATTTTTGTCCACACGGGGAGAGACACGGGCATGTGTCTAAGCCGTGTGTGACACACAGTTATGTTACATGATCATGTGTCCCCTGGTGTTGAAATTAAAATCAAGTCAGTATGCTTCACACGGCTTCACACACGGGCATGTGACTTAGCTGTGTGGTATAAGTCAGTATACTCTTCAGATTTGGCACGACCTAACTGACACACAAGTGTGTATGGCCATTTTTAGGGTACATAGGCTAGCCACACAGGTGTGTGAGTTGGCCGTGTGACCCAAGTTAGAGAGTTACACGGGGTAGGACACAGGCTGGGACACGGCCATGTGTTTCCATTTCGAATGTCCACACGGCCTGTGACATGGGCATGTCTTTGGCCGTGTGAGAGACATGGCCAGGCCACACCAGCGTGTGTCCCCTATTTTGAGAAAAACGTTTCTAAGTGTTCAAAAAGGTTCCAAGGTTATCGGTTTATTCCTAAACCACTCCCAGTCCATGTTTGGGGCCTCGTAGTCTTTATTAGGGACGGAATGATTGGTTGTGAATGAATTGTATATGAATAGATTTATTTATATGTCGAATATATGTTTAAATGTGTTGTAAGTTCGATAATGCTCATAACCCTATTCCGACGTTGAATACGGGTGAGGGGTGTTACAGAAGCAATATCTTGCGTTACTTGATAAGTGAAACTATAAATGCATGGCCATGATCAAATAAGTTGATATGATATATTGCACTTATTCGCTTATTGTAGTCTACTCAAAATATCAAGAAATATAATATTGGACTATACAAGTGTGGCTATTCCATGACTTGTGTCCCATCTAGATATAAAGGACCAAAGGATATAATACATGAAAAAATTATCATAGAAAGGTTATGTCGGATCACGACTTCTTGTAAATTGGGTAGCAATGATGCATTGCTAGATGTCATTCATTGCTTGTAACATTAGAAATGTTCTAGTATTACTACTAACCTTACAAAAGCTTAAAGGGTCACACCTTATGGTTAAATCGAATAGAATACAAACATAGTTCGTAGTGTGTTTAACTGTCACATAAGTTAATTTAATTTCATTTCAATTGGCAATTAAATATTGAACATATGTACAAACTTGTTGTACACAAATAGAGAACATAGTTAAAATTAATATATGAATTCAATTCATATAAAATATTAACTAAATATAATTTACCAAAATTATTAATATAAATAGTTCTAATAATAAATTTGGTCAAATATAAAAATATGGAAATTGATATTCTTTTGGAAAGAATATAATATTTTAAAAACTTTCCATATGTTTCTCTAAAAGGAAAGGGAATAATTTTGTTTTTATTATCATGTGATATTAAAAGAAAATGAGGTGAATCTCGTTGCGTGTGTAGGTTACCAAATAAAAAAATCAGAAAAGGTCTAGTAGCTACTTTTCAAATTCTCTCTGAAAAGTTCAAAGAGTTTTGTTGTTCATTGTTGACTGGGTGGACTAAGTAGAGATAGAGACGTTTTTGGTTGTGGCTTGGAATGGACATCGAGAATAAAATAGAACCTAAAGCTATATCTTTAACTCATTTTCAACCAATCCATTCCCCGTACATGGATCCATGGTTGACAATCACCGAAATAATTTTTCCATTGCACTACAGGGATATCGAAGATCCAAAAAATACATATACAAGTTTCCAAGGAACTTTGCGAGTCTCACTCAATTTTACCTTTTTACAAAAATGTAGATTCCTTCAACCCAATGAGTTGGGTTTCCCTCTTAGACAATGGAAAATACAATTTCGATTCTTGATTGGTGGATAACCATAAGTCAAATACTGCACTTAACCATCTTATACTTTTTTCACGTTAATAGCTTTACACAAGTCCCTTGCGGTTGTAGATGGATGCACTTCTTAGATCACTACCCAATACATTTTATTCTTAATAGATTCTTTACATACTCCTGTGAATACTAGATTACAGGATTTAATAGTTTTTACGTATGGTAGATTCATACTCTACCAATCATCCCAGAGGTCTCAAGTTCCTTATCATGGAAAATCACTATGGCGGATTCCACAGCTAGTTACTCTGTTCAGTATTCTACCAAAAAATGCCTCACCATCATACTCAGATATCACACACGGCAGAGTAGTATTTTCCACTTGAACGTTATAGAACTCATTCCACTAGTTTCTGAGATAACACGCCACAAAGGCTTCCATAAGGAGGTAGTCACATAAGCCTTTCAAAGAAATCGCCTCAAAGGTTTTTTAGAGAGATCCATGTTTATTGTCCCAGTGGACTATTTTGGTGGATGTCATAGGCTTCTTCCTTATGGTATTACACCTTCACGCCTTCTTGGTGTATTATCATATGATGCCATGGCCATGGACTTCCACAAATTTGTCTCATGATCCTGTAGTCCTGTTAGCATTACAGCTGCCCTACCAAAAGCTACACAATGGATCTCTTTCTCATCCTTATACATAACTTGGAATTTTTCAAGCACTAAACCCATATAATAATGAATTATAAAATAAGAACTACACACACGCTAGTAACAATACTATATAGTACACAACTTTGTACAATGCTGCACATTATTCACCTCATTTACATATTTGTAGATATCTCTCAAGACATGCATTCACATAATTACATGTCATGCAAGAGTCAGGTTTAGAAACTCACTAGAGACCTACCTTTACCTCAGCCTAGAGCTTTTGTTTCGATAATCCTTCCCAACCCAAAAACAACTGATTAAATGATATAAGATTTCCATTAGAATCCTCATTGCAGACATTTTACTAATGATTTTCCTTCTATAGTCGAAATGTGCAAAATTGTAATATTTACCAGAAGGCCAATTCACCTATCTTAGTTCAACCTTACCGAAGAGAAAGAAGAGGATGTTGAGGTTAGAAAGAAGAACCTGAACATTAAGCAAATAGCCTAAAACCATTCGAAATGTCAATTTCCTTTAAATATAAACTCGGTCCCCTGATTGCCTTACCGATTTTAAGGTAGGTGAAAGAAAATCCAATGAAGATTATCCTCACTGTTGACCAGTCATGGGGAGGTCAAATCAATCTGATTTACTCCTATCGAGAAATGGCTAACCATGCTTCTTATGATGACTTATCTAGTCGGCTTGTTTTAGTGTACAAGTGATCTTTCATTCATTTTGCAATTGTGCTCTTTACTCTGATCTCTACCTTTTATTGATGCATAATCCCAACAACTGCTAACAAATCTAATATGGTATCCAATTTGAATGATACTTATAGAAATCAGTCGTACTATATCTTGGCGGAGACTCTCGTTTGGCATGGTCTTAAAGACACTTTAGTCCCTTACAACTTTCCCATATACTTAGTAGGCACTTCAAGTTCCGCCAAAACTCTTAGGTGTACTCTTTATTTTCTATACTCTTTCTTCAAATGAAGAATACCCCTAGATGAAATCCTTGGATACTTCTACAAACGAATAATTTATGTGCCAACTTTAGTTTGTCAGAAGTTTGTAAATTTGCAGGCTATACTACCACAGTGCACCAAAATAGGTAATAATAAAATCTACTCACCTTCTTCATAGATCCGCCAACTTTGGGGTGTTACACGAATGATGAACAAGAAATATCGCATAAGAATTTGGAGTAGGAAAGCCTTAAAACAAGAAATCACTCCACAAACTGAGAAAAAAAAGGCAGAAAAGACTTAAAGAGCAAAAACACAAATGAAGAACAAAAAGAAAAAAGGAATTTCAAAAATAGCTAAAGAAAAAAATAATCTAAAAGAAAAGCAAACAAGGAACATATAAAGGATCTCCTAAAACGCATCGTTTCATCATCTGTCTCAATGGCTAACGTTCAATCAACACATGTCACTACAAGTCATTACTCATCGTTGTCTTTATTCCTCAGGCGCAGTTCTCAGATGATATTTATAGACAAAATTCTAGAAGCTTTCACAAAAACTCTTCTCTTTTTGCAAAAGGCGATATATCTGTCTTCAACTATCCGTTGTTGCACCTTCCTCTGAAGTCACAAAGAATAGTTTATCTCAAGACAAGCCACTTTGCAACTTGCATCTCAACTTGGGGAGGGACTATTGTTATACCCTCCTCTAGCTTCGAGCACGTTGCAACACAACAAACTACTCAAGAAACACCCCTTCATTCAACGTCGATTGACTAGCCACCAAGAAACTAGTATCCTAGAAGGCCCGATTCCAGCTAACCTCTCGTTTTATCCAAAAGAGTCCTAGATGACCATCCTTGTGTACCATCCACCACTTTCTACGAAAGGTCTTCACTCGACACCCACTCTTCTATTATAAACGTGACTCTTTAGGCCACAAAACCCCACGTGGGCATAACCACTCTATACCCCGATTCAGAAGGAATGATAGAATTTGTCCCACCATAAACATCCTTTCCATGCATCCCACAATGATGGCATGATAACAGGTTCCCCACATTAGCATCACCAAACATGGAACCCCCTCTATATATACCCCTTCATGCAACAAAGACAGGATCGACTCTTAAGCATTCTAGCCACCATACTACTTTCAATTCATTCCTTTGCATCCTCAGCCTCTCTACTGACTTGCATCCTCCGGCTCTTTTCTTAGATTGGGTAAAGTGGCTTTCATTAGCATCACCACATCTTCCTTCGTGTCTCCTTCCTTGTGATACTTCAATATGTGACTAAAATGAGTAAAAATTTTATAAAGACAATTTGTTAAAGCATTGGTAAGGATCTGATTCAATTAGCAGAAATTGACAATCTATTTTGGATTTTTCCTAATCTCAATGACTAAAATAAGGTGCAAATTCGCTCTAGAACTTGTGTGAGGTGAAAATATTGTACTCCTTTAAATAATACTAGAATCAAATTCAAACATTAGATCAGTTTTTATCAATCCACTTTGCCTAAAGATTCAGCTAAGATCTCTGAACAAGTTTAATCTTTAGTTAGTGAAACTCGGCTATAAGTAAAAAGAATGGAAACTTTAGAGACGATGACATTTTTCATGGTGTTCTTTTTCTTGCTTCAAACCAGAATCTCACACCATTGAATTGAACACTTTTTTACATGTTGATTGATAAAAAAAAAATTAACCCCTGTCTAGTACTTATCAATTACGTTATCCAGATATTTTACATTTTAATAATATTTATGTGTGAAATTTGTATGGGTATAACAAGAACAAAATGTACTTAATTTCTTATCGATGTATAATAAAATAAGCCAAAAGATGAAAAGGTCGCCTTTGCCTTTGCCCTGTTTATTATTGTGAAGGAAGGAGACAATGGCCCCATGTCCTATCCCCATCCATGATAGTTTCTATCAGCAGTATGGATGGATAATTGGATACCCACATTTTATAATATCACAAGAACAAGGTTTGATGACAGGAGAATGAACAAAAAATATGAGGGAGCAGATTATGAGACGTGACAATACCATGGCCATCATAGTACAAAATTTGGCAGCTGAGGGGTTCTTTCAAATAAATTTGGATTCTACTTCCATTGTAGTTTTCACAATTTCCCCCAAAGCCCGTCTCATGGTTCACACTAATTTGTTTAATCAAACTTTAATATATATAATGGTAAAAGTATATGTGTTAGGAGTTAAATCATATTTTATCTTTTTTACTAAAAAATGAGTAAATTAGTTCATGTACGTTAGATGAAAGAGTAAACTAATTTTTTTGTTAAAATTTTCATCCATTTTTACTATTAGAAATTAGTCACTATACATCAGCGTGAGATACATGTGCACGTCACATGTTATTATCGGGTTATTCTATCAATCACGTCAATTTTTAAAAGTATAAATAGATGATTTTTTAATAAAAAAATATCAATTTACTTTTTAATCGAATGTATAAAGACTCATTTATCTATTTTTTTTAAGTAAAAGAGACAAAATACAATCCAAGTAGAATAACCTCCATATCACTCTTATATATACATATAACTGATTTAGGATTATGTTCTTCCTCTAAAATCATCATACTTGCCCTATTCCAACAAGAATCAACTATCCTTTGGGGCATATTGCTGGTACTCTAGAACCGGTTTTGATATCAAATGTTGAGTTCACTTCAACTTGCAAAATATTGATCATTTGATCTATTGAGTTTCATGATTTTGTATAATGTAAATAATGAAAACTTTTATATATCAAGATGATTTCTAATACTAGTCAGTGATTCATAATTCTTTTCGAAAATCATATAGTACAGTTTAGTTGAAAAAATTATAATTATTTTAACTATTCAACTTTTTTATTCTATCTGATCGAATAATTGAATATTATATCGATCCATAAAAAAATTTATGTTCGTCCAAAATAATATTCAAATTCAGAAATCATAATAAAATAAAGAATTCTTGCATAGGCATATGAGTGTAAGTGAAGAGAGTGTTGTTCAATAATTCATTTATGGTACTTTATCAAGTTAAATAAACAAATGTAAGCAAGATTGTGATGCTTGTTTACTAAATGAACTGAACAGTTAATTTATATTCATGAAATAAACTTATTTATATTTGTTTAACACTCAATTATAGTTGATTATTATATAATTAACAACATTATTATTACTTGTGTGTTTATTGTAATGATTTATAATATAATTATTAATTTTTTTTATCATTTTATATAAAAAAATAAGTTTTATTATTCATAATTAGATTTATATATATATTGTAAACATGTATAATTATATGTTTATGGATATGTTTTAGAAAATATTTATTTAATATTCATAATTTTTTTTAAGTTTAAATAAACAAATACAAGTATATATGATTTTAAAGAAACGAACATGAATATAATTTTATATTTTTTAATGAATACGAATCAAACACAAATCAACTTAAAAATAGATAAACAAACATAGACATATACTCATTCGTTTGATCTCAGTTAGTTTACAACCTTATATAAATAGGGGTGAGCAAAACTTGATTCGACGAGAAAAATTAAATTTTTTTTTGAATTTTGCGTTAATTGAATCGAGTTATTCAAATTATTCAGTTTTTCGAGTAAATTCAAATAAGTTATTCGATTTTTCGAGTTTAAGTTGAGTTGAATTTTACAATTCGAATAACTTGAGTAATTCGAACAAATCAAATAATAAATTGGTGTAAATACATTTTTGGTCCCTGGCAATTTTGAAATTGAGCAAATTGGTCTCTCTCAATAAAAAATACAATAAAAATATCAAAGTTATTTTCAAAAATTAAAAATATTTATAAAAATTTTAATTTTTATAAATCTTTTAAAAATTACAATATTTAAAAAAGCAAAAATATATAAAAATGTTTAAATTTAAAAAAAAATAAAATAATAATTTTGAGGACCTAAACAAGTAAATTACAAATTCAAATTTAAGTTTTCAAAATATATAGTTTCAAATTTTTGTGTTCTAACATAAAATTAGTTATACTGTAATAAGATTTTATTTTGATATTTTTAATTTTTAAATTTAGCTCGAATACTTGATTAAAAAAATCAAATCGAATTAGAATGATAAAATAAGACTCGTCAACTTAACAAATTTAAATTTTTTATTCAATTCGATCCAATATTGAGAAAGAGGAGGCAACATTTTTTCATTTCAAAAACTATGTCTGAAGTTACTTGACATAAACTTGTTATCCAAGTAATTACAGAATTTTTAAAGTAACCACAGAAATTATGTAATAAACTGTTAATATGTTTTTATATGAAAAGCAAGGTTAAACATAAATTTAGAGTTCAAACACAAATTAAAACACGAAACCCATCAATCAACTCATGAATTAAAAGATGCTCCCAAGTCTTTTTTAATTTACTTTATAAACAGAAATCATGGTATCAATGGGACCTCCCATGTATATACTGTCATCAACAAAAAAGAAACCGACATCAATATTAAATATGCACAAACAAAGGAAAAAGGAAAGCAAAAAGAAGCCCTGAAATAAAATCATTCATAATTCCCAAGGAATATAGCCCTTAAAATCATTAATCTTTATTATAACCATTTTCTTTTTCGGTTAGTGTAAAATATGTGACGTTGATTTTTTATAAAAAAATAGAAATTATGATCCAATTCGAAAATAATTTTTAATATAATTTTTTTGTTGCTCTATATGTGAATCAATCATCTACATAATGTTTTTTCAGTTGGACTTCCATTCATCTATATAGAATTAAATATCTATGCTCATTTTTAACTTTGAGTTTAGTCTATCAAAATTACTTTTAAAAAAAAATCTAAAAGACTTCACATAGTTTAGGAAGCGTCTTGCCACTAAGGAAATATTTAACATTTTTTACTTTGATGGGGTTCGAACTAATGTCCTTAAAAGGTCTTAGTGGATAAAAACACCACCACTTGTCTAGTATCCTTACTTGTCAATGGCATATAATATCATGCATTCGAAACGTGCCACAGTTAAATGCTAAATATTTCTTTGATGGTGAAACACTCCTTAAATTCTGTAAACTCTTTTGGTTCTCTTCAAAGTCTAGAGATAAAATTCTAGACTAAAATTGAGAATAGACATTTAGATATAATATCTCTATATCAAGGACTTCTCTTAAAAAGAGAGTTGAACCCCTTAATAGATTTATAAGTAAATAACTACACCTGATCTCGTTCCGAATATTTCAATTAGATCTAATAGTTTATATCTCTAATATTAATAATTTTTAGAATAACTATTTGAGACACATGCAATGAAGCTTTTTAACTCTATAAGCGCAGTTCATAGATCATCATGGGTCTTATTTATAGATTTTTTATTACTTTAAATACCAATTAAAAATTATTTTTCATTTTTTTTAGCTCTGTTTTTCAAATAATAATCTTAATTTGTGATATTCATCTTTTATTTAAAATTTACGTAATAATTTCTGGCGCCTAATTTCAGCATTGAATTTGCGTGTGTTCCCATCAGCAATGTAGACTAGTTTGGACACCATTCAGAAAACGACAACTGCTTTTGGGACCATATTATTATTATTATTATTATTATTATTATTTACCAACACCAAAAAATAAATTGGAATGCATATAAAATAAGAGATAGATCCGACCAAGCTCCCAAGATTGAATAAGAAGTAAAAATTTTAATTAGTTCATATAATTCCTTTTTTTTCTTTTTTAAATGCAATGAAATAACCTCCTATCCTATTTTTACCGTTCATAGATGGTATTACAGACAGCTAAATGAGCACAACACTGGAACGGAAGATGCTAGACTAAAAGATTATATAAGCAGGCAAAAGAAAAACTGTGGGTGGTGCCTTAGAATTAAAGCTTTATAACCTTGAGATTGTGATTGACAATTGTCTCTCTCTTTGATAGCTTTACAAACCCAATCTTCCTTTTGTGTTTCTGATATTGTTCAGTCCCAAACTGACAGATATGTCTTGTCTTTCCCATTTAATAACCTAGTTAGCCCTTTCAACTTTAAAGCCACAATAATACATTTTTCAGACCCTTGAGGTTATTCTAATGGCGACTAGGAGTGCATCATCATCATCACCATCCAAGTCAGCAGGAAGACAACTTGGGGAGCTCCTTCAACAACAACAAGAACCTTTCATCTTAGAGATTTACCTTTCAGAAAGAGGGTGTTTGAGAAACAACAAGTCCATTGGCTGCCATGGAAATTCAGGCAAGTTTTTAAGGATCAACAAGAAGGGTATTCCCAACTTCCCTAAACTACTTAAAGTTGTAGTATGTAACAAGTTGTTTGCAATTAAAGGGTCAAAAGCCAAGAATTCTGCAGATACATTTTCCACCGCTAGCAGCACAACAGTGTATAATTCATGCTCAGATACTGACATAGATGAGCCGCCTATGTTGAAACTCTACAATGAAAGGGAAAAGAAGGTAGAAAAAGCTTTTATAGTTTATCTATCATTTTCTGTTATTGCATAAAGAAAAGAGATTTGATATAAAGCTAACAGGATGTTGCAGATTCAAAGCTTCAGTGCGGTTGCATGGAATACAGCCCTCAGTTTTACATGACGAGGCAGAAAAGCTTGTTCTTGAGTAAGCTGATAATATTTTCAGCTTCAGTCTGGAATTTACTTGTTCAAAGCAAACCAGGATTAAGAGAGTTAGCAGAGCCTGAGGGGTCTAATTCTTCACCATTTTCACTATCGAAAAGGGTTTTGCAGCCAACAAACAAGGTTCCCTTATTATGGAGCAGAAGGGAATTGTTGGAGTTGGATGGAATGGATTCAACCAAGGAATGGAATGTTTATGAAGAACAGAAGGAGATAGGACTAGTAATTGGAGACGCCATAGCAGAGGAGATCACAACTCAAGTTGTAATGGACATGATATTAATATATAGCTAACATATAATTTGCTTGTTTCCATATGTCGGCTGTTGCTGTCTAGTTCAGATTGATGTCCATGATGGTAATGTATGTAACAGAGAACGTAGAAATCTTTTTTAAATTTCCAAATTGAAGATAGCAACAACTTTATCTTCTCTTTGGCTTTATTGGGAATTCACATAAATTTGTTTAAAGCACTCTGTTGTTTGTTTATTGATTGAACACAGACTTGGGGGCTTAATTAAATTTGATGGATCGACGGATGTTGACAACTAAACTACCATAAAGTAGCCAATTGGAGTATTGCCAAAGACAACCCATAAATAACCGAGCTCCTAATCAAACTTATTAATCGGAAAATATAATTTTTGGCTCTTAACCGGATAATTAATACGTTCCTTTGCTACTAGTATTTTTTTAATTTCATTTTCTTAGGTAATTATATTCATAATGTTTTCGAAATATAATTAGTTCAGTCAATCAGATTGACTAAACGGAGAATTGACCAATATGTTAATTCAAACAAAGGGGTTAAATGATTGATTGAAAATTGATCGAAATCAGTAAAAATCAAAAATTAAACTAAATTCGTAGTTGAATTGTTTAATAAATTTTTCATTTTTTAATTTTTTTATGAATTTTAATTATTTATTTATTCTTAGTTTATTAGTTGAATTGATCAAACTGATTGAATCGAAAATTAATAGTCTGACCAGTTCAACCACTGGTCCAGTTATTAGAACATTGTATGTGACACTCTAAAGATTATATCACGTCATAACTTGAAATTTTTTATATATTTTTTTTTATTTTCAAGTGATGATGTGGCTCAATCTCAAAGTTTCACTTCATCGAACTTTTATATTTTTCAAGTCCAATGATAAAAATGAATCAAGTTACCAAATTTAGATACCAAAGTAGATTTAAAATAAGTACAGATACCGAAATGGACCTAATTATCATAGGCCAAAAAATATATTATCCTTTATTTTTATTTATCAAACAATTTTGATTAAGTAATTAAATCTTAGGGTTTGTATTCGATACACTGATAATATATATATTTTTTATTTCACAAGTAGCCTTAAAAAAATTTAATGTGTCACTTTTTTTAAGTATTTTACTAGACAATTGTACAATATTTGTCTACTCCTTATCCTACTTATAAAGTCTAAAAACTCCCCTAATAATATGCCAAATATTATTCTTAAATCTTAATCTATTAATTTTTTATTAACTTGATAAAAGAAAACTACGATAAACCCAATAAACATGATGTCTTTATTTGTGAAAAAATGGATTGAGAGGAAAAAGTAAAATTTTCTTTGATAATTATGTGATATTGGCACCAAATACATAACTAGTAACAATTACATAAAAATATAATAATATTTTATAGAAAAGAAAAAAAAGGTTATAAAAATATCAATGATGGCTAATTGGAAAACTCCAAAAACTAGAACCAAACCCCAAACTAAGATTCTAAACCCTGAGTTATTAAATGTAAAATGCCAAACATTACCCTAAAGCCCAAACAATAGGAAAATAAGTAAAATACTTGCAATTGATTTGAAATAGGTTAAAAGAAAAAAAATTGCTAAAGGTAGTGATATTGACGGTTACAACTAAGCTTTTAAATACAACATTTTGGAAACATCTCAAGTGGGTAAGCACTATCTTTTCGCAGATATTCTTTATGTGTTCTGGAGGGATGATATTCATGTGTATTTTTTATTGCCCTTTTATGCTTGTTGGTGTGTTTGATGGATTACGCTTTTACAAGCTTTTTAATGTGTTTGGTGGACTATGTTCTTATGAGTTTCATGATGCCTTCTGGTGAAGACCCGCATGTAAACTATAAATCTAAAAATGTATTTTAATTGGGACTAAGTGGAAATTAATAAACATGAACTTAAAAAATATGGTTATGTATTGCTTATTCTAGGTGCGATATATGGTGTTATGATATGTTCTTGCTTGTTTCTTTTCTATTCAGTCTTTACATAATGAATTAAATTGTATACCAACCCTAGAGCGAGGTAAGTGTAATACTTTTCATTTTAACTGAGTAAGCATGACGTTGTTGTTTTACACTTTGTTCATACTTGCGAACCATTGAAGCATGTCACCTTTTGTGGAGCACCACACTATCACCAAAACAAGAGTATGAAATTCGTGTACAGTGGTGTATCTAGGGACCTAGCCCCCTTAAAACAGAAATTGTTTATTTAGGCCCTTTAGAAATTTTAAAATTTTAAATTAGTAAAAATAAAATTACATTTTGGCCCCCTAAAAATAATAAAAATTTGATTTAATCCTTTAAAAATTATAAAGATATAGACTATTAAAAATGGCCCTCCTAAAAAAGTTTTTTGGCCTCGCCCATGTTTGTGTATTTATGTATCGTGGCATGTACCTAAGGCACCAGCATGTATAAATATGCTTATTTCTTGAAACATTGGTTGTGATGTAGTTGTTAAAGGGTTAGTCATTTTGTTATATATTATGGATGTATGAAAGTTCCTTATGCATGGATACATGATAAGGAACGTGCACAGAACAGGATCGCAAGTTTGTCCAAGTCACGGATTTGGCTTAGGGCTTTAGATGATCGAAAAGAAACTTAGATTTTGACACAACTTAAAACGCAAACAAATCCAAGTCAAATCTAAGAATTAAAAAGGATAGCAATTAAAACAAATAATTAAGATAGAAAAAGAAAAAGGAATCCAAACCAATGATTAGAAACAATTAAACAAGAACAGATCATAATAATAAAGAAATGAAACAAGATAGATGGAAAAGATGGAAAGTGGCATGTAGAAGTCCTAAGAAGCCTTAGAAATCAGATGAATACACAATCCCCTTTCAAATTACTCTAATTTCCCCTCCAAAAAATAAAACTTAGCAAGAAAAAGCTTGAAAATGATTCCCACAATCTGGAAAGATTGTTAAAACTCTTCTAAAAGAAAACTCAAAGAGAAATTCTTGAAGAGAAAAACTCAAAGAGAGAAGTTACTAAATGAATTATTTTGAATTGTGTACAATGAAGAGGCCTTTATATAGGCAAGCTAAGTACATATAAATAAAACTTTCAAGTATTTTGAAACTCTAATTAATCTAAACAAGAAGCAGTTTTGAACTAAACTTTCTTGACATAAAACTTCTAAAAAAAATCCAAATTTTGGAATAAATAAATAATAAAAAATAAAACTTAATAAATACAATATTGGGCTCATGTATAATAAAAAATTAAGCCTAAAAATAGAACTCAATATGATTTAAGTTCAAATTAAAAGCCCAAAACTCATAATTTTCGTAATAATCCTGTCCAGAAATTCTACCCATGCAGTCTTCACTAAAATAGTCATAACTTGAGTTGCCGAACTCCAAATCGAGTGATTCAAAGTGCAGTGCGAAGATAAAAGATAGATATTTGATCGATATGAAAATATATTGACCTAGAAATGTCTAGATCCCTTCAAAAAATTCACTACAAATCAAATGGTTATAACATGGCTAGGCGTGTGGGCTTGATTGGGGTCCTTAAAGTATAACTCCTAAGCTTGTTAACGTCTTCCACATAAGCTTGTCATAATGGATTTAGATTTTAAGTCCAGGAACAAAATTGATCCCTTCTAATTCATCCTCACTCCATATTAAACTCCAAATTCCATCGTCTTGGATCTTCAACTTTTCTTTTCAAAATTTCTTCGTGATAAAGTCTTGAACGAATAAGTTGAATTTTGACTTCAAGTGCTTGGATTTGGATCTCATGATTAGGCCTTGAGGGAAACTAAGTCCATTATCTCTATAGGCTTGAAATTAGGCCTTGAGACTTGTAGCAATACATCTAGCCTTATTCTTTATGACTTCCGATTTGAAAGTCATTTAACTAATTTGGAATGCTAGCTTTGTTTCATGAATGTGTTGTTGGATAATGATTTATTTTGAGCAAGTTTTATGGAGAGCCTTACTTGTACATGATTTCTTGAAGCCTTTTTCATGGTTTTTTTTGTTTGAAGGTGTTTTGGAATCAGTTTTAACTATTTTGAACTTAAAATTTGGCCGTTTGCACCTAGCGTTCAATACCCATGGTGTAAGTATTAGTTCCCAACTTAAAATAAGCCAAAAATTCATCTCAAGTGCCAAAGGTTCAATATCACTGTCAAGGGTATCACACCCCAACCCAACAGATTGCTCAATTAGATAGTTCACGGGTTTGGGTCTGGTACATAAGGCTTTAGGTACTGATACTTCAGCCACTGACAATGCCACTATACTATTTTGTTGAAATTGAGCCCTTAAGTCTCATATTTAGTCTTAGAATACCCTAGTCATAGTAGAAGTAGGAAAGAAGTTACATGAATCGATGGTTTTAAAATAAGTTGACTTCCTAATTTTGGTATAATTACCCTTTAGCTACTCCTACTTTTGACTCTTGGCCCAAAATAACTATCACAGTTTTCCAGGCCTACTGGCGACCCCAATTCGCTAGGCCCACTGGCAATTCCTTCTTTTCCAAACCCTTTGATAAACACCAACTTACCAAACAAAACATCAAATGCTAGCTCGCCAAGCCTTTTGGCGATCACAATTCGCTAAATCCACTAGCGAACCCTGGTTCTCCAAAGCTACTGGTGGCATCTGTTCGCCAGGCTCAAACTTCTAGGCCCTACTTTGGGATGTTACATGTCTTATCCTAGGTATCGAAGATGACTTTGTAATACCTCTCACCTAACCCAACAATTTGTACATATGGGAGATATCACCAGACCACTTTTGTGAGCAAAAATCTTAGATTTATTTAAGAAACTAAATATTAAAACATGTATCTAAAATCATAGAAAATAGATAAATTCAATTTTTTAATTTGAGAATGACCATTTAGAAATGAATACATGCCCAACTATTTCAAGTAATATTAGGTAACTAGAAATGAATTTCTAACTTCTGATAGAGTGTTAATTAGTCTACAATTTTAACGAACCAATGTTTGTAAAAAAAAAAAAAGGCTTCCGCCAAATGATGTTTTCTCATTCCCTAACTATTAGTGGCATAATACTATTTTACATTGCTTTTAATTTATTTTATGATTCTCAATATACTGGGACATTGCTATAGTACACAGAGTATCCACCAAGCTTAGAAGTTTAGTTTTCAAATGGTTTCATCATTTCAATGCTTTCAGCATGTGATGCTCCATGCTCAAATTCAACGATCGGGTTGTGTAACAGCCCGTTTTTAGTCAAATAGGAACAGTGGTTTTAGGACCACAAACCTAAAGTTAAAATATTTATTTTATTATTTTAATAAGGTCTACAGCATGATAGATTAATTACGCGAAAGTTTTATAAAGAAATTTTATTGTTTGAATGCTTAATTTGGTGAAAATGACTTAATCGCATAAAATACAAAATTACTGTTTTATTTGTTAAAGGTGTCAATTGGCTTTGGTTTTTAAATATGATGGCCTTAAGAGGTAATTAAACCATTTGAAACATTAGTGGACTTATATGGACATATTTCAGGTGTATTAAATGGTTTATTATTAAAGGTTAATTATGTAATTTGGTTATTAAACATAAAATAAATAAATAAAAGTTAATCAAAGGTCCCCATTATCATATTATAACCAAAAATTAAGAATAACAAGAAGAAAAATAGGTTTCTTCATTCGGTTAAGCAAAATTCAAACAATTAGGTATGCATTTTGATCCATTTTTAATGATTTTTATGTTTTTGAGATCGTTGTTTCGTATTCTAGCTAGTCCATACCTTAATTTTCGAAACTATTAAAGATTTATCATGCTTCCATTTTTGAATGCTTGAGTAATTTGATGTTGATGATAGATTATGAAAGTTTATTGATAGAGTTACTAGTTTTGTAATGTGATTTTTGACAAAAATGTCAAAAAGGGATTAATTTGTAAAAATGTAAAATTATGAGGGTAAAAGTGTAAATAAATAAAAGATATGGGCTTCTAGGGACTCTATTAAAATTTGACTAAGCATGGTTTTATGATTAATTGCAAGAATTTGCAATTTTATGTGATAGGGACTAAATTGTAAAAGTGTGGACATTAGGGGAAAATGTGCAAATTTTTCAAAATATGAATTATAGGCTAAATTGAATAGATCGAATATTGAATATGCTAAATTTGTTAATATACAGATCAAGATAAGTCGAGATCAAGATTATTTCGGGGAAAAGAAATATTTGACGAATAGTCGATGCTTTCCATCCGAGCAATTCGAGGTAAGTTTATATAATTAGAATCTAACTTTTAAATACTTGTAATTATTTGAAATAAATGAATGTAATTGAGTAAATAATCTACTTGAAATTCAAATTCCTTATTGATATGGTTTGATGGTTACTGAGCCCCGTTTGAACCGTAAGAATTCGTGGGATACGGGTGACATGTCACTAGGGTTATTGTTTAAGTCGAGATCCTGCATGTGTTTCGAACTCACCTCAGCTCGTATGAGCTTACCGATATATCAGCTCGTAAGAGCTTACTGTTCTCAGCTCGTCAGAGCTTACTGTTTCAACTCAATAGAGCTTATTGTCCATCAGCTCAGGAGGAGCTTATTGATCATAGCTCGAAAGAGCGAAAATGATAATGAATTGACGAATGAGTTATACGGATGAATTAATGTTATATAGATGAAGTACTTTTTAAATGGATGAGTTACTGTTATTGAATAATTTATTGTTTATATGATTGAGAGTGAAATGTTACAAATGATGTACATGATATATGAATTTGATATGATACAATGTATTGAGTATTAAATTAGGATTATGGATGATTACATATACTTATGTGACTAACTTGTTGATGAATGCTTGTGTATAGGCATTTGGCAAGTGAATTTGATATATTTTGTTTAATTGTTTGATTATGTATAAATGGTAAGTTAAATTTCTAAATTATACAGGCGTACTAAGCTATAAAGTTTACTCTATTTCTTTTTCATGTTTTATATAGGTTCGATAGCTCACTCGATTCGGATTAAGTCGAAGTTACGCATCACACTATCCAGTTGCCGATTGGTACCTTTGAATTCATGGATATTTGTAAATATGGCATGTATAGGCTAGTTATAAATATGATAATTATAGTTACTTAAGATGGTAATTTTGGTACATGTTGTGGTATATGTTAAAACCATGTGATTTGGCTTAACTTGGTATAATGTTTTGGTTGTGTATAAGTATTCAAATATGGTATGTTTTGGCAAGTACTAGATGGAATAGAAATATGCAATGTTGTCTTGATATGTGATAGACATATGAATGTAAAATGCATGATTTTAATTAGGTATTTGAATACTATGTCGAATTGGTATAAAATGTGTATGAAATGTTGTGGATTGGTTGCCTATTGAGTTATAAATGTTGCAAATTATGCTTGTGTAGATATGTAAAAATAGGATGGCAAAATGGCTTTGTAAATAGCCTATTTTTGTCCACATGGGCAGAGACATGGGCGTGTGTCTCATTCGTGTGTGACACACGGTCATGTTACACGGCCTTGTGTCCCCCGGTCTTAATATTAAAATGAAGTCAATATGCTCCACACGGTCTCATACACGGGTGTGTGACTGGCTATGTGGTACAAGTCAGTATACCCTCTAATTGGCACACAGCCTAGCACACGGGCGTGTGACTTGGCCATGTTGCATAAGTCAGTATACCCTATAAGTTTAGCGGGGCCTAGCACACAGCCTGGTACACGGGCATGTATGGCCACTTCGAAGGGCACACGGGCTAGACAGACGGGCGTGTGATTGGCTGTGTGACCAAAGTCAGTATGTACCCCTTGTTTTCACATGGCAAGTGACACGGGCGTGTCTAGTGGTCTTGTGAGACACACGACCTGTCCACACGGGCATGTGTTCTCTATTTTGAGAAAAATTTTCAAAGTTCGTGAAAGTTTTATAAGTTATTGGTTTAATCCCGAACCGCTCTTAAAGCATGTTTTAGGCCTCGTAGGCTATTTTAAGGGACAAACTGATTAAAAATGAATGATAATTGTATGAATTGATTGAATGTGTGAGAAAAGTCTGGTTATATGTGTTATAATTTCGGTAATGCTCTGTAACCCTATTCTGACATTGAATATAGGTGAGGGGTGTTACATTTATTGGTATCAGAGCTACGATTTAGTCAATTTTAGGACTAACGTAACGTATGTGAGTCTAGCTATACATGTCATATATATAAACTATGATAATGTGATGACTCCTGACATTTTCAAATGTGTTTTTATATAGTAAATGGATCCTGATCGAGCTGTAGTTGATGAGGTTGAGAGTAATGCATGTGCTCCCGCTTAAGGGGCAGCTCCTTTTGATTCTAGACCCGTAATAGGTAGCCAGGGAGGAGAGGCTAAGGAAGCCTTCTTCCGAATGAATAATGAGTGGTTCACTCAATACTTTCATACGAACTCGACTGCTCAACAACCTCCACCCCCACATATTTCCCAACCGATCCCTGTTGTTCCTTAACGTATGGATTCTTTGCGATTGAATAAACCACCTGTTGATAAGATACGAAAGCGCAAGGAATTTAGAGCCACTGTTAACGATGACCCTGAGAAAATCAAATTTTGGCTTGGGAACACGATTCGGGTATTTGATAAACTGACTTGTACATCTGAAGAATGTATAAAATGTGTTATATCACTGTTAAGAGACACTGCGTATCAGTGGTAGAATACCTTGATATTTGTAATTTCGCGAGAAAGAGTTACTTGAGAGTTCTTTCAAGTTGAATCCAGAAATAAATACATCAGCCAAAGGTTCATTGATCAAAAATGAAAGGAATTTCTTGAATTGAAATAGGGTCGTATGTCGATAAAAAAATACGAAAGAGAGTTTGTACGACTAAGCAAATATACTCGTGAATGTGTTTCTTCCGAGGCTATAATGTGTAAAAGGTTCTAAAATGGATTAAATGAAGAAATTAGACTGTTAGTTGGGATTCTTGAGCTGAAAGAGTTTGTCTATCTAGTAGACAAAGCTTGTAAAGCCGAAGAGCTTAGTAAAGAAAAAAGGAAAGCCGATTATGAAGCTAAAGACTTTAGAAAGAGATTTTCAGGCAAAGCACATCAGTCAGCATCAAAGAAATCTAGAGAATATCATCCTTGTTCTACTGCTTCTGTGGGAATTTCAATCAGAGATAGAGATGCGAGACATTTCAGCTCTAAACCTCAGACGACATCTGTGCTAGTGTGGATAGTGTTAGAAATGTTGGACCTGAATGTAAGCACTTCAATAAGTGACATTACGGTGAATGTAGGATGATGTGGGGGCTTGTTTTAAATGTGGATCTCTTGGTCATTATCTCCTAGACTATCTAGAAAAGTCGATAGCTGAAAGAGATCAATCAGCGAAAGTAAGTAATACGGCTACTAGAGGGAGATCACCCCGGAACACTGGAAATATGAGTGGTAACTGAGGTGTTACGAGAGATTCTGTTGTGATATCTAAGGCATGAGCACTTGCTCGAGCTTATGCTATTCCTGCATGGGAGGGTGCTACATCGCTAAACATTATTACTGGTATTTTTTCTCTTTTTGATACTGATATAGTTGCATTAATAGATCCTAGATCAACCCATTCATATATTTGTATGAATTTATTTTTTAAAAAGATTTTACATGTCGAGTTTACAAAGTTTGTAATTAAAGTATCAGCCCCTTAAGCAAGTCTATTTTAGTTGATAAAATTTGTAAGAATTGTCCTTTGATGACTTGGGGTTACTATTTTCTGGCTGACTTAATGCTTCTACCATTCGATGAGTTTGATGTGATTCTGGGTATGGACTGGCTGACTATGCATAATATAGTTGTAAATTGTAGACAAAAAATTATCGAATTGAAATGTCAAAACGGTGAAATTCTTCGGATTGAGTCTGATGATTCGAGTAAGTTACCTACTGTGATATCGCCTATGTTAGCTCAGAAATATATGAAAAAGGGTTGTGATGTATATCTTACACACGTACTTGATACAAAGGTGTCTGAATCAAAGATTGAATCTGTACCTGTTGTTTGTAAATTTTCGGATGTATTTCCAGAAGAATTACCGGGTTTGCCACCGATCAGAGAGGTTGAATTTGGTATTGAATTAGTACCGGGAAAAACATCAATATCGATAGCTCCGTACAGAATGGCTCCAACAGAATTAAAAGAGTTGAAAGCTCAATTGTAAGAATTGACAGACAGAGGTTTTGCACGACCAAGTTATTCGCCCTTGGGTGCACTGGTATTGTTTGTAAAGAAGAAAGATGGCACGACGAGAATGTGTATCAATTACAGACAGCTGAATAAAGTGACTATAAAGAACAAATACCCTCTACCGCAGATTGATGATTTATTTGATCAGTTGAAAGGGGCTACAGTATTTTTAAAAATTGACTTGAGATTGGGTTATTATCAGTTACAAGTTAAAGATTCAGATGTACCTAAGACCGCGTTTAGAACATGGTACGGACATTATGAATTCCTTATTATGCCTTTCAGATTAACTAATGCTCTTGCAGTTTTCATGGACTTAATAAACCGGATATTCAGACCGTATTTAGACAGATTTGTTGATGTATTCATTGACAACATTCTAATCTATTCGTAAAATGAATCTGAATATACCGAGCACTTGAGAGTTGTGTTACAAACTCTACGTAAAAGAAATTATTTGCAAAGTTCAGAAAATGTGAGTTTTGGCTTCGAGAGATTGGATTTCTGGGGCATATTGTTT
Organism: Gossypium hirsutum; assembly: GCF_007990345.1. Classification (NCBI taxonomy): domain Eukaryota; kingdom Viridiplantae; phylum Streptophyta; class Magnoliopsida; order Malvales; family Malvaceae; genus Gossypium; species Gossypium hirsutum. Next base: position 32,430,031 of record NC_053424.1, read on the forward strand.
CAAATTAAGGTATTAGAGTCAACACGAGTAAGATTTCTACTATTATTGACTGGAAACCTCCGAGAAATGTGTCTGAAGTCCATAGTTTTTTAGGCTTAGTAGGCTATTACCGAAGATTTGTGAAAGGATTTTTGATGATTACGATACCGATGACACGACTACTTCAAAAATATGTGAAATTTGAGTGGTCAGAAAAATGTCAGTAGGGTTTCGAACAGTTAAAAGTATTGTTAACTGAAGCACCAGTTCTAGTTCAACCTGAATCAGGAAAAAAGTTTGTGATTTATGGTGATGCATCATTAAATGGTCTGGGATGTGTTCTGATGCAAGAAGCAAAAGTTCTAGCTTATGCTTCCCGATAATTGAAACTGCATGAAAAGAATTATCTGATACACGACTTAGAGTTGGCTGCAATTGTGTTCACATTGAAAATTTGGCGACACGACTTATACGATGAAAAATTCCATATTTATATGGATCACAAAAGCTTAAAATATTTGATGTCACAGAAAGATTTGAATCTCGACAACGAAGATGGCTCGAGTTATTGAAAGATTATGAATTTGTGATTGATTATCACCTGGGAAAAGCTAATTTTATTGCTAATGCCCTGAGCCGAAAATCTTTGTTTGCATTAGGAGTAATGAATACCCAGTTGATGATGATGGGTCTATTTTAGCTGAATTAAAAGCTAATCTGGCATTTCTTCAACAAATTTGTGAAGCTCAGAAAGATGATCACGAATTGCAAGTTAAACAATTCAATGTGAGACTATCCCTAATTCAGAGTTTCAGATTGGAACTGATGATTGTTTAAAATTTTGGAATAGAATTTTCATACCGAGAAATTCAGAACTCATTCAGAAGATTTTGCACAAAGCGCACTATAGTTGCTTATCTATTCATCCGGGGAGTACTAAAATGTACAACGATTTGAAACAGTTTTACTGGTGGCAAGGCATGAAACGAGATATCTCATAGTTTGTTTCTAAATGTTTGATTTGTCAGCAAGTCAAAGCTGAACATCAAGTACCATCTGGTTTACTGTGACCTATGATGATTTCCGAGTGGAAATAGGATAGAATTACAATAGATTTTGTGTCAAGATTGCCCCTAACTCTGAAAAAGAAAGATGCTATCTGGGTTGTCGTTGATCGACTAACGAAATCTGTTCATTTCTTACCGGTACGTACAGATTTCTCACTTGATAGATTAGCTAAATTATACATCTCTGAGATTGTTCGATTGCACGGGGTGTCACTATCTATTATATCTAATAGAGATCCAAGATTTACGTCACGATTCTAGAAGAAACTGCAAGAAGCTTTGGGAACAAAGTTGAATTTTAGTACAGCTTTTCATCCTTAGACCGACGGTCAAACCGAGAGAGTTATTCAGATTCTCGAAGACATGTTGCGATGTTGTATTTTAGAGTTTGAGGGCAGTTGAGAAAAATACTTACTGTTGATTGAGTTCGCGTATACTAACAATTTTCAGACGAGTATAAAGATGGCACTGTACGAAGCTTTATATGGTCATAAATGTCGGACTCTACTATAATAGACTGAACTAAGTGAGAAAAAGACTCACGGGGTTGAATTGATTAAAGAAAATGAAGAAAAAGTGAAAACGATTCGCGACAATTTAAAAGCAGCTTCAAATCGACAGAAATCATACGCGGATTTGAAACATAAACAAATTGAGTTTCAAGTAGAGGACCGAGTGTTTTTAAAGGTGTCACCGTGGGAAAATGTTCTTCAATTAGGCTGTAAAGGAAAGTTGAGTCCTCGATTTATCGGACCTTATGAGATTGTCGAAAGAATAGGGCCTGTAACGTATCGACTAGCTTTACCATCAGAACTTGAAAAGATTCATAATGTTTTTCACATTTCTATGTTACATCGATATAGATCTGATCCGTCACATGTGATTTATCCAGTAGATGTTGAGATACAGGTTGATTTGACGTATAGCGAAAAACCAATTAGAATTTTAGCTCGTGAAATCAAAGAATTGAGAAATAAATGCATAGCTCTAGTGAAGGGTCTTTGGTATAAACACGGGATTGAGGAAGCTACGTAGGAACCCGAGGAAGCTATGAGAAAATAGTACCCTAACCTTTTCAAGGGTAAGATTTTCGGGGACGAAAATCCCTAAGGGGGGAGAGTTATAGTACCCCGTTTTTAGCCAAATTGGAACAGTGATTTTGGGACCACAAATCCAAAGTTAAAATATTTATTTTATTATTTTAATAAGGTCTACAGCATGATAGATTAATTACGTGAAAGTTTCGTAAAGAAATTTTACTATTTGAATGCTCAATTCGGTAAAAAGGACTTAATCGCATAAAATGCAAAATTACTGTTTTATATGTTAAAGGTATCAATTGGATTTGGTTTTTAAATATGGTGGCCTTAAGAGGTAATTAAACCATTTGAAACATTAGTGGACTTATATGGACATATTTTAGGTGTATTAAATGGTTTATTATTAAAGGTTAATTATGTAATTTGGTTATTAAACATAAAATAAATAATAAAAAAGTTAATTAAAGGTCCCCATTATCATCTTATAACCGAAAATTAATAAGAACAAGAAAAAAAATAGGGTTCTTCATTCGGCTAAGCAAAATTCAAGCAATTGGGTATGTATTTTGATCCGTTTTTAATAATTCTTATGTTTTTGAGATCGTTGCTTCGTATTCTAGCTAGCTCATACCTTAATTTTTGAAATTGTTAAAGATTTATCATGTTGCCATTGTTGACTGCTTGAGTAATTTGATGTTGATGATAGATTATGAAAGTTTATTGATAAATTTACTAGTTTTGTAAAGTGATTTTTGACAAAAATGTCAAAAAGGGATTAATTTGTAAAAATGTAAAATTATGAGGTACAAGTGTGAATAAATAAAATATATGGGCTGCTAAGGACTCCATTAAAATTTGGATAAGCATGGGTTTATGATTAATTGCATGAATTTGCAATTTTATGTGATAGGGACTAAATTGTAAAACTGTAAAACATTAGGGGAAAATGTGTAAAATTTTCAAAATATGAATTATAGGCTAAATTGAATAGATCTAATATTGAATATGCTAAATTTTTTAATATATAGATCAAGATAAGCCGAGATCGGGATTAGATCGGGGAAAAGGAAAAGTGGACGAATAGTCGATATTTTCAATCTAAGCAATTCGAAGTAAGTTCGTATAATTTGAATCGAACTTTTAAATACTTGTAATTATTTGAAATAAATAAATGTAATTGAGTAAATAATATACTTGAAATTCAAATGCCTTATTAATATGGTTTGATGGTTACCGAGCCCCGTTTGAACCGTAGGAATTCGTGTGATACGAGTGACATGTCACTAGGGTTACTGTTTAGGTTGAGATCCTGCATGTTTTGCGGACTCACCTCAGCTCGTATAAGCTTACCGATATATAAGCTCATATGAGCTTACTGTTCTCAGCTCGTTAGAGCTTACTATTTTAGCTCAATAGAGCTTACTGTCTATCAGCTCAGGAGGAGCTTATTGATCATAGCTCGAAAGAGCAGAAATGATAAGGAATTGATGGATTACTAATTTATATGTTCTGTATATAACCTGAGTATCCCTCGATGTTCTAATAGCTTCAACGGGCATAAATTCTGTTATTGGTTATGTGAAAAAGCTATGTGTTATACAGATGAATTACTGTTATCGAATGATTTTTTGTTTATATGATTGAGAGTGAAATGTTACAAATGATGTACATGATATATGAATTTGATATGATACAATGTATTGAGTATTAAATTGAGATAATGGATGCTTACATATACTTATTTGACTAAATTGTTGATGAATGCTTGTGTATAGGCATTTGGTAAGTGAATTCGATATACTTTGTTTAATTGTTTGATTATGTATAAATGGTAAGTTAAATTTCTAAATTATACGGGCTTACTAAGCTATAAAGCTTACTCTGTTTCTTTTTCGTGTTTTATATAGGTTCGATAGCTCGCTCGATTCAGATTAAGTCAGAGTTACGCATCACACTATCCAGTTGCCGATTGGTACCTTTGAACTCATGGATATTTGTAAATATGGCATGTATAGGCTAGTTATAAAGATGATAGTTATAGCTATTTAAGATGGTGATTTGGGTACATGTTGTGGTATATGTTAAAGCCATGCGATTTGGCTTAACTTAGTATAATGTTTTGGTTGTGTATAAGTATTCAAATATGGTATGTTTTGGTATGTAGTAGATGGAATAGAATTATGCAATGTTGTCTTTATATGTGATCGACATATGAATGTAAAATGCATTATTTTAATTAGGTATTTGAATACCATGTCGAATTGGTATAAAATGTGTATGAAATGTTATGGATTGGCTACCTATTGAGTTATAAATGTTGCAAATTATGCTTGTGTGGTTATGTAAAAATAGGGTGGCAAAATGGCTTTGTAAATAGCCTATTTTTGTCCACATGGGTAGAGACTCGGGCGTGTTCTCATCCATGTGTGACACACGGTCGTGTTACACGGTCGTTTGTCATCTGGTGTTGATATTAAAATGAAGTTAGTATGCTCCACACGGTCTCACACACGGGCGTGTGACTTGGCCGTGTTGCATAAGTTAGTATACCCTACAGGTTAGGCACAACCTAGCATACGGCCTGGCACACGGACGTGTGTGGCCACTTCAAAGGGCATACGGGCTAGACACACGGGCGTGTGGTTGGCCATGTGACCCAAGTCAGTATCTAACCTCATTTTCACACGACTGGTGACACGGGCGTGTCTAGTTGTCGTGTGAGACACACGGCCTACCCATACAGGCTCGTGTCCTCTATTTTGAGAAAAATTTTCGAAGTTCATGAAAGTTTTATAAGTTATCGGTTTAGTCCTGAACTGTTCTTAAAGCATGTTTTAGGCCTCGTAGGCTATTTTAAGGGACAAATTGATTGAGAACGAATGATGATTATATGAATTGATTGAATGTTTGAGAAAAGTACGGTTATATGTGTTATAGGTCCAGTAATGCTCCGTAACCTTATTCTGGCATTGAATACGGGTGAGAGGTGTTACAGGTTGAGCTTGGGGTGTCACATATCTGAACTTGCGCACGGAGAAAACAAAATCGTACACTGAGTGATAAAGCTCAATGATACTTTCATGATTCAAGATAACATAAACATTTACAATGATCATGCATAAAACCATTACACAATTTAGTTGAGTCATAATCTACCAATCTAACCATATCACATTTTAGATACAACGGAGTATATGAATATGGAAAATAATTAATGTATTCATCAATATTTGCAAAACAAATAATCTATACATACCATTTGACAATTACCGTTTTTCATGCCTTACCAGCAATCACTATCAAACATATATCACACATCTTTATATGCTATTAACATTATACTATTCATGTTCTATGAAATTTATATTATTTATCTTGTTTTCATGCCATCCAACTGGAGTCTATCGACTCATTTATATTCATTTTAGAATCATATTCTATTGTCAATCTATTTCTTTATATATTCAAGCTTTTTCAATTTTAATTTGGATGTTATGTCTGATGGAACTCTAGTAAAATGGACTCGAATACACGGGTAAACTACACCACACCAGATAGCTTATAGGAGCTTAAACTACAACACACCCAGGTACCGAAGTGCAAAGCCCAAAGGCATCAAATACCTATTCATATACTAATACATCTCTCCATGCACCATATTATACTCGATGATCCGCAACAAATGTTTGATCTCGATATAAATTGTACTGATCTTTTTACAAACACATATTTTATATAAGCATGTATACGACATTATTGGCATGCTAATCGTATCCTAACATTTTACTAATTTCACATGGGCATTAATTATATATAAATAAACATTTCCATACCTGTAATCATCCCACACGCATAATCATACCCCATGTTCGGTCACATATGCATTTCGTACTTTGTATATTGTTCTATTGCATAACAATTATTTTTCAATTTAGTACATATATTGTTTCTTAATCAAATTCACAATCACAACCCCATTTCATCATAAAACAGACATATTGCATATTATAAGATATAATTCAATATAAATTTCATATCACATATCATAATTTAAGTATTTCATATCATTTCCCATTTTATTCATTTTAGTCCTCTACCTCGTTGTTCAATATCAAATTCAATCAAAACATTTCATATTATCATAGTAAACTTACCTAAATGATTCAGCAATAAACATTCATATAAATTAAACATTTCTATCCCGAATCATAAAAGTACAAATTGAGGTTTGTGCGCCACTCATTGATAATTTTTGCTTTTCCTTTCCTTTTTGATTGTTTGGTGTTGTCATTAGCTACAAATAATCATAAAACATATCATAAAATCAACTTTCAGCCAAATTAGAATCAAAAACCAATATACACAAATTTTTTAATTTATTCAATTTAGTCCCTAAAATTAAGACAAGCATAACTTTGAATTTAAGGCTTCTGATTAAAACTTAATTTCACCAAAACTCATTATGGACCTTCTATTTTCTATCCCTACCAACATTTCATGACAAATTTGCATTTTATTAAATTTGATCTCTAATGTATGAAACTAATAATTAAGCTTTACAATAGTCATTTTCATATTCTAAGCTTAATTTCTAACTATTTTGCACCAATTTCATCTAGTTCTCAATAATAGTAACTTTCAAATACTTTAAAAGTTTCACAAATTGGTACACGGGCTACCTAAATCAAGCTGTCATGACCTCAAATATATAAAAATCAATGAAAAATGGCTAGGGACTTACTTGCAATTAAGGGTCGAATGTTGAATAAAGCTTGAAAGCTTTCTCTTTTCTTCGTTCGGTGGTCTTTGGGAAGAAGATGACAAAATTTTTCATCTTTTTCTCTTTTAATTTGCTTATTTTATTTTAATTAAACTTAGTTAATTAACTTAATTATAATTAATTAAGCTTAAACTTTAATTAACTTAATCTAATTGTAACGACCCGATTTTTGGGCTTGAAAGTATTAGGCCTTGAGTCTAGGTTCGGGTGGAAAACAGTCCGAATAATTTGGATGCTATTATTACTATTCCGTATGTTTAGTTTAGTAATTAAATAAATTACGAAGGGTTTATGGTGTGGGAAAAAAGGCCCAAGAGTAAATTTAATTTGAGGCAATTCCTGAATTTTAATTTTAGGAGAGAGGGTTTTGGGGATATGGGCTTTTAAAGTTAAGGTGGTAAAATAGGACACAAAAAGATCTGTAGTAAAATGACATGTGGCGCCACCTAGGTGTTTGGGGAGTGACGTGTGGATGTTTAGGGGGAGCCACAGTTCAAGTCACAAGGTAAGCGTATTGTTACTTTTATTTTTTTCTGTGCATGTGCCAGGCATGTGATAGAGCTTAAGTGGAAATCCAGTTAGGGCTTTAGGAAGGTTGGGTCGTGGGTCTGAATGGCCATTAGGGCAAGTTTTATTTTCTTTTTGTTTTTTCGAATTAGGGTTAGCCACCTAGAGCCTTCCCTTTCATTCTATTCTCTTCTCAGTATCGCAAAAAGCCGAAAACGCAAAGTTAGATCTCCTGAGTGCCGAATTCTTCCTTCTCTTCTCCTCTCTTCTTCTACTTTCTTTTTCTCATTCTTTTCTTCTCTAGCCGAAACATTCCTACCATTCTACTCATCTCCTCTTTCATTCCTATTCTTTTCTAAACCTCTATAGCCGATTGCCATAAAAGCCGAAATCCCGAAAGTTGTTTCTTGTGCCGATTTCTTCTAGCAAAAATCCTTCTATTTTCTTCATCTCTTTTGGCCAATTTTTACATCCTCTGAACCTCAACCCTTGTCAGCAATACCACTACAAAAACCACCATACCAAATCATCTTCCTCTTCACAGTTCCAAAAGCCGAAAACACCATAGTTTTTAAGGACATATAGCCAAATCTTTAGATCTCTAAGATTCGATTTCTACAAGTGTTTAAGGGCTGGATCTGCATCAGATCTGAGTAGAAACTGAAGTGGAATCATTTTGGTTGAAAGAAGCTGTGGTAAGTATTCAGATCTATTCTTTATTTCAGGTTTTAGAAAAGCCGAAATCCCTAAAGGCATAGGGAGGCTGTTGAATGGAGCTTAAGGCTCTAAGGGTTGTAACAATTGCTGATCGAAGGCTTGGACAAGTGGAACGACTAGATCGAGATCTAGTCACTAGTTTTGGCACAGGTAGGATCTCAAGGGCCATATGTATTGATGGCCGATTATGGTAAGTAAGTTTATGATGTTTGCCATTATACTTTGGATCTGATATGTCTAGTGACCGATTGTAGGATATCGTGGGAGATTTCAGTAGCAGTTGTCGCAAATCAGGTGTGTAAACGACACCTACTAGTAGACTAGATCGGCAAAAGCCGAAAAGTAGAAATGCCGAAAAGCTAAAATGCCGAAAAGCCGGCATTTCGAGAACTTGTGAGCGTGCAAACGCTCGTGGGATTGTTTGTATTGATAATTTTGGTAACTTCAATGGTAAGATTGCAAAGTGCGCAATTTCATGCACTTCGGTATATTTGCGCTTAATAGGCCAAAATCGGGTTAATGGGCCTGCCGAAACCATTTTTAAAAAAAATAGGAATCGACTTTGTTTGAAAGCGAAAATTTAAAATGGGAGTCGCCACCGGTCTTTATCAGGTGTGATCGGATCACCCTTGCTTTAATAAAACGTTTTAGTTTATTAAAGCGGTATATATTTTTTTGGTCTACGAAACTCGAGAGAAAAGGATTCGGGAGTCGGTTACATGCGAGGAAGGATTATCACCCCCGACATGCCCAAAAATTGGTACCAAATTGATTAGTTAGTGTCTTAATGTCGAAAGTTAAAAAATCGGGAAATGGATTTGAAATACGATCCCTTGTTTATATTAACATTGATTTTAAAAATGCTTGAATTAGCTCAAAATGATTGTTAAAGAATTCCTTATCCGAGATATCGGAGTATCATATCCCGTAAGTTTGGATACAATACCATGAACTCTCGAGCGCAAAGTCATCTTTAATTTTAATTGGAATCTCGTGTATTTTAAAACTCAAAAGGATATTTGGCTATTTAGAACCAACGAGAAAACTGAAACCCCGTAAGTTAGGGCACAATTCCTCGATGTTCCAAAACGCAAAACATTGCCCTTTTTTAGAAAATTTTCCTTTTTTTGAAATATAGCAAGTATAATGTTTAATAAAGTATGTTATTCATTTGGATTGAAAACAAAACAATTTATTGGACGAATGTAACGAGATTTGATTCATGGGGCGATAACATGAAATAAAAATGTAGTGTGACATAGAGCGATGATACACGAATAGAAATATTACATAAGTGAATGGCAATAATGTGGAAATACAAGTAAACAAACCATAGTACATGCAGTGGCAATGATCTAGTATGATGACGAATAAATTTACGATAAATAATGTGAGAAAGAAATTTGATATCAACAATGTACTACACAATTTAAAAATAGAATGTAACGCCCCAATTTTCGGGAATTCTGTGAATGTTGGCATAGGTTTAATTATGTTAGTGGGCCTCTAGAAGGCCCAAGCTTAAGATAGAACCCGGTAATTTTAGTTAATTTTTTTTGTTCCATAAGAAAAATGGGGTGAAATTATGAAATAGGACCTATGTGAAAATGTTTGAAAATGCTATAGGCTAAATTGAAGTGGCCAAATAAATAGGAGTGCAAAATAGGAGGATTTGCATGACAAACCTCCCATTTTACATGAAGTGGCCAGCCATCATGTTGTTGTAGACAAAATGTGCACTTGATATCCATAATTTATGGTACAAATTGATACAAATTGATAATGGGTTAGGTAAATGTTCCATGGTAATGGGTTAGGTAAATGTTCCATGATGGGAATTTCATGTCTTTTGTATTAAAGAATTAAATGGATGAAATATGAAATTTTATTAAAAAAAAAGGGGTGAAAAGAACAAAGTTTTGTCCATCTTTGTTCATCATAGCCTAAAGTTAGAGAAGAGAAAGGAGAAGAGAAAGCTCTTGAATGTTCGGTCACTTGGGGAAGAAAATTGAAGGTAAGTTCATGGTAGTTTGCTTTTATTTTGAGGTTCATGAGTTCTTCTTGATTCTACCTTAATTCTTGAAGCATATTTTGGTTTTTAGTTGTGTTGTGAGAATTTAGTCATGAATTAAAATGAAGGAAATGGTTGTTGTTTCATGTTCTTTTGATGAAAAATGGAAGATAGGTGAAGTTGAGCCAAACAAATGAGCATGCATGTGCCTTAGATGTTAAAGGGAAAAATCGGCTAACATGTTGTTCTTTAAAATGATGAAATGGAGATTATACTTAAGTAAGATCATAGATATGTGATGATTGATTGGTGATATACATATTTAAATAACATGCATGCAAGTTATGTGTGAAAGAGTGATTTGGTAATAAATCTGCTTGGGACAGCAGCAGTAACGTGACTTTGGAAAATCACCATAAATTGTGAGAGATGAGTTAGAAGGTGAATAAATTATGTAATTAAAGCCTAATGAGTCTAGTTTCAAATGAAATAAACGATAACATATTTTGAATTCTGTACAATGAGAAATTTGATTCGTAATGAAGAGTGTCAGATTAGTCAAATAGTGAAACATGGGAAACTTTAAGAAAAATCTGGTATTGATTGGCCAAACCAAAAATTCTGAAAATTTTATGGATAGAAGATATATGAGTCTATTTTCAGGGAAAATTAACGGCACTTGATTTGGAGTTTCGTAGCTCTAGTTATAAATGATTTAGTGACTGTTGCTCTGGAAGACAGCTTGCAGTGAAATTATGATTATGTGGTAAACATTGACAAAAATTTGTTAATGAGTTGCTTATTGATTTCTTATAAGCTTACTATGATCTGTAGGTGTGGTTGGCCGAATATTGTAAGGGGTTAATACGTAGTTCGTATTTGAATAGTTAGATTAACGTGTTAGTAATCCAATTGTAGGCAGTTCGTGTGTGGATCTCGTCAGCATATCGTTGCAAACAGGTGTGTAACTGACACCCTCTCATAGACTAGATTGGCAAAAGTCGAAAAGCCGAAATGCCGAAAAGTCGGCATTTTGGGAATTTGCGAGTGTGCGAATGCTCGTAAGATAGTTGGGTTTGAATATTTGGTAATCTAAAGTAATAAACTGTAGTACGCGCAATTTCGTACATTTTGATAATTTGGGCTTAATGGGCCAAAGATCGGGTTCATGGGCCAACGGGCCCAATTCGGTAAGTATGCGCGGTAAGTGTTCTGATAGTACGTAAATAGTTAGGATATGCATGAAAACCCTAAAAGTAGCTAAATTACTATAATACCCCTATGTATGGAAAATTACTTTTATACCCCTAGGTACAAAATTACCGTTATACCCCTAGGGTTAATTTTGACTGAAAAGCATGACGATCTGATTCTGTATGATGTATGTCATGATCATATATCTGTTGCATGGGGACATGGGTTATATTATGGAGGAAGTGTCCTGGTGGCTATGCCACAATTATCTGATCTGGTGGCTCTGCCACATATATCTGTTCTGGTGGCTATGCCACGATTATCTGATCTGGTGTGTAATATCCTGATTCTGGGCCTAGTCGGAATAACGGTTTCGTGACCACAAAATCCGAGATAGAAATAATTATTTTATAATTATTTTGAGGTCTATGATATGATTTCATGATTGTGTGAAAATTTCGTGAAGAAATTTCTAAGTCTATGGACAAAAATTGAAATTAAGGACTAAATCGAATAATTTGTAAAACTTGCATTCCAGAAGTTTCTAGTATGAAATTGTTTTGAAATATTAATTACGAGGTCTTAAATAGAATTTTACCAATTTCTAAGTCTATGGACAAAAATTGGACATGGATGGAATTTTTGGAAAGTTTAGTAGTAAGGGCATTTTGGTCATTTAGGGGTAAAATGAATTAAAATACAAAATTAAAAGCCAATTTTGCTCATCTTCAACCCCATGGCCGAATATAGCAAGGAGAAACCATAGCTAGGGTTTTTCAAGCTTCCAAGCTCGATTGTAAGTCTGTTCTAGCCTCGTTTTTAATGATTTTTACGTTTTTGGAGTCCCGGTAGCTCGATTAAGCTTATGCTAGAAATAATTCAACCTAGGGTTAATATTTGGAAAAATACCCATAGGTGAAATTTGTGTATTTTGGTGTTTTGTGATAGAATATGAGGTTTTAAATTATGTTAGACAACTTGTACTACTCGGTTTTAAGTGAAAACGAGAAAAAGGGCTTAATCGGTAAAAATACCTAATAGTCATAAGTACATGTTAGAGTGAGAATTTGATGTTTCCATAGAAGGAAAAAATGATCAGCATGTCATAAAACATAAGAAGATAGGCTGAACTTTAATTTATGAGCTTTGGGGCAAAAGTGTAAATATGCAAAAGTTTAGGGGCAAAATTGTAATTTTACCAAAATATGATTTTGGGTCAATTTGAATAATGTGAGTCCTAATTAGACTATATTTTAAATGATAGAACAAGGAAAACTGAAATTCGGGCTAAAATGGAAAAATACCAAGTTGTGGACGAAATGGTAAAAGTAGCCATTTTTGCATACGAGGTAAGTTCATGTGTAAATAATGTAGCATAATTGTTATTTTTAAGTTATTGATGTTAATTATATGATATGCTGATTTTTTTATCGTGAAATATTATGCTTTGTGGTTAATGTTGAGTAATATGCAAATTATGTTTACTACTTGATAAATATGAATTGCTACCGAGTATTGGTTTCGATATTCCATGGAAGACGGCAATGTGAGATCGAGGAAAAAAGCCCGTTTGAACCTTAGGAATAGATTAGGATACAAGTGACATGTCACTAGGATGGTTGAGCATCCGAACTCGTTGAGTTGAGTCCAAGTTCACTTATGGATGCGAATGTCCGAACTCGTTGAGTTGAGTCCGAGTTCACTTATGGATGCGAACGCCCGAGCTTGTTGAGTTGAGTCCGAGTTCACTTAGGGGCGGGTTACATGATTTCTTGATTACATATGAGGCACTTATGTGCAAATTATCCGTGTATCCGAGTTGTATTCCGATGTGTTCAACGGGTGAAATTTCTAGTGAAATGAAAGAACACTTAAGATGCAAGCAACGTTTTGGTAAGTGTTGTGAAATGGACACTTTGGACAGGTATGTTCTTAACCCTCGGGTTGATAATAGATACAACAACGATAAGGTAGTAAGATGATGAATGATGTTTAGAAATATGATATATGTTTTGGTGATACCATGCTAAAGTTGTTTGGTATATTTGTATTGTTATGTTACTTGTTATTTACATATGAACTTACTAAGCATTCATGCTTACTCCCTCCTCTTTACTTACTGAAGTTTTGAACAAGCCAGCTCGGGAATCACGACGGGTCGAAGGTTCGATCACACTATCCAAAGGACTTTCATCTGGGTAAATGGCTTGTAAAACTTAAGTATGGCATGTATAGCAATATATTTATTTTGTGTAAATAATTTTATGATATGGCCATGATTGGTTGAGAAAATGTTTGATATTGATAAGTCATGGTGATGGTTAAATTTAGATCATGTTTGATATCATGGAAGTTTAATAGGTTATCTAGTTCATAACAACTCATGAAAAGATGAAATTTGCCTTAAAACAGAATATTGCTGCAGCAATGACATGAATTTGAAAAATCACTAAAAATAGTATAAATGGAATTAAATGATGAGAAAGTTATGAAATTGAAGCTTAATGAGTCTTTTTTCATATGGATAAAAAAGGAACAGGCATATAAATTATACTTTATGAGATATTTGAAACCTTGTGAAACAGGGCCAGAGTGATTTCTGGATCCTCTGTTCTGAATTTAAAAATTCATAATAAATTGTAAAAAAATAATTAGAAGTCATTCTTTATATTTACAGATTCCTTATTGAGTCTAGTTTTAAGAGAAACAAACCTCGTAGTCATTGAAATTCTGTATAGAGAGATATCTGATTCGTAATACACAGATGTCAGAGTAGTCGAACCCTGAAACAGGGGAGAATTTAACTAATAAACTGTACTAATTGGCCCTACCAAAAATTCTATTAAAAAATTAGTAAATATATATATGAGTCTAGATTTAGGGAAAATTTACGGATCTTGATTTCGAGTTTCGTAACTCGAGATATGATTTTTCTTGTAACTGTGACGCGAGTAGCTAGAAAGTTGTGAATGTAGAAACAAAAGATTTGAAGTTCTTAATTTGATAAATTATGTCCGGTAACTCCTCAAGCTCGAATCCGGCGACGGTTTCGGGCGTGGGGGCATTACATGGTGGCTCTACCACATATATCTATTCTGGTGGCTCTGCCACAATATCTATATCTGGTGACTTCGTCACAATATCTGGCAGCCTCGCTGCGATTTCTGTGGTGTGTAACGGTTGGGTGGGTCGAGTAGTCTCCCCACATGGTGCAAGGCTGGTACGGGGGTGTTATGGATGAATCTGGGTTGGGTTTCTGCATAAACATGTAATATCTGTTCTGTTCTGTTATGGGCCTATGGGCTTTATTCTAAATTTCTATTCTGGGCTAAGGCCAACTTATTCTGTTTTTGTGGTTTGAGCTGGTATAGGCTATGGTTGGGTTAATTTACACACTGAGTTTCCCCAAACTCACCCCTTTTATTTTCATCCACGCAGGTAATCCCCAACCATAGTGGGCTTGGAGCTGTGAGGGAATTCGGAGTGGCCACCCGTTCTGAAAGTTTGATTTTCTTCTGGTGAATTGGACATCCTTTTAATTACGCTTGAGGTTTTGGGCTTTTAAATGTAATAAGGCCGCTTATTTATTTTTGATGGTTTTTAATATGTATTACTAAGATAGGTATTACTTATTTTAACTGTTGAAATTGGATAGCTTTAGGGTGCGTTTTCAAAAACAACAATTGATTTCAAAATAACACGACAACAAGCAAAGCTTCCGCAATGAAAGTATTTTTTAAAATTAATCACTTTTCCTAAAAATGACTTAATCTAATCGGTTTCCTAGAAATATCCATGACGTTAAGGTGTGGCAATGGTGGTATGCATGTCTAGGATTGGATCCGAAGGGAGCTTGGTACTTAAGTAGTCCGATGGACTCACCTCATCTTTTCCGGTTTCCTACCTGGTGCACAGCTTCCATCCACTTTAACCTATAATGAAATCATCTTTTAAAACACTAAGTAAGTTTTTCTGGATCAACAATATAAAATGTTTTGTATGCTTCGATGTGGCATGTCGGATCCGACCATAACGTCTGGGCCGGGTTTGGGGTGTTACATAGAATATATGTAAAAGAAATTTTAAAATAAGTAATATACAAGATAATCAAAGAAATTGATTACTATATATATATATAAATGGATATACTAATTTGAAATTAATATAAAAAGATTTTAAAGCAAATAATAAAACATTTTTAAAAAGAATAATACATAAAATGAGTTTAAAATAAATAATGTAAAAGGATTTTAAGACCTATATTACACCAAGCAAATAAAAAGGGATTCATATGAATGATTTTAACAATAGAAAATTATATACATATAAATACACATATATATAAAAGCTTTAAAATAAAGAATATGTATAAAAAATATTTTAACATAAGTAATACATAGAAAAATCAAAACGAACAACAATAAAAGGAATTTAAAAAAAATAATTAATACATAAATTAGTATAACTAAATAACACCTAAGAAACTTTAAAATATATCATATATATAAAGTAATTTAAAAAATAGAAGGTATATACGTAAAGATATAAAATAAATAATTAAATGGTAAAGTGACAATAATAAGAAACGATGAAGATAAATGAAGTTTATTTAAAGGAGTAAATAAAAATATAAATAAAATCTGAAGTTTTAAGAAAAATATGTAAAAGGATATAAATAACTAAAACGATAACAACTAGAATAAAATATATATATATATATATATGAAAAAGAAAAGTAATATTAATATATAAATATGAATAGAAGTCTAATAAATGGGAATATAATAAAAACATAAATGAATAAATAAACTTAGAGAGATGAAATAGGAAGATATAAATAAATAAATAAATAAGTAAATAAATAGGGCTCATAATATATATATATATATGAACAATTTAATATGGACAGTGCATGAATTCGTAGAACGAATATTGGTAAAGAAACTTACAATACTTAATAAAAGATTTCAAGATAATTAGCATGTGAAGTAATATGATTAAATGACATATAAGAACTTAAAATAGGTATAGTATATAATAATGTAAAATAGAGGAGACATATATAATTTCCAAAAAAATATGTGTGATAGTTTAAAATAAATAAATAAATATATGTAATAATAATAGAGAATAATATTTTAAAATATGCAAAGTTGATCTCAATGTACATTGTTATAAAGTGATTTAAATGTAAAACAACTTAAAATCAATAAAACAGAAACAATTCCAAAAAGGAAAACTGAATTAATAAATTAACAAGCTTGGACTAGGCCAAGATCAAGCTAAAATTCAAAGGAAAAATCATAAATAATGAAAATAGGCAGTCAAGGACTTAGATGAAACACCCAGAAGCAGGAAGGGTCATCTAGGAAATTATCCTTAGCCCCTACGCGCTGCGTTTCAAGAGGGAGTAAACTGAAACTGACACAAATTATGCGGCGAAATTTAAAAGGAATAAAAGAACCAATAAAAACCAAATTATAGCACCCTAAAAATAGAAGGATCGAATGCGTAATAATCCCAAATGGGTGAAACACGCGGATTCCCCCCTGTGGATCGGGTCGGGTCACGAACGGGTCTGCTCAGACAACGCTGTTTCGGTGTTGGTATTCCAGGTGCAAAACGACACCGTTTTATTACTTAAGTAAAAACCTGATTTTTGTTTCCTTTTTCACAAAAATTTCAGAACCCCCCCTTTTTTTTCCATGTTTCTCATCTGCTAGGGTTAAAGAACCCATCCTTGCACCGCCGTTATGTCTCCGTAAAGGGCGATCGGGGTCACGAAAAAGGGGTTTTTGGTCTCGATTTTTTAGAGTACTCGAAGACCATCTTCTTTTAACCCCAAAATTATGAAAGAAAGGACTCTATTTTCCCCTTTTGAGGCGATTCCAATGACAGAACAAGGGTTCCGACATCGCCACTTCAAGGTTCAGGTGAGTCCCTTCTTTATTCTCTTTATTTTTTTGTGTTTTAAAACTGATTTAAAAAATAAAATAATAAGAAAGAAAATAAAAAAGAAATAGTGACGAAAGAATGAAGTTTAACCTTTTTTGTTTTTCTTTGATTGTCTCTATTCTTCTGTAATACAATATTTCGTGTTTGAGGCTTTTTATAGCCAAATATAAAATTTTAATCTATATTTGCTACTGTTTGGCTCTGCTTTTTGCTGTTCTCCCCTCTTTGTCATGTTTGCAGGTTTATAGAGGGTCAACGAAGGAAAGCCTTGCTATTTCGGTGCAAGGAAAGGGTCATCGGTTGAGGGTACGCTGAAGGAGCACATGGAGGAGGGGTACAGCGCGGCCCTGGAGCAAATAGGGACCCTAGGGTTTTCTGAAAATTTCAAATGTCTTGGGCCAATTGGGCCTTGTGGTGTTGGGCTTGTGTTTGGGTTAAAATTTTTTTGTAAATGGACATTTGTAAATTGGGTTTCTTGTTATTATTTTATTCTATTTTGTGTTTGATTTTGGGCCTGGATAAATTTGGGTACCTACAGCTGCCCCTCTTTGCTCGTTGTCATGTAACGAGAATAGAGCAAAGACTATAAAAAGGGCCAAATTTGCTGGTACCTGCCGAGTCTTGACTTCTCTAGGTGCTCTTCTTCTTCAAGTAGCCTTTTTCTAACCCACTGCAACTTCAAAGTTAAAGAATTGTTGTTTTGACCACTCCGTTGCGACTACTCGCAGCTTTAACCTGTTCCATTGCAATTCCAGGGAAACGAGACTTGTTTTGATCTATTCCACTGTAACTTCAGGGAAATAAGATTTGGGATTCGTAGCTTCAATCTACCCCACTGCAACTTCAGGGAGATAAGATTTGCTATCTTCAACCTGCTCCACTGCAACTTCAGGGGGATAAGACTTGTAAATTCCATCTTCAATCTGCTCCACTGTAATTTCAAGGAGACAAGATTCAATATCTTCAGTCTGCTCCATTGCAACTTCAAGGAGATAAGACTTGTTTTGATCTATTCTACTACAACTTCAGAGAAATAAGGTCTGTAATTTATAGCTTCAATCTGTTCCACTGCAACTTCAGGGAAATAAGATTTGCTATTTTCGACCTATTCCACTGCAACTTCAGGGAGATAAGGTTAGTGACTTCAATCAGCTTCACTGCAATTTCAGGAAGATAAGATTTGCGACTTTAATCTGCTTCACTGCAACTTCAAGAAGATGAGATTTGCCAAAATTCATAGCTACAATCGATCTTGCTACATCGTCTTCTGAGGGGCATGACCTGTAGGATCGACTTCTTGAGTCTATGCATATGCCAAATGATCAGAATGAATCAAATGCTCCTAACTAGATGTGTATGAATGATGTTTGTGAATGCATAATATTATTATGCTTAATTTGATATTACTTGCTATTCATCAAGGTTTTATCAACGACGTATTATCCAGCCCTTCTCTTCAGTTTGGTATCTCTTGAAGAATAATCACAATTTGGGTTGTTCTTTTCCAATGTTTCTTTGAATTTGGGTAATTTAAACTAATTAGTCCCGTTTCATGTCCTTATATTATTTAAAATCATTTCAGAGTAATATGCAGAACTCCTTTTGAATGTCATTAGTCTATTAATCATTATTTCAATGAAAAGTGCCTGAAAAAGATTATCGTAATGGATAAGACAGAATTTTATTGAGAAAAAGGCTCGAAATGAACAAGTAATCGAGATAGCAAATTTTGCTAGGGTACAAAATGAAAATAGGTGCCCCAGATATCGTAGCATGAGCTTCTCTGCATAGAGCTTCTCGAGGACCCTTTGAACTTGATACGGTTTAGAAGACCAAGAGTCTTTTGTTGATGCCCTAAGATGTAGCATCTCTCCTTCTTGTTAATTCAAAGAAGACAAGACCAACGTATGCCCCAATTTTGATTAAAATTTGAGTCGCCCATTCCTGGGTTTTCAACTTAAAACCCCTTTGGTCTCAAAGAGCCATTTTGCGGGTTTTCGCTTTGGCCTCTCCGTTTTTTTTAGGTAAAGTACCTCTTGACCGAATCTGAATTCACAGGGTTAGGCAAACTTTTTCCATCCATCTCGGTCAAAATCAGAGCTCCTCCAGAGAAAGCTTTCTTCACCACATAAGGTCCTTCCCAATTTGGCATCCATTTTCCTCTGAAGTCCTTTTGTATGGGGAGGATTTTTTTTAAAACGAGGTCTCCTTCATAAAATTCTCTAGGACAAACCTTCTTGTTATAAGCCCGCATCATCCGCTTTTGGTACCTTTGACCATGGCGAATAGCTTTCAGCCTTTTTTCTTCAATTAGGTTCAGCTGATCATATCGAGACTGGATCCATTCTGTTTCATCTAACTTTAGCTCCGAAAACACTCGAAGGGACGAAATTTCAACCTCGATAGGCAGGACCGCCTCCATTCCATAAACCAAAGAGAAAGGTGTTGCCCCGGTAGAGGTTCTGACTGATGTTCGGTAGACGTAAAGGGCGAATGGTAACTTCTCATGCCAATCTTTATAAGTCTCAGCCATTTTTCCTACGATCTTCTTGATGTTCTTATCGGCTACTTCTACGCGCCATTCATTTTTGGGCGATATGGTGACGAGTTATGGTGTTTGATCTTGAATTGGCTGCGGACCTCCGCTATCGTGCTGTTGTTCAAGTTCAGCGCATTGTCTGAAGTGATCCTCTCAGGCATTCCGGATCGACATATGATCTCTTTCTTTAAGAACTTAATAACTGCTGATTTCGTGACATTGGCATAAGAAGTGGCTTCTACTCACTTGGTGAAGTAATCGATGACCACAAAGATGAACCGATGCCTATTAGATGCTTTCAGTGAGATTGGCCCTATGACGTCCATGCCCCACATAGAAAAAGGCCATAGGGAAGTCATGACATGAAGAGGTGAAGGCGGTACATGAATCTTATCTCCATAAATTTGACATTTTTGGCACTTCTTGGCATAGTTGATGCAATCCCCCTCCATAATAGACCAATAATATCCGAATCTCATGATTTGTCTGGCCATTGTGAAACCGTTGGCGTGTGTTCTACAGACACCCTCATGGACCTCTTCTAAGATTTGCTTAGCCTCGATAGCATCCACACATCTTAAGAGCACCTGATCCTTTCTTCTTTTATATAGGATCTCTCCGTCTAAGACATAATCACTGGCTAGCCTTCTCAATGTCCTTTTGTGACAGCCCAAAATTGACCCTAGTCGGGAAGTGGTTTCAGGACCACTAAACCGAGTCATAAAAATAATTAACCATCATAATTGATGCTCATTATATGTACATGTGCATGTGTGAAAATTTCGTGTTTGAATTTTGTTAATTGTAAGTGAATTTTATCAAATAGGACTTATGTGAGAAAATTTTGAAATGTGCTAGGCAAATGCAAAGTGGCCTATTAATGCATATTGTGAAAATGATGGGTTTGCATGTCAATTTACCCAAATTAAGGCATAGTGGCCGGCCATGCTATGAGTGGAAACATGTCACAAACATGTTATGTTAGTGAGATATGTTAGGAAAAATAAAATAAGGAGTATGGGTAATAAAGAAATGGAAACAAAAAAAAATGTGTGGTTGTTTCCCCCCCCCATTGCCGTGAGTTAAAGAAAAGAAAAGAAAAAATTTTGTTCATCCTTTTTCATCTTCTTTTGGCCGAAAATTCTAAGGAAGGAGGAAGGAGTTCTTGCTTCATGTTTGGTTTGGAAGAGGATTAGGAGGAGGTTTGGCCATACTTGTATCTAGATCAAGGTATGTTTGAGGTTGTGCCATGAGATTCATGCATGTTTTTAGTTGCTAGCTTGAGTTCTAATTAGCCCATGGTTCAAATCTTTGCTATGTCATGGGGATGATATTTGGCCTAGGTGGATTTTGTGTTAATGCCATTGCATGCTAAATATGAAGCTTGTTAATGATGCATGTGATGGTGGATTGATGATTCTTGAATCTTCTTTTTAGCATTTTTGAGTGAGCACATATGTGCATTGGTTGCTAGATGGAGAAGAATCGGCTAGCAAGTTGTGTGCTAAGGCCGAATATAATTTTTGTATATTAATGAGTAATGCATGTGTTAAATTGATGGAAAGGGAGAGGATGCTTTACTAGTGTATATATGTGTGTATTAGCCAAGTTTTGAACTTGAAACAAAATGGTGTTTAGTCAATACAAGTAACCATACTTGTAGAATGTATTAAGTGTTGCAATCGGCCCCAACATAGACATGTATGTTCGGCCACATGAATAAGTACATAAGCTATGTGTATGTTCGGCCATAGGTAGCCTATTGATGGCTTTAGCTTGACTTAGAAAATTCGGCTAAGGGGAAATATTAGCTAGTATGTTGAATTCGATTCGTGATTTCGTACACATGTGACTCTAATGTCTAATGTATATATGGGCTAAGTACCTTGAGCTTCTCTTTTGATGTTCGAATGAATTGTATTAAATTGCTTGATGTGATTAAAAATGCGTATGACCATTGTGTATTTGAGCTAAAAGGGTGGCCATATGACCTATCAAACTCCTTGTCATATTCGGCCATAAGCTAGCAAAATGAGACTTTAATGAGTTAAATTTGTTTGAATTAGCTCAAGAGCTTAGAGGACCCCAGTTGGATAAGGGAAAGGAAAAAGTGGTCGAGTAGCCATCGGAATCGTTCGACAACATCCGAGGTAAGTTCTTGAGTAAAAGAGCTTAAATTATGATTTGATTAGATCATGTTTTAAGCAAATCAAAATCATGCTCTTGTGTGTGGCTATTGAGCCGAAATTGCAAGAATGATAAGTGTCTTGTGTTTGAGTTTTGCTAACGAAAACGAAATACGAATGTGCCATGATTTATTGTTAAATGTGCATGGTTATTTGAATGATGTCCGGGCTAAGTCCCGAAGGCTTTGTGCTAAGTGACCATATCCGGACTAAGATCCGAAGGCATTTGTGCGAGTTACTAAATCCGGGTTAAGTACCGAAGGCATTTGTGCGAGTTACTAAATCCGGGTTAAGTCCCGAAGGCATTTGTGCGAGTTACTATAACCGGGCTATGTCCCGAAGGCATTTGAACGAGTAGCTATATCCGGTTAAATTCCGAAGGTACGTGATTTGGGAATGAATGATCTTGCTATAAAAATTTCAGTTAATACGCTTGAAACATCCCAACATTGAGGTATGTTTCGTATGTGCTTTGAATTAGTTGAGCCCTTACAAATAAGTATTCGCTCAGTTGATAAATGAGCTACCGGCCTTTGGCTAAGTTGATCTTTGTGTATGAATAAAAGGGTTGGTAATGTGAAGTAAGTATGATATTGAAAAATTATGCATATGAAATTATCCGTTTAGCTACATGAATGCTATACTTTTGTTGTGCTGGAATCCCTTGCTCAAAACTTACCAAGCATAAATTGCTTACTCCGTCTCCTTGATTCTCTGTTTTATAGATTTTGGTTCTCCAGCTATCGGACTCGGGATTTTGAAGTTGAAGTCGCCCACACTATCAAAGCCCCCCCTTTTTGGTACAATTTTGGTTGAACTTCGAAATGGCATGTATAGGACTATCCTTTTTGTTGGGGGTCATGGACCCTTTGGACTTGTATAATTTTGGATAGCCATGCGAAAATGGCTTATATATGTTTGAGTATAATGTTATAATCATTTGGTATGGATATGGTTATTGAGAGGTGTGGATATGCTTAACAAGGATTGGCCATGGGAATGGTTAATCACTATCATAATTTGTGCTATTTATGCTAAAAGGGTTAGTTTAATCATGGAAACTATGAAATAGGTAAAGTCTACCTTAAAGGCAGATGCTGACAGCATCAGTGATGTAGATTTGGAAAATCACTAAAAATAGTAGGAAGGGAATTAAATAGTGAATAAATTATGTAAACGAACCTTGATGAATCTATTTTCATAGGAAAGTAACGAAATGATCATATGGACATTATGTTAAGAGATATTCAGGTTCTCGTAAGACAGGGCCAGAGCGGTTTCTGGATTCCCTGTTTCGACTTTGGAAATTCATTATAAATTAACAAGAGATAATTAGGAGTCATGCCATATATGTATAGATTCCTATTTGAGTCTAGTTTCTATAGAAACAAATGACATCAGTATTGAAGCCTTGTACAGGGAGATATCCAAGTCGTAATGCGCAAAGGTCAGTGTAGTCGATCCCTGTAACATGGGAGACTTTGACTAATAAACTGTACTAATTGGACTAACCAAAAATTCTAGAAAAAAATATGTAGGTGGGCATATGAGTCTAGTTTCAGGGAAAATTTACGGAACTGGATTCCGAGTTTCTGAACTCAAGATATGATTTTTAAAGAGACTAGTACGCAGATTGGCAGTGTCTGGGAAATTTGTTTATAAGTGGTTAAAGTCTGTTAACACCTCGTGTTCGACTCCGGTGACGGTCTCGGGTTCGGGGTGTTACATTTGATTGGTATCAGAGCCAGGTTTAGTCGATTCTAGGACTACCGTAATGTGTTGGGTCTAGCTATACATGCCATTTTATGTGATTATTTGATAGTGTGGTGATTTCTGACAATTGTAAATGTGTTTATTTATAGTAATGGATCCCGATCCCGACCGAGCGGTAGCTGATGATCTTGAGAGTGTAGCGCCTGCTCCCGCACAAGGGACAGCGCCGGCGGACTCTCAACCTAATACTAGTAACCCGAATGATGAAGCTAGACAAGCTTTCTATAGCGTGATGAATGATTGGTTCAACCAATACATTCGAACTAATACGGCTATTCCACAACCTCCATTCCCGACTAATACCACCCCCGCACCTACAATACCTCCGAAAACTGACCAAATAAGGTCAAATAAGCCCCCAGTTGACAGAATCCGAAAACATGGGGCTATTGAATTTAAAGCTACGAATAGCGACGATGCCGAGCAAGCTGAATTTTGGTTGGACAACACTATCCGGGTACTCGATGAGCTATCTTGTACACCCGATGAATGCCTAAAGTGTACTATCTCCTTGCTACGCGATTCTGCCTACTATTGGTGGAGTACTCTGACTTCTATTGTGCCCCGAGAGCAAGTAACTTGGGAGTTTTTCCAAACTGAGTTTCGGAAAAAGTATATCAGCCAGAGATTTGTTGATCAAAAACGGAAGGAATTTCTTGAGCTTAAGCAAGGTTCTATGTCAGTTACTAATTACGAGCGAAAATTTGTTAGACTTAGTAGGTACGCTCGGGAATGTGTTTCGTCCGAGGCTATCATGTGTAAACGCTTCGAGGATGGGCTGAATGAAGATATAAAAATGTTCGTGGGCATTCTTGAAATACGAGAGTTCGTAGTACTTGTCGAGCGAGCTTGTAAAGCCGAAGAGCTTAGAAAAGAAAAACAAAAAGTTGATGTGGGAACTGGAGAGTTTCGTAAAAGATCCTCGGGAAAGTCTCTTCAACAGGCATCGAAGAAATTTCGAGATGATGTGGGCCGGTCTAGAGGCACTTCGGGCCTTTTTAGATGAGATCGTGATCGACCCCCTGTGGGTACACGAGGCACGTCGGTCGCCAGTGTTGGGAATGAACGTCGAGACAGAACGAAATGTCGATATTGCGGTAAATGGCATTCGGGGAGTTGTAGATTCCCTGACCGCTCCTGTTACAAGTGCGGATCAGTTGACCACTTCATTAAAGATTGCCCGAGGTTGTCTGAACAGAATGTAAATCAGAGTGGGAAACCGGGTGCTACCACTGCTCGAGGTAGACCATCTGGAAATACGGGCAATGCTAGTGGTGGTCAGAGAGGATCTAGAGATGCTACGACCAGATCCGAGGCTCGTGCGCCTGCTAGAGCTTATGCTATACGTGCCCGCGAGGATGCTTCTTCGCCTGATGTTATTACCGGTACTTTTACTCTCTTTGATACTAATGTAATTGCTTTGATTGACCCCGGTTCTACTCATTCTTACATATGTGAAACCTTAGCATCCAGTAAGACTTTACCTATTGAGTCTACTGAGTTCGTAATTCGGGTGTCAAATCCCTTGGGTCGTTACGTGCTTGTCGACAAAGTGTGTAAGAAATGTCCCCTAGTAATTCGAGGTTCCTGTTTTCCGGCGGACTTGATGCTTTTGCCGTTTGATGAATTTGATGTTATTCTTGGTTTGGATTGGTTGACCGCGCATGATGCGGTTGTGAATTGCAAAAGCAAGACTATTGATTTGAGGTGCGCAAATAACGAGATGATCCGAGTTGAGTCTACGGACTTAAAGGGGTTGTCAGCTGTAATATCCTCAATGTTGGCCCAGAAATATGTAAGAAAAGGGTGCGAAGCATACCTTGCGTATGTACTTGATGGCAAAGAATTAGAAAAGAAACCCGAATCTGTGCCGGTGGTTTGTGAATACCGAGATGTTTTTCCTGAAGAATTACCGGGTTTACCACCTGTTCGGGAGATAGAGTTTGGTATTGAGCTTGTACCTGGGACTACACCGATTTCGATAGCTCCGTATCGCATGGCACCAACCAAGTTAAAAGAGTTGAAAGCTCAGTTGCAAGAATTGACGGATAGAGGTTTTGCTCGACCAAGTTTCTCACCTTGGGGTGCACCAGTATTGTTCGTGAAAAAGAAGGACGGAACCATGAGGTTGTGCATTGACTATCGTCAACTGAATAAAGTGACGATAAAGAATAAATATCCGTTACCGCGTATTGATGATTTGTTTGATCAACTAAAAGGAGCCTCAGTGTTCTCAAAAATAGATTTGAGATCGGGCTATTATCAGTTGCGAATTCGAGATTCGGACATACCCAAAACTGCCTTCAGAACGAGATATGGTCACTACGAATTCTTAGTGATGCCGTTTGGGCTCACTAATGCCCCTGCGGTATTTATGGATTTGATGAATCGGATCTTCAGACCATATTTGGATCGGTTCGTAGTTGTGTTCATTGATGACATCTTGGTCTATTCAAGAGATGAGACCGAACATGCTGAGCACCTGAGACTAGTGTTGCAAATTTTGCGGGATAAGCAGTTATATGCTAAGTTCAGTAAGTGTGAGTTCTGGTTAAGAGAGGTTAGCTTCTTGGGTCATGTGGTATCCGCATCGGGTATTCGAGTTGACCCGAACAAAATTTCAGCCATACTTAACTGGATACCTCTGAGAAATATTACTGAGGTTCGGAGCTTTTTGGGACTCGCCGGTTATTACCGACGATTTGTCAAAGGTTTCTCGATGATAGCCACACCAATGACGAAGCTACTTCAAAAGGATGTTAAGTTCGAATGGACGGAGAAATGTCAGAAAAGTTTCGATCAACTGAAAACTTATTTGACTGAAGCTCCAATTTTAGTGCAACCCGAATCAGGCAAAGAGTTTGTCATTTATAGTGACGCATCCCTACTTAGGTTGGGTTGCGTATTGATGCAAGAAGGTCGAGTGGTGGCCTATGCGTCGAGACAATTAAAGCCACATGAGAAAAATTATCCGACCCATGATCTTGAACTAGCTGCCATCGTATTTGCTTTAAAAATATGGCGACATTACTTATTTGGTGAAAAGTGCCATGTATTTTTGGATCACAAAAGTCTCAAATATTTGATGACTTAAAGAGACTTAAATCTGCGACAAAGACGTTGGCTTGAGTTGTTGAAAGATTACGAGCTTGTCATTGATTACCACCCGGGAAAGGCTAATGTGGTTGCGGACGCCTTAAGCCGGAAATCATTGTTTGCTTTACGAGCGATGAATGTGCACTTGTCTGTTCTACCCGACAATGTGTTACTAGCTGAATTAAAAGCCAAACCATTATTGATTCATCAAATTCGTGAAGCCCAGAAAGTTGATGAATTGGTTGCAAAACGGGCTGAGTGTGTTCCGAACAAGGAATCGGAGTTTCAAATTGATGATGATGATTGTTTGAGGTTCAGAAGTCGTTTGTGTGTTCCAAGGAATTCGGAACTCATTTCGATGATTCTGAATGAAGCCCATTGTAGCCGAATGTCAATTCACCCGGGGAGTACGAAAATGTACAACGATTTGAAACGTCGGTTTTGGTGGCATGGTATGAAACGAGACATCTCCGACTTTGTTTTGAGATGTTTAATATGTCAACAAGTGAAAGCAGAACATCAAGTGCCTTCAGGATTACTTCAGCCGATCATGATACCCGAGTGGAAATGGGATCGAGTCACAATGGACTTTGTGTCCGGACTGCCATTGTCAGCAAGTAAGAAAGATGCAATTTGGGTTGTTGTCGATAAACTGACTAAGTCGGCTCACTTTATCCCCGTGCGTACGGATTTTTCATTGGATAAACTAGCTGAATTGTACGTTTCTCAGATTGTGAGATTACACGGGGTACCTATTTCTATCGTGTCGGATAGAGATCCAAGATTCACCTCACGGTTTTGGAGGAAATTGCAAGAAGCTTTGGGTACCAAGCTGCATTTTAGCACTGCTTTTCACCCCCAAACCGATGGTCAATCTGATCGGATAATTCAGATACTTGAGGATATGTTGAGATGTTGCATCCTCGAGTTCAGTAGTTCATGGGAACGGTATTTACCTTTGATTGAATTCGCTTACAACAATAGTTTTCAATCAAGTATTAAGATGGCACCTTACGAGGCTTTGTACAGTCGTAAATGCCGTACACCATTGTTTTGGACCGAGCTCGGTGAAAGTAAAATTTTCGGAGTTGATTTGATTAAAGATGCCGAACAGAAAGTAAAGGTAATCCGTGAAAGTCTGAAGGCGGCCACAGATCGTCAAAAATCGTATGCGGATTTGAAACGAAAAGACATTGAATATCAGGTGGGAGATAAAGTGTTTCGTAAAGTTTCGCCTTGGAAAAAGGTACTCAGATTTGGCCATAAGGGAAATTTGAGCCCGAGATTCATTGGGCCGTACGAAATCTCCGAACGAGTTGGTCCGGTTGCGTATAGATTGATTTTGCCCCCTGAACTTGAAAAGATTCACGATGTCTTTCATGTTTCGATGCTTCGACGTTATAGATCCGATCCGTCACATGTGATTAATCCCTCAGAAGTTGAAATTCAATCTGACTTGAGTTATGAAGAAGAACCGATTCGTATCCTAGCTCGTGAAGTGAAAGAGTTGTGAAACAAAAGGGTTCCGTTAGTTAAGGTGTTATGGCTCAAACACGGGATCGAGGAAGCTACTTGGGAAACCGAGAGCTCGATGAAAGAACGATACCCAAACCTATTTACCGGTAAGATTTTCGAGGACGAAAATTTCTTAAGTGGGGGAGAGTTGTGACAGCCCAAAATGGACCCTAATCGAGAAGTGGTTTCGGGACCACTAAACCGAGTCATAAAAATAATTAATCGTCATAATTGATGCTCATTATATGTACATGTGCATGTGTGAAAATTTCGTGTTTGAATTTTGTTAATTGTAAGTGAATTTTATCAAATAGGACTTATGTGAGAAAATTTTGAAATGTGCTAGGCAAATGCAAAGTGGCCTATTAATGCATATTGTGAAAATGATGGGTTTGCATGTCAATTTACCCAAATTAAGGAATAGTGGCCGGCCATGCTATGAGTGGAAACATGTCACAAACATGTTATGTTAGTGAGGTATGTTAGGAAAAATAAAATAAGGAGTATGAGTAATAAAGAAATGGAAACAAAAAAAAATGTGTGGTTGTTTCCCCCCCCATTGCCGTGAGTTAAAGAAAAGAAAAGAAAAAATTTTGTTCATCCTTTTTCATCTTCTTTTGGCCGAAAATTCTAAGGAAGGAGGAAGGAGTTCTTGCTTCATGTTTGGTTTGGAAGAGGATTAGGAGGAGGTTTGGCCATACTTGTATCTAGATCAAGGTATGTTTGAGGTTGTGCCATGAGATTCATGCATGTTTTTAGTTGCTAGCTTGAGTTCTAATTAGCCCATGGTTCAAATCTTTGCTATGTCATGGGGATGATATTCGGCCTAGGTGGATTTTGTGTTAATGCCATTGCATGCTAAATATGAAGCTTGTTAATGATGCATGTGATGGTGGATTGATGATTCTTGAATCTTCTTTTTAGCATTTTTGAGTGAGCACATATGTGCATTGGTTGCTAGATGGAGAAGAATCGGCTAGCAAGTTGTGTGCTAAGGCCGAATATAATTTTTGTATATTAATGAGTAATGCATGTGTTAAATTGATGGAAAGGGAGAGGATGCTTTACTAGTGTATATATGTGTGTATTAGCCAAGTTTTGAACTTGAAACAAAATGGTGTTTAGTCAATACAAGTAACCATACTTGTAGAATGTATTAAGTGTTGCAATCGGCCCCAACATAGACATGTATGTTCGGCCACATGAATAAGTACATAAGCTATGTGTATGTTCGGCCATAGGTAGCCTATTGATGGCTTTAGCTTGACTTAGAAAATTCGGCTAAGGGGAAATATTAGCTAGTATGTTGAATTCGATTCGTGATTTCATACACATGTGACTCTAATGTCTAATGTATATATGGGCTAAGTACCTTGAGCTTCTCTTTTGATGTTCGAATGAATTGTATTAAATTGCTTGATGTGATTAAAAATGCGTATGACCATTGTGTATTTGAGCTAAAAGGGTGGCCATATGACCTATCAAACTCCTTGTCATATTCGGCCATAAGCTAGCAAAATGAGACTTTAATGAGTTAAATTTGTTTGAATTAGCTCAAGAGCTTAGAGAACCCCAGTTGGATAAGGGAAAGGAAAAAGTGGTCGAGTAGCCATCGGAATCGTTCGACAACATCCGAGGTAAGTTCTTGAGTAAAAGAGCTTAAATTATGATTTGATTAGTCATGTTTTAAGCAAATCAAAATCATGCTCCTTGTGTGTGGCTATTGAGCCGAAATTGCAAGAATGATAAGTGTCTTGTGTTTGAGTTTTGCTAACGAAAACGAAATACGAATGTGCCATGATTTATTGTTAAATGTGCATGGTTATTTGAATGATGTCCGGGCTAAGTTCCGAAGGCTTTGTGCTAAGTGACCGTATCCGGACTAAGATTCGAAGGCATTTGTGCGAGTTACTAAATCCGGGTTAAGTCCCGAAGGCATTTGTGCGAGTTACTAAATCCGGGTTAAGTCCCGAAGGCATTTGTGCGAGTTACTATAACCGGGCTATGTCCCGAAGGCATTTGAACGAGTAGCTATATCCGGTTAAATTCTGAAGGTACGTGATTTGGGAATGAATGATCTTGCTGTAAAAATTTCAGTTAATACGCTTGAAACATCCCAACATTGAGGTATGTTTCGTATGTGCTTTGAATTAGTTGAGCCCTTACAAATAAGTATTCGCTCAGTTGATAAATGAGCTACCGGCCTTTGGCTAAGTTGATCTTTGTGTATGAATAAAAGGGTTGGTAATGTGAAGTAAGTATGATATTGAAAAATTGTGCATATGAAATTATCCGTTTAGCTACATGAATGCTCTACTTTTGTTGTGCTGGAATCCCTTGCTCAAAACTTACCAAGCATAAATTGCTTACTCCGTCTCCTTGATTCTCTGTTTTATAGATTTTGGTTCTCCAGCTATCAGACTCGGGATTTTGAAGTCGAAGTCGCCCACACTATCAAAGTCCCCCCCTTTTTGGTACAATTTTGGTTGAACTTCGAAATGGCATGTATAGGACTACCCTTTTTGTTGGGGGTCATGGACCCTTTGGACTTGTATAATTTTGGATAGCTATGCGAAAATGGCTTATATATGTTTGAGTATAATGTTATAATCATTTGGTATGGATATGGTTATTGAGAGGTGTGGATATGCTTAACAAGGATTGGCCATGGGAATGGTTAATCACTATCATAATTTGTGCTATTTATGCTAAAAGGGTTAGTTGAATCATGGAAACTATGAAATAGGTAAAGTCTACCTTAAAGGCAGATGCTGACAGCATCAGTGATGTAGATTTGGAAAATCACTAAAAATAGTAGGAAGGGAATTAAATAGTGAATAAATTATGTAAACGAACCTTGATGAATCTATTTTCATAGGAAAGTAACGAAACGATCATATGGACAGTATGTTAAGAGATATTCAGGTTCTCGTAAGACAGGGCCAGAGCAGTTTCTGGATTCCCTGTTTCGACTTTGGAAATTCATTATAAATTAACAAGAGATAATTAGGAGTCATTCCATATATGTATAGATTCCTCTTTGAGTCTAGTTTCTATAGAAACAAACGACATCAGTATTGAAGCCCTGTACAGGGATATATCCAATTCGTAATGCACAAAGGTCAGTGTAGTCGATCCCTGTAACATGGGAGACTTTTACTAATAAACTGTACTAATTGGCCCAACCAAAAATTCTAGAAAAAAATATGTAGATGGGCATATGAGTCTAGTTCCATGGAAAATTTACGGAACTGGATTCTGAGTTTCTGAACTCAAGATATGATTTTTAAAGCGACTAGTACGCAGATTGGCAGTGTCTGGGAAATTTGTTTATAAGTGGTTAAAGTCTGTTAACACCTCGTGTTCGACTCCGGTGACGGTCTCGGGTTCGGGGTGTTACACCTTTTATCATTTTTTGTTACCTGGTCAGGGTATTCACGATTTCTCACATATCGCAATATATCCTGATACCAAGGATGATCAACCTTTTCCTCTTCTTCATCAATGTTGTAGCAATGAGCCGGGGCCTCGTAGATACTCATCTGGTTGGGTTTCACATCCTCTTTCTTGTTTACTTTGATCATAGAAGCTAAAGTTGCCAAGGCGTCAGCCATCTGGTTTTCATCTCGTGGAAGATAGCAAAAAGTGATATTGTCAAACTCTTCAACTAGTTCTAGAACCAGCTTTCGGTAATTGATCAGTTTAGAGTCTCTCGTCTCCCATTCACCTTTGAGCTGATAGATCACTAATACAGAATCCCCATATACTTCTAGCACCTTAATTTTATGTTCAATAGCTGCACGGATACCCATGATGCATGCTTCGTACTCCACCATGTTATTTGTGTAATCAAAATCCAATTTACTAGTAAAGGGATAATGATCTCCATTTGAGGATACCAGAACTGCCCCGATTCCATTACCCACAGCATTTGAGGCTCCGTCAAAATTTAGTCTCCAAGGATGATCTTCTCGAGAGTCTTCTTCTGTGGTTGCAACATACATTAAGTCTTCATTTGGGAAATCAAAACTCAAAGGCTCATAATCTTCTAGAGCCCTACTGGCCAGAAAATCCGCTATCGCACTCCCTTTTATGACCTTTTGGTTCACGTAGACTATGTCAAATTCAGAAAGTAGGATTTGCCAACGAGTCATTCTTCCGTTCAAAGCATTTGACTCTATTATGTACTTCAGAGGGTCTAGTTTCGAGATGAGCCAAGTTGTATGGTACAACAAGTACTGTCTCAGTCTTCGGGTCGTCCAGATCAAAGCACAACACAATTTCTAGATTGACGAATATCTTGTCTCGCATTCAGTGAACTTTTTGCTAAGATAGTATAACGCCTTTTCTTTCCTTTCTGACTCATCATGTTGGCCTAACACACACCCATGGAGTTCTCGAATACTGCCAAATACAGTATCAGTGGTTTATCTGTGCAAGGTGGCATCAGTACCGGGGCACTAGACAAGTAAACCTTGACTTTATCGAAAGTTCTTTGGCACTTCTCGTCCCATACACTTGGGTTGTGTTTCCTAAAGAGGCGAAATATCTGGTCGCATTTCTCTGTTAGTTGTGAAATGATCCGGGCGATGTAATTTAGCCTTCTTAGGAAACCTCGAACTTCCTTTTGAGTACGTGGTGGAGGTAAATATTTTATGGCTTTGACTTTATCTAGGTCGATTTCGATTCCCTTTTCACTGACTACGAATCCTAACAGCTTTCCTGACCTGGCCCCGAAGGTACATTTTGCGGGGTTGAGCTTTAATTGAAACTTTCTTAATCTTAAGAACAATTTTTTCAAGACTTGTATATGCTCCTTTTCTATTTTGGATTTCGCGAACATATCGTCGACGTAAACTTTGATCTCTTTATGCATCATGTCATGGAACAAAGTTACCATGGCCGTCTGATATGTTGCTCCTGCGTTCTTTAGTCCAAATGGCATCACTTTATAATAGAACGTTCCCCACATGGTCAAAAATGTGGTCTTTTCCATATCTGTAGAATGCATCTTTATCTGGTTGTATCCCGAGAATCCATCCATGAAGGAGAAAAGTGAGTAACCTGCCATGTTATCCACTAATGTATCAATATGAGGCAACGGGAAATTATCTTTTGGGCTGGCTTTGTTTAGATCTCGATAGTCCACGCACATCCGTACTTTTCCATATTTTTTAGGAACCGGGACTATATTGGCTACCCATTCTGAGTATTTAACCACTTGTAAGAAGCCGGTGTCGAATTGCTTCTTAACCTCCTCATTTATCTTTAACAAAACATCAGGTCTCATTCTTCGGAGTTTCTGTTGAACTGGCTTACACTTTTCCTTTATGGGGAGTCGGTGTACCATAATATCGGTATTTAATCCAGGCATATCTTGATATGACCATACGAAGACATCTTTGAATTTTTGTAGTAACTCAATGAGGTCTCGCCTTGTTTCTGCGGCGATACCAACTCCAATCTTCACCTCTTTTCCTTCTCCTACGCTCACGGTTTCCACTGGCTCCTTGTGAGGTAGGATACGTTTCTCATCTTGTTCTACCATCCTTAACAAGTCCAGAGATAGGTTACAGTTTCGATCATCTTCAAAATCCTGAGAATCTTCCATACACACATCTTGCCCAAAAGGGGACTCTGAGTTAGTAGCAGCGTTACTCATGTCATTGATATCTGGAAACCTATTATAGAGATGAAAAAAAGTCCAAAGAACAAAAGAAACTAAGAATATTTATTGGTGGTATGATTATGAATGAAATGGAAAGAATAAAAGAATATTTGGTCAAGATGATACGCAAAAGATGCATTTTTATTGAAATAACGATACTGGATAAGAGCCTATTTCACAAAAGGATTCTTATTGCCCCTAGGCTTAGAGCAATAAGCTTGTTTTGGACATTACTCTGAATTACTTTTAAAAGTTACAGGGATCTTCTCCGCGGTCCAATTGTTTAAAACGCTCCCAGGCACGTATGGACAAACGCCTAGTTGATCCTCTTCTCTTGTTTCTTCCTTGGATATGGCATTAATGCTTAAACTTCCCAATATTTCTTTGGAAAACCCCTTCCTTATCGATCTTTCTTCAGAGTAAATAGTCCCTCCCGATACGAATGTTCTGGATATGTAAGGAAAGGTCATTGGCTCCCACTTGACCTCTTCTCCATTTAAGCGTACTCTTCTCCTCTCTTGTTTCTTCTCTATCTCCTTTTTTCTCTGCCTTGCATCTGGCTTGTACCCTAAGCCGAAACGGTCTCGTTTGTCTGTGAGCATAGGTGCCTTGATCTTTCCTTGTAAATTTCTTCCAAGCCCTTTTCTGGGCACAGCTCCTTTCCCGACTGTCAATTGCAAGCCCATCTTGGTAGTTTTAGAGAGTTTAGGCACCGAGACCTTGTTCCTTTCGACAACAAAGGTTGCATTCACAAATTCTATCGATTGAAAAGAACATTCTATTACTTCATCATCTGTCCCCACATAAGGTGCGTCACTGGTAATAGACGCAATGATATCCTCTTCCGCGTTTACGGTCACCAATCACCCTTCCGTTATAAACTTGAGCTTGTGGTGCAGTGATGACGGCACAGCCCCTGCCGAGTGAATCCAGGGCCTTCCCAACAAGCAATTGTAAAAGGGCTTGATGTCCATCACTAAGAAATCTATCTCGTATGTGCTTGGACCGATTAAAAGGGGTACTTCAATCCTCCCCATTACTTTCCTTTTAGTACCATCAAATGCCCTCACTATATTCTGGCATGTCTTCATATGGGAACTATCTACTGGCAGCCTATTTAGCGTAGATAGGGGCAGGACATTTAGTGCAGACCCATTGTCAATCAACACTCCCGGTAGTGTATATCCTTTACAGTGGGTAGTAATGTGTAGCGCTTTTGTTGACCCCATTCCTCCCAGCGTTATTTCATCGTCATTAAAAAATATGAAATTATCGGCGCTTATATTATTGACGAGACAGTCCAGCTTGTTGACAGAGATATCATCCGCGACGTAAGTTTCATTTAGTACCTTCATTAACACGCTTCGATGTGTTTCTAAACTCAAAAGCAAATCTAGTACCGAGATGCGAGCCGGTTGCTTGTGTAACTGTTCAACCATGCTGTACTCACTATGCTTTAAGAATTTTAGGAATTCTCTAGCTTCTTTCTCGATTACTGGCTCGTTGACTGGCGATTCAAGCCTAACCGTCTTTTCCTTCCTTTGCTCGACCATTGGGGTCTTTCCTTTAACAGTTTCAGTTTCTGTACTCGCAGAATCATAACGTCTTCCGCTGCGTGTATAGAAACCTTCATCTTGGTTCTCATTTGAAGCGCTAGTCGAGTTCTCCCCACCCGGGATTGTCACTTTGCAGTCGTAATTCCAGGGAACCCTTTTACTATCCTTGTAAGGAAAGGATACCGGCTTCTGAATTATGACTCTCGACGCCATTTGCACTCCTGCTTCATTTTTCTTCGGTCGTGAAATTATCACCACAGGATGATTAACTCTTTGGACCCCTTCTGTTGTTCCTTCTTCTGAGGCGTAAACCTCTCCTTCTTCTGATCATTCAATTTCTTCATAAAATTTCATCTCCTTATTTTCCATCAAGTTTTGCACTATGGACCTGAATTTATTGCACTCTTGGATGTCATGGCCTTCATCGGCATGAAACTCGCAGTATCTCCTTTCTTCTCTGGGCCATTCCCTTGAATCTTGTGTGATTAATCCTCCTTCTACCATCTTCTTCCAAACCCATTTCAATGGGGTTTTTACCTCTGATACATCCATCCTGGTTCTCCTCTTTCCATTTTCAATTATCACGTTTACCTCTTTGTCTGAATGACTAGGTAGTGGATTCCCAGCCACATTAGGTCCTGTGGGCTCATCGAACTTTACAACGCCCATGCCTATGAGCCTTTCGACTACCTTTTTGAAGGCAGTGCAGTTCTCAATCGTATGCCCCGAGATTCCTGCATGGTATTCGCATTGAGCGTTTGCGTCATACCACTTAGGAAATGGAGGCTGCAGGGGTTTCAAATAGTAAGGTGACACCACATGGGCATCGAATAAACCCTGATACAATTCCCTGTATGACATTGGGATAGGCGTAAACTGGACTCTTTCTGTGTTAGGCCTTGGGTTTGAATCTTGTCTTGCAGAGCACTGATGGCTGGTAGTCACTGTCTTCGATTCGATCACAGTGACTGGCTTGGAATAACTCTTATTGTACACGCTCGCGTTGTTTACCTCATTTTCTTTCCTTCTCGGAGCTGATTTCTTTTCCCCTTTTCGATCTTTCCGTATCTTATCGCGTTCTCTATCATCTCTCCTGACATTACTATGTTCGAGAAACTCTTAGTAGCGCTTTCCAACATATGGTTGATAAATGGAGCTTTCAGAGTGTTGACAAAGAGCATAGTCGTTTCCTTCTCCAGTAGAGGTGGTTGGACTTGCGTCGCCACCTCTCTCCATCTTTAGGCATACTGCCTAAAGCTCTCACTTTGTTTCTTTTCCATGTTTTGTAACGTGATTCGATCGGGTGCTATGTCTGTCACGTGGCCGTATTGCTTCATGAAAGCTTGTGCTAAGTCCTTCCATGAATGGATTTACCCGCGACTTAGTTGGTTGTACCATTTGGCCGCAGACCCGACCAAACTATCTTGAAAGCAATGGATTAATAATTGCTCATTGTGAACATACCCTGTCATTCTTCGAAAAACATGGTGATGTGAGCCTCTGGAGAGCTAGTTCCATTGTATTTTTCAAAGTCTGTGATTTTGAACTTAGGAGGGAGGACTAGGTCTAGGACCAAGCTCAAATCTTTGGCATCGATCCCACAATGGTGTCAGCACTTTCCATCACTCTGAATTTTTCCTCTAACCACTTGTATCGGTCTTCCAATTCTTTTGAGAGCCCTGTTCTCGCTCTTTCTTCTTCCGCCATATTATCCAGATCAGGGATTGTAGGATTAATAGGGTTATCCCCGAGATTAGAACCTGAGCCCGTTTGATAATTAATTGGCATTGAGGTATCTGCCTGAAATTACTGAGGTCTAATCGTAACGGACGGTCTTCGCATGTGAAGCTCGGGTTGAGTTTGAACATTCGTCGGGGTGAATCCAGGGGGGTAGAGGGGATCTTTAGTAATGGATGGCCTCTGCATGTGTGTCTCATGCTACGTTTGAGTGTTTGCTAGGGTAAAACCAGGGGCGTAGAGGGAATCTCCATTATTATTTCCCATATCGGCCATAGGGCCCTTTCCTTTGTCTGGCCTACTAGTCAGTAGTCGGGTTAACTCTTCCATCATACTTCTTTGGGATTCCAGCATCTGGTCCCTTATTTCTTGCTGGATTTTTGCTAACTGTTCTTGCACTTGCGCTTGCATCTGCTCCTGCATCTCTTTCTGCATTTGCTCCAGTCTCTCTAGCTTTTTATCCATTGCTTCAGTTTTCTTCCTTGTTCCGTAGGGATGTGTATTCGGGAGATTTTCGTCGGTTTCTAGGTTACTGAAACATTTTAATTAATTAGAATCTTTTTATGGCCTTTAATGCATATGATGTAATGTAATGCAAATGCATGAATGCAAAAAAAGAGAGGTGTTGATTCTAATTCAATTTCATTAGAAGAACTTTATTAGAAGAAAAATTTCTTCACATAGAACAGACGATTACATATACGACTTTGCCCTAATGCCTAAAGCCTTAACTTTCCTAAGAAGCCAAGCTAAGTTTCAGCCTCGATCTGATTCTGACTCGTATTTTAGGTTTAATACATCAGCTTGAACTGCCAAGGTTTGCAAATGATCGGCTACCTCCCGTACTTGAGCCACAGCTTCACCCATGACATAATCTCTATTTCTGATTTGATCTTGAGATTGGTAAAGTTGTGTTTTGTAATGTTCATTGTTTGCCTTAAGGAATTCCACTCGAATTTTTCCATCTTGTAGTGTCTCTCGAGTTCCTCTATTTTCCTTTTCATCTCCTCGATCTTGCTCAAGCTGGCCGTCAACTCAGTTACAGAGTTACGGCTTCGATGCAGATGTAGCGACTTTTCCAGTTTGGCTATCCGAGCTTGTAGTTTCTCTTTTTCGCTCTGGCTTTCCAACAAACTCTTTTTCAAAATATCTTTCCGCACTCAAACATCTTGGAACTTCTTCTCCCAGTGATCGGTTCTAGCCTTTTCTTTTTCAATTTCTTGACGCCACTGATCCGATGTCTTACCCAAACTAGCTATTCTTATTGACACACGCAGCTTCTTATAATTAGTCTTCAGACTATCCAAGTCCTCTTCAGCCTTATTCTTCCCTTTCCTTAGCTTCTCAGCCTCTAGTTTGTGGATGTCAACATCTAATCCTAGCCGCATCTTTTCCTCCTCTAATTGCTCTATCTTCTTTCCGAATTCCGAGCTCTTTTTCTCAAAATCTCGCTTGATGATTTCTAACTCGGATGGGACTACTTGTAAATGTTCTTCTATCGGTCGGGCATTTTCTTGACTTGGCATCGGGATGTTGTCGTTGACTCTTTTTCCCCACCACCATTCATACTCGGGGGTCGTCATCGGACTTGTGGTGAATCCTTTCATTCTTCGAGTTTGGTTCCAACCATCTGATATCTCGCGAACCTTCCTCTTATAATTGTTATCTTTATAGGGGAACTCACATTGTGCCAACCCTTGTGTCACTGGTATAAATTGCCTCGATCGATACTGCCTTAACACCATCAGTGGAGCGTATCCCACAACTCCGCATATTCCAGCCAGAGGGACCCAATTAAAATTACCGCACCGATATAAGATTTCGTCAGGGATCAACCACGGAGCCCTCCATTCAACATCTTCGACTTGCAAATTCTGGAGAATAGTTATCCATTTCTCTTCTGAGATGTCGTCTCACCTCGATGTAGCCACTAATTCCCTCAACGGGGAATAGTCCTTGGAGAAAACTCGATAGGAGACCTTCTCCACCTTCCAAAAATGGCTATGGAACCCAGCTAGTAGAAGCTGTGCACACCCAATAAATCTTCCTTCGCCGGCTCTTCGACATACATTTAAGGATCTGAAAGTTTCTGCTAGGATTGTAACGCCCCCACACCCGAAACCGTCGCCGGAGTCGAGCTTGAGGGGTTACCGAACATAATTTATCAAATTAAGAACTTCAAATCATTTGTTTCTACATTCACAGCTTTCTAGCTACCCGCGTCACAGTTACAAGAAAAATCATATCTTGAGTTACGAAACTCGAAATCAAGATCCGTAAATTTTACCTAAATCTAGACTCATATATATATTTACTAAATGTTTTCTAGATTTTTTGGTTGGGCCAATTAGTACAGTTTATTAGTTAAAGTCTCCCCTGTTTCAGGGTTTGACTGCTCTGACCTCTGTGTATTACGAATCAGATATCTCTCTATAAAGAATTTCAATGACTACAAGGTTTGTTTCTATTAAAACTAGACTCAACAAGAAATATTTACATATAAATAATGACTTCTAATTATTTTTGTACAATTTATTATGAATTTTAAAGTCAGAACAGAGGATCCAGAATTCACTCAAGCCCTATTTCACAAGGTTTCAAATATCTCATAAAGTATAATTTATATGCTTGTTTTTTTTAATCCATATGAAAATAGACTCATTAAGCTTAAGTTTCATAACTTACTCATCATTTAATTCCATTTATACTATTTTTAGTGATTTTTCAAATTCATGTCATTGCTGCAGCAATATTCTGTTTTAAGGCAAATTTCATCTTTTCATGAGTTGTTATGAACTAGATAACCTATTAAACTTCCATGATATCAAACATGATCTAAATTTAACCATCACCATGACTTATCAATATCAAACATTTTCTCAACCAATCATGGCCATATCATAAAATTATTTACACAAAATAAGTATATTGTTATACATGCCATACTTAAGTTTTACAAGCCATTAACCCAGATGAAAGTCCTTTGGATAGTGTGATCGAACTTTCGACCCGTCCCGATTCCCACGCTGGATTGTTCAAAACTACAGTAAATAAAGAGGAGGGAGTAAGCATAAATGCTTAGTAAGTTCATATGTAAATAACAAGTAACATAACAATACAAATATACCAAACAACTTTAGCATGGTATCACCAAAACATATATCACATTTCTAAACATCATTCATCATCTTACCACCTTATCGTTGTTGTATCTATTTTCAACCCGAGGGTTAAGAACATACCTGTCCAAAGTGTCCATTTCACAAAACTTACCAAAACGTCGCTTGCATCTTAAGTGTTCTTCCATTTCGCTAGAAATTTCACCCGTTGAACACCTCGGAATACAACTCGGATACACGGATAATTTGCACATAAGTGCCTCATATGTAATCAAGAAATCATGTAACCCACCCCTAAGTGAACTCAGATTCAACTCAATGAGCTCGGGCGTTCGCATCCATAAGTGAACTCGGACTCAAGTCAACGCGTTCGGATGCCTAGTTACATCTCACGAACTCGGACTCAACTCAACGAGTTCGGACATTCGCATCCATAGGTGAACTCGGACTCAACTCAACGAGTTCGGATGCTCAACCATCCTAGTGACATGTCACTTGTATCCTAATCTATTCCTAAGGTTCAAACGGGCTTTTTCCCTCGATCTCACATTTGTCGTCTTCCATGGAATATCGGAACCGATACTCGGTAGCAATTCATATTTATGAAGTAGTAAACATAATTTGCATATTACTCAATATTAACCACAAAGCATAATATTTCACGATTAAAAATCAGCATATCATATAATTAACATTAATAACTCAAAAATAACATTTATGCTACATTATTTACACATGAACTTACCTTGGTACCAAAATATAAATATTTTGCAATTTAGTCCACAATCTTTTCTTTTCCTCGATTGCGACTTGAATCTCATTTCTCTTGATCTATAATGCCAAATTAATCTTATTCAATACATACATTCATCAAAATAGCATTTAATACGAACTTTGGAAAAATTACACTTTTGCCCCTAAACTTTTGCATAATTACACTTTTGCCCCTAGGCTCGGGAATTAAACTTTATTCCTTATTCTTATGTTTCATAACATGCTGATCATTTTTCCCTTCAATGGCAACATCAAATTCTTACTCTAACATATACTTGTGACTATTAGGTATTTTTGCCGATTAAGCCCTTTTACTCGTTTTCACTCAAAACTGAGTAGCACAAGTTGTCTAACATAATTTAAAACCCCATATTCTATCATAAAACATCAAAATACACAAATTTCACCTATGGGTATTTTTCCAAATATAAACCCTAGGTTGAATTATTGCTAACATAAGCTTAATCGAGCTACTGGGATTCCAAAAACGTAAAGAACGTTAAAAACGGGGCTTGGAATCACTTACTATGGAGCTTGGAAGCTTGAAACAAACCCTAACTATGGAGAACCCTTGAAATTTCGACCTAATGAAGAAGATGGACAAAAATTGGCTTTTAATTTTGTTTTTAATTCATTTTAATAACTAAATGACCAAAATGCCCTTACTACTAAACTTTCCAAAAATTCCATCCATGTCCAATTTTTGTCCATAGACTTAGAAATTGGTCAAATTGCTCTTTAAGACCTCCTAATTAATATTTCAATGCAATTTCATACTAAAAACTTCTAGAATGCAAATTTTGCAACTTATTCGATTTAGTCCCTACTTTCAATTTAAACACTTTAGGCATAGAATTTCATCACAAAATTTTCACACAATCATGCAATCATATCATATTCATCAAAATTATTATAAAATAATTATTTCTATCTCGGATTTGTGGTCACGAAACCACTATTCCGATTAAGCCCTAATTTAGGATATTTCAAGGATTGCCGGAATGGGCGTGGTCCCTTTATAAAGGCGGTCGAATAAATCCGAGACGGCTTCATCTACATGTCCTAATGCCTTAGGAAAAATGATCAAACCGTAGAGGCTTAAGGCAAAAACATCAACCATCTTTTTCATATCCGCGTGTGCTGAGATTAAGTCTCTTAAATTCCTCCAAGGAATACACTTACTATCCCCTTTCTGTTTGATCCGAGCTGCAACCCATTGTTCGCTCTTCCCCGTGATCTTCATCAATTTCTTTAAAAAAGTCAGAATATTAACAGGTCTTGAATAAGCCCTGTTGGCCTGAATCTTTGGGCAATTAAGTAACGCCGTGTATTCCTCCATAGTATGTACTAAATCGACTCCTCCAAAGGTGAAGCAACTGTAAGCGGGTTCCAAAACTACGCGAGGGCCCGGAACAAGTACTTGTCCACCTTTACATCGAGCAAATAGGGTAGGTCGCCGTAGTTACAGTAAAAAAGTTGCTTGACCTCGCTATTCCAACTGTTCCATATATCCCTTAACTCTTGCAGGTCACATTGATGCGAGTGAAATCCCACAACTCCGATTCATATCCCTCGGTCAAACTATCTCCTTTCTCTTATTGCGTTTTCTCAGACCACACTCGGACGGCCGCATTATCCTCCACTCTATCAAGAAATCCTTTTTCCATGCTAAACTCTCCTATCTAGTAACCGAACGTGAATTAACACCCTTTTATGATGAGATGTCATGCAATAACAAAAAAACACAAGTCAGTATTAAAACAAAGAATAGAACTCAAAGCAAGCAGGAAATAATTAAGCACCTATTCGGGTAACCACTAGGGTTTGGTGTGGTTCTACCTAGGGTAGGCTCTTAGGGCTCATTACGTGCGGTTTGGTTCTAAAGTAAAGGTACTTGAACCAGCAAATTCCTCGATCCTCACCCATTATAGGCTCATATGGACCGAGTTCGATTCAGGGTAATACATTTCCCTACGGCTATACAGAGATAAAAATCTCACGAAGACGCAGGTACGGATGTATCCCGAAAGCGACTCA
The DNA here is from genome assembly GCF_007990345.1 of Gossypium hirsutum. Lineage (NCBI taxonomy): Eukaryota > Viridiplantae > Streptophyta > Magnoliopsida > Malvales > Malvaceae > Gossypium > Gossypium hirsutum. Next base: position 32,473,281 of record NC_053424.1, read on the forward strand.
CTATCCTATACAGAGGTGAAGACCTCACGAAGGAGTAGTTTCTCACTTCCACTTAAGGGTGTGACCACAGCGGTCATCCAATGCAATGTGCGAAGATATATGCATAAAGAAAAATCGAGACAATAAACATAATGAAAATCGTAAGAAAAGCGAATGAAATACAATGGAGGGATCATAAGTTTAAAACGAGTTTTCAATTTTTGACAAAGGACAAAAGTCAATCAATTTATGGCTCGACTCTCAAAGTCCCAATGTGGAGTCGCCAAGCTGTCGAAACCATTTTTTTGAAAAACGGGAATCGACTTTGTTTGAAAGCGAAAATTTAAAATGGGAGTCGCCACCGATCTTTATCAGGTGTGATCGAATCACCCTTGCTTTAATAAAACGTTTTAGTTTATTAAAACAGTATATATTTTTTTGGCCTATGAAACTCAAGAGAAAAGGATTTGGGAGTCGGTTACATGCGAGGAAGGATTAGCACCCCCGACATGCCTAAAAATTGGTATCGAATTGATTACTTAGTGTCTTAATGTCAAAAGTTAAAAAATCGAGAAATGGATTTGAAATACGATCCCTTGTTTATATTAACATTGATTTTAAAAATGTTTGAATTAGCTCAAAATGATTGTTAAAGATTTCCTTATCTCGAGATATCGGAGTATCATATCCCATAAGTTAGGACATAATACCATGAACTCCCGAGCGCAAAGTCGTCTTTAATTTTAATTGGAATCTCGTGTATTTTAAAACTCAAAAGGATATTTGGCTATTTAGAACCAACGAGAAAACCGAAACCCCGTAAGTTAGGGCACAATTCCTCGATGTTCCAAAATGCAAAACATTGCCCTTTTTTAGAAAATTTTCCTTTTTTGAAATATAACGAGTATAATGTTTAATAAAGTATGTTATCATTTGGATTGAAAACAAAATAATTTATTGGACGAATGTAACGAGATTTGATTCATGGGGCGATAACATGAAATAAAAATGTAGTGTGACATAGAGCGATGATACACGAATAGAAATATTACATAAGTGAATGGCAATAATGTGGAAATACAAGTAAACGAACCATAGTACATGCAGTGGCAATGATCTAGTATGATGACGAATAAATTTACGATAAATAATGTGAGAAAGAAATTTGATATCAACAATGTGCGACACAATTTAAAAATAGAATATATGTAAAAGAAATTTTAAAATAAGTAATATACAAGATAATCAAAGAAATGATTACTATATATATATAAAAATGGATATACTAATTTGAAATTAATATATAAAGATTTTAAAGCAAATAATAAAACATTTTTAAAAAGAATAATACATAAAATGAGTTAAAATAAATAATGTAAAAGGATTTTAAGACCTATATTACACCAAGCAAATAAAAAGGGATTCATAGGAATGATTTTAACAACAGAAAAATATATACATATAAATACACACATATATATAAGCTTTAAAATAAAGAATATATATAAAAAATATTTTAACATAAGTAATATATAGAAAAATCAAAACGGACAACAATAAAAGGAATTTACAAAAAATGATTAATACATAAATTAGTATAACTAAATAACACCTAAGAAACTTTAAAATATATCATATATATAAAGTAATTTAAAAAATAGAAGGTATATACGTAAAGATATAAAATAAATAATTAAATGGTAAAGTGACAATAATAGAAAACGATGAAGATAAATGAAGTTTATTTAAAGGAGTAGAAAAAAATATAAATAAAATCAGAAGTTTTAAGAAAAATATGTAAAAGGATATAAATAACTAAAACGATAACAACTAGAATAAAATATGTATATATGAAAAAGAAAAGTAATATTAATATATAAATATGAATAGAAGTCAAATAAATGGGAATATAATAAAAACATAAATGAATAAATAAACTTAGAGAGATGAAATAGGAAGATATAAATAAATAAATAAATAAGTAAATAAATAGGGCCCATAACATATATATATGAACAATTTAATATGAACAGTTCATGAATTCTTAGAACGAATATTGGTAAAGAAACTTACAATACTTAATAAAAGATTTCAAGATAATTAGCATGTGAAGTAATATGATTAAATGACATATAAGAACTTAAAATAGGTATAGTGTATAATAATGTAAAATAGAGGAGACATGTATAATTTCCAAAACAAATATGTGTGATAGTTTAAAATAAATAAATAAATATATATAATAATAATAATAGAGAATAATATTTTAAAATATGCAAAGTGGATCTCAATGTACATTGTTATAAAGTGATTTAAATGTAAAACAACTTAAAATCAATAAAACAGAAACAATTCCAAAAAGGAAAACTGAATTAATAAATTAACAAGCTTGTACTAGGCCAAGATCAAGCTAAAATTCAAAGGAAAAATCATAAATAATGAAAATGGGCGATCGGGGACTTAGATGAAACACGCTAAAGCAGGAAGGGTCATCTAGGAAATTATCCCTAGCCCCTACGCGCTGCGTTTCAAGAGGGACTAAATTGAAACTGACACAAATTATGCGGCGAAATTTAAAAGGAATAAAAGAACCAATAAAGACCAAATTATAGCACCCTTAAAATAGAAGGATGGAACGCGTAATAATCCCAAATAGGTGAAACACGCGGATTCCCCCCCCCGTGGATCGGGTCGGGTCACGAACGGGTCTGCCCAGACAACGCCGTTTCGGCGTTGGTATTCCAGGTGCAAAACGGCATCGTTTTATTACTTAAGTAAAAACCTGATTTTTGTTTCCTTTTTCACAAAAATTTAAGAACCCCCCCTTTTTTCCATGTTTCTCATCTGCTAAGGTTAAAGAACCCATCCTTGCGCCGCTGTTATGTCTCCGTAGAGGGCGATCGGGGTCACAAAAAGGGGTTTTTGGTCTCAGTTTTTTAGAGTACCCGAAGACCATCTTCTTTTAACCCCAAAATTATGAAAGAAAGGACTCCGTTTTCCCCTTTTGAGGCGGTTCCAACGACGGAGCAAGGGTTCCGACATCGCCACTTCAAGGTTCAGGTAAGTCCCCTCTTTATTCTCTTTATTTTTTTTGTGTTTTAAAACTGATTTAAAAAAAGAAAATAAAAAAGAAATAGTGACTAAAGAATGAAGTTTAACCTTTTTTGTTTTTCTTTGATTGTCTCTATTCTTCTGTAATACAATATTTCGTGTTTGAGGCTTTTATAGCCAAATATAAAATTTTAATCTATATTTGCTATTGTTCGGCTCTGCTCTTTGGTGTTCTCCCATCTTTGTCATGTTTGCAGGTCTATGGAGGGTCAACAAAGGAAAGCCTTTCTATTTCGGTGCAAGGAAAGGGTCATCGGGCGGAGGGTGCGCTGAAGGTGCACATGGAGGGGGGTACAGCACAACGCTAGAGCAAATAGGGACCCTAGGGTTTTTTGAAAATTTCAAATGTCTTGGGCCAATCGAGCCTTGTGGTGTTGGGCTTGTGTTTGGGTTAAAATTTTTTTGTAAATGGACATTTGTAGATTGGGTTTCTTGTTATTATTTTATTCTATTTTGTGTTTGATTTTGGGCCTGGATAAATTTGGGTACCTACAGGGCCAACGGGCCCAATTCAGTAAAAACGCTCGGTAAGTATTTCTGTTAATATGTTAATAACTGTAATGAGAATGAAACCCTAAAAAGACTGATAAAATTACTGAAATCCTCTGTAAGGTAGAATTACCGTAATACCCCTGAAGGGGTAAGTTTACAATTTCGCCCCTCGAGGGTAAATAATTATTCTTACGCTATAATCTGACTATCTTTCTGAAGCATGCCTTGTTAGTTATATATATTCTGCATACATGTCATACTGCATGGGGTTGGGTTTTGTTATGGAGGAAGAACCCGTTCTGGTGGCTGTGCCACATATTCTGATATAAGCAGCTTTGCTGCGGATTATAGTTAGTGTCGTAACCGGTGCTAACACTGTAAGTGTAGGGATGGCGTGAGTGATTTATTCCCCACAAGAAGTGTAGGGATAGACGGAGGCAAGTGCAGGGTTGGATGAGGTTATCATGTGTTAACCATATGAGACTGTTTTGAAGTGGGCCCAACTGTGTTAATATGGGCAAGGCCCAATATATCTCGACTTGTAATAGGGCTACGGCCCAAATTGATACTGATATGGGCTAGGCCCAGTATACTCTGATACTGTAAGGGGCTATGGCCCAGATTAATATTGATATGGGCTAAGGCCTAGTTAACTCTGATTTCTGAATAGGGCTTAGGTCCAGTAAAGCTTGAACTGATTTGGACTCTGGTTAGGATACTTTACACACTGAGTTTTCCAAACTCACCCCCTTTTTCCCATCTTTGCAGGTGAGCCTTAGATCGGTGGACTTGGAGCTGGAGGGATTCAGAGTGGCCATGTGGACTGTTTAAAATAAGTGTTTATACCTTCACTTTTATTTTAGATTATTTCCTTTATGTTTTCGGGTTTTTAATTTGTAATAAGGCTGCTTTAATTATTTTTAATTGTTTTTAGTGTGTTTTGTTAGCTTAGTTATGATATTGTTTTAATTGTTTGAAATTGAATAGCTCTAGGGCACGTTTTTAAAAGAAATTATCTGATTTCAAATTATAGTGAAATAAGACAAAGCTTCCGCAACGAAAACGTTTTAAAAAAATTAACAAGTGCTTTCAAAGGCTTAAAACGAAATGGTTTTTTCCTGAACAATCATTCAATTAAAGTGTGGCAATGGTTGTGTGCATGTCTAGGAGTGGATCCGTGGAGAGCTTGGTACTTAAGTAGTCTAATAGACTCACCTCCTCTTTTCCGGCATCCTACCTAGTGCACAGCTTCCATTCACTTTAATCTATAACGAAGATACTTTTTCACTAAAAAAGATTTTAGATAAAACATGACCTATACAATAATGATTCAATGTGACACACCAGATTCGACCATAACGTCTGGGCCGGGTTTGGGGTGTTACACTAATGGTATTTAACATCACATCTCACTAGCATCTATCTCAATTTGGTCCATTTTCTATTTTGGTCATCTGAATAATTGTTATTTAAGTCCCCAAGCTTTATTCTAATTAAAAATCTATAGCAACTGGACTTTTACAATTTAGTCTCTAGCCCTAATTCACCATAATTTTGGCTAAATTGACTATCCAAATTTCAATTCACCTATATAATAACTCCATAAATATCCTTATTTAATATTTACGGGCTCAATTTACAGAAATGGGGTCCTAGAACAGTCTTTTTCCTACACTATTGAAAATCGAGTCATTACATAAATAACTTAAAATACTTAAAAAAATCAGGAAATCAAAATAAATAAATAAAAAATAATAATAAAACCTAATAAATACAATATTACAGTCATAAATAATAAAAATTAAGCCTAAAAATCAAATCTAATATGATTTAAACTCGAATTAAAATCCTGAAACTTGTAACTTTTATAATAATCGCGTCCAAAAATTATGATCGCGCAATCTTCACTAAAATAGTCATAACTTGAACTCTTGAAATCAAAATTGAGTGATTCAAAGTGCATTGAGAAGTTAAGAAATAGATCTTCGATCAATATGAAAATATATTGACCTAGAAATGCCTAGATGCCTTCTAAAAATGCACTAAAAATTTACTGGTTACAACATGGCTAGGCTATAGGCTTGATTGGGATCTTTGAAGTGTAACGCCTAAGCTTGTTAAAATCTTCCACATGGGCTTGTCATCAAGGATTGAAATATTAAGTCCATGAATAAAATTGGACCCTTCTAATTCATCATCACTCTGTATTGAACTCCAAAGTGCACCGTCTTAAAGCTTGAACTCTTTTTCTTGAGCTTTCTTCGTGATAAAGTCTTTAACGAATAAGTTGAGTTTTGAATTCAATTTCTTGGGTTTGGATCTTATGATTGGGCTTAGAGGAAAACTAAGTCCATCTCCATCATAAACCTTGAATTAGGTCGGGCTGCTCTTATCAATATGAAATATAAACAATGGTGAAGCTAGAATTGTTCTTTTTTTTTTTTGAAAGGATGAGATTAAGTTATATATTTTTATGGGAGCTAAAATAAAATTTCAGCATCATATTAATGTAACACCCATCGCCCAACCTGTCAGGCCTGAGCTATAATATGCCACATTTGTTGTTGGAGCAACTATTTCTAGTTATAAAATAGATAATTATTCAAACATTAAATTATGTGTTATACACTTTTACATTATATTAAAAATAAAAAGCGAGGCTTAATCAAGCTTACAAATGCTCTACTGTTGACCCGAGTACGAAATATGACCAAATTGTTAAGTTTTGGAAATTTAGGGTCGACGTCATGATGTCACCTTCTCCACATCGTGACATCGTCAAACATTTTTCACGTAATGACCTCAAGCCACTCGAGGTCGCGACATGACTCGTCGTCGGCTAACATTGCGATGAGGAAGATTGGTCCTTGGAACATGGACTCTATTTCTGGTAAAATTTGAGCCATTTGTTACCTATTTGAAGCTTTCCTCAAACCTACACATTCAACTCAACAATTCACCATTTTAACTTGAATCAACCATACAAAAACATGAGAAAACAAACCATTGAATCATTTCTAGTCAAACAATTCATTATAGCTTCATTTTAGCACAAATCGTACCATTTAAATTGATCTACAATAAACACTCATCTAACCAACTAACCATTGAACAATCAATTTCTCATATTTGCAAATTTTTGTTCAACCATGCTTGTAACGACCCCATATTTAGGGGTGTCAGAAAGTGCATTTTTAGGACTCCATTTCCATAAATCGGACTCGCGAAGTTAGTTGTGTAGTTAATTAGGTTTTGGTTAAGTGAATTTGCATGAATTAGGAGTTGTTATAATATAAGGACTAAATCGTGTATAGGATAGAGTTGAATTATAAGATTAAAATTAATTAAAGGACCAATGTAGTAAATATACCTTTATATTAGGTAGTGGATGGCTTTAATGGGTATTATATTCATAAAATACTTTAATATATATAAGTTATATATTATGATTTAAAAAATGATATTTATATGTTTAAAGGTTATAATAATAATAACAATAATTAAAGTATAATAAAATGAAATAAAAAAGAAAGTGGAAAAAAAGAAGAAAGAAAGACATTCAAATTAAGAAAGAAAAAGAAAAAAGAAGAGAAGGAAAAACGTACGGCACCTAAAGGCTTTTAAGTTTCAACTTTAATTGGTTAGTCAATTTAGTCTCTTTTCTTGTAATTTTTTATATTTTTGGAATCCTGGTGTTAAGTACTACCTGAATCATGTTGAAATTTTAGGATTTATTAAGATTTTAAATGTTTTTAATGTTGAATAGTTTTAGTATTAGGGATTAAATTGATAAATTTTTAAGCTAGAAATGGAAAAGGATTAAATTGTAAAACAAATTGAAAATTTTCAGTAATAGGGACTAAATTATGAAAAATTCAAAATTTAGGGGTTTAATTAAAAATAGGGAGCTAACTATAGCTTAAAGTGAAATTAGCATAAAAATATGAGATGAAATGTGAAGAATAAAAATTAGTCTCGGTTTAGGGACTAAATTGGAATTTAAGAAAATATTGTGTAAAAATTGAAATTTTCAATGTGGAATTGAATTATGTAGTATTAATGTATTTTAATTGTTTTAATTTTGTAGCTAACGTTGTACAGGAATCCTCGACTAAAAAGGGGAAAGACAAAATCGACGTCAAATAGCTCGGAATCCACGATTTGTGTTTCTATAATCTGAACTAAGTTGTAAATTATTGCATTTTGATTTCTTATATATGGTAAGCATTGGAGGTGAGAACTATTGTGTTTTACAATTGAAATGGAGTGATTTTGTATGTGATGAATTTATTAAATTTATATTGATTGAATTGAATAGGTGAATATGTGATAATGTGCTTATATGAAATTTGATATTGGATATATATATTGAAAGCAAAATGGAACTCTATTAACTGTATCGGGTTGAGTCAGATATAGATGGCATGCCATAGGATAGAAAGAGTTCAATGATTTCTTCGACCTCAAGTCGATGAGGCACTAGGTGTCAATTATATAGCGCTGGGTGCAGTTATTACTTTAGATTTATTCGATGAGGCACTGGGTGCCAAACTGATGTGTTGGTTGGATCCGTGTATCCGTCTGAGTCTGAGTCGTGTTAATAGGGGTAAATAAAGAATAAAGTTTTATAATTGATATTGAAATGACATGATATGTTAAATGGAAATGAGATCATGGATTGAAAATGAAATGTGAAATATGTTGTGAACAAATGAAATATATGAGTTATGTACTCATGAATTGAATATGGATTGGATAATGTCACTGTTTAAATGAAATGTGAATTGATATGTGAAAAGCTATTTATATAGCTAGTGATGTGTATTAAGATATTTGTTAAACAAAACAAATATGATAGCATGTGAAAATTGAATATGGTATGAAATGATATGGTAATATGCATGAAATTGAAATAATGGTATATGGCAATTATAAGCTTAGACAATAGTATGTTCATATAATTCAAATTATGCATTCTTGTATCATTATGTCTTTAATTGTTCGGATTATAGAAATATCACTGAGTTTTACTTAGCGTACGGTTTTGTTTTCTGTGCGCAAGTTAGCTACTTCTCTTTTGATCGCCGACTCAACATCCAACAGTAATCCCGATCTCAAATGTGGTGGCTTTTATCTTTTGTAATGGCATGTACCTAGGATGATTGTTTTGGCATGTTTTGAGTATGTTTGATCGTGTTTTGGATAGGTTAAACAAATGGTTTTTGTGTTGCTTAATGCCCAAGCAAGTGGGAAATGGTAAACTTGCTGTTTAAGGCACATTTTAGGTCCACACAGCCAAACACACGGGCATGTGACTTGGCTGTGTGAGACACACGACTACCACACGGGATTCCGAGGCCATTTCGAGAGTTTACACGGCCAGGCACACAGGTGTGTGGCTTGGCTGTGTGACCTAAGTCAGAGAGTTACACGGGCATAGACACAAGTTGGAACACAGCCGTGTGTCCCTACTTCAAATGTCCACACGGCCGGAGACATGGGCGTGTGTCTCAGTCGTGTGATTCCTGTAGTTGAATTTTTCTAACTTTTTCCTAAAATTTTCAAATGTTCCCAATTTAGTCCCAAAACACTTTTAAAGTTATTTTAAGGCCTCGAGGGCTCGAATAAGGGATGATATGCTTGTATAATATTAGATTATAATATGTTTATTAAAATGTTTTGAAAGAAATGATTTATGTTATGTTTATTTGGTAATGCTTCGTAACCCTATTCTGGTGACAGATACGGGTTAGAAGCGTTACAATGCTAATTTAAGTGTCATACATAACTTAATCACATTACCAAAAATATATAATTTCATGTAGGCTTTATCCTTACCAAAATCAAGAATTATAAAGGTTGTAAGCTAAAACTTATCATTTCAAATTGACATATACACATATGTATGCCACACCAATTTTTACTAATATCTCAAAATTAAAGGAGAGTTGGGAATTAATTGAATAAGATGGTAGGTTGGCAAGCTCTACTAGAAAGCTTGGTAAATTAGTTGAGTCTCATTACTGGTCTAGTTAGATTGGAACCTATCTAGTTCTTTAGTGGGAGGCAAAATGATTAGCTATGGAGACCATGCAAGGTAGGGCTATATATATGAGTAAAGGGGATTAATTTGATAATAGAATTCTCCTCATTTCTGTTTTGTTTCCTTTCCTTTTACACCATCTTCTTTAGTTGCACTTAAGAAGAAAAAGTTAAGGAAAGCTCTGCATGGAGTGGTAAATGTGAAACTCAAGTTCAAAAAATAAAAAATCTGATAAGCTGGTAAGCTAATAAGCCTCTCTGTATTTGTGAATTAGCAAAAGAGAGAGTAAGGGCTCCTGAAAAGTTTTTGTATAATAATGGGTTCTAGGTTTTTAAGGTTTGAATATCTTCGGTTTAACCAATATATGGTTGTCATACTTAGTGGCCAGGACGAAGGAGACTTTAGCATTTGGAAAGCTAAGCTAATGAGGATGAAGGATTTAAGGTGAGCATTTGAACTCTACCCTTGAGTGATTGATGGATGTGTGTTACTTGTGTGATTGTGTCTATGTCTACCTTAGATCCTGTTTGAAACCTATGGTTGCATATGATCACGATGTGATTAAGCATGTCATGTGTGTTTAAGGTGGTATGAATTCATAAAATTTTGCAAGTATGTTCTGTGTGATAGAATTGTGTATTAATTTAGTGACATGTGGCATAGTCCTTTTTATATTAAATTTTGGAATGTTATGTATGAATATACATTAACTAATGAAATACGGAGTTTGAAGGAAGTTACTCTAACGGGTTTGTGAAGATTAGACCTTGGCGGAATGGAGGAATGGGTGGATTGATAAGGGATGTAAGGGAGTTTGGCGACATCATGCAACGGTTATATACTGGTCCTTCAAGGCAACACCGTGCAATGGATATATAGATCCTTCGGGGTGACACCTCGAAAGGGGTTTAATGATTCTTCGGAATCAAAAGCCCATGGTTAGCCATGGCATGATCCAATGGCGAATAGGTACATCCTATGTTGAGATGGAGTCCTCTAGAACAGTGAACAGAGAAGCCTTCTAGGTCATAAAAGTGAAGTCACTATATGACTCGCATTGCAAGCAATCTAACACGATGATCTTGGCACGTCTAGAAATGTGGGTAAGTATGTTAATAAGAGGAACTGCTAAAATGCGAAGGTAAAAGGAATTGGTATAAGCGGTTTTAACACGGTAGATGTGAAAGAAAGGGATATTTTCTTCAAGGTATTTAAGTATTCGCCATTATGAGTCCACCAGCATTCGGCGAGTAGACCAGCATGGGATGTGATAAAGCAAGACGACTAAGCAAGCTCTAATATTAAGAATCCATGAGCAAAGAGGCCGCCAGAAACAAAGGAGTTCACCAAGGACTCTTTGGGTGGGAGTACCCCAAGAATTTACAAAGAAAGAGAATTTCTGTCAGAACTATCTAGTACGAAAAAGTTCACTTTGGACTATCAAATGTGGAAGTGCACCAGTGACAATTCAGGAAACAAATAGTCCATCGGGAACAATCTGTCAATAGGGGTTTCCTGGTAAATGCTCGAGATGGGAAAAGTCTTATAGTGATGTCTTATAGGTACAAGTCCTCAAGGAATGAGTGCTTAACCATCAGCCAAATCTCATATTTATTGTCACGAATAAGGGTATTATTAAAGGGATTTCCTTAAAGGGAAAGTTCTACTCAACATGCTAAGTCCTAAAAAGGTAATTGTTGGGGTAGTACAATAAGTCAATATTAAGTCAATATAGAATGAAGGGGTTAAGGTAAGAATTCGAAGGTTGGTGAGATTTTCTGTTAATTCGCCAATATTAGTCATCAATCCATATAATCACGTATATGGTTATCTTTAATGAGTCAAACCCAAAAAGGTAAAAATGGAAATCTAAGATGAAATGGGACAAGGTCAAGTTCCAAAAGGAACTGTTATTTGGAAAAGCACATTTGTGATTAAATCAGTGGGTAGGTCAGCCAACGATGGGCATTAGGAAAGGCAAGGTGTCGACTACGCTAGAAAATCTGTGGAGTTCCCAACGAAACATAGGGGGTTTTAAATTCTGTGCCTTTATTCTTGTTCCCTAAAAATATAAAGTCTTTACGATGCACTATTGCATGGAATCTCACTAAGTTCATTTTGAACTTACGATTGTGTTGCCTTGTATGAAGGAACAACGATTGTTAGGACTTTATGAGAAAGGACAAGTCAGGCTCCGTTAGATTCACGTGTTGGGCATTAAAGTTGTTTCATGTGTATAAAGAGGCAACCCTTAAAGGCTATGCCTCGGGGTTGGTCTAGTATATAGGTTCAAATTAAGTTTGAAGTCATAGTGAGTGTAATATTAGGGCATGGTACAATTATAACACTTGTTACTCGAACTCGGCAGTCGGGTCTGGTTAGGGTGTTACAATGTGCATGCCACAAAACTGGACTTTAAAACAACTGAAAAGCTACCAAATCAGTAACAGGATAGTGTAAGCTTATGATGATCTGCAAGACACGTTTCGTAAGTTAACAATCTCCAAGGAAAAGGAAAATAACAAGGTAAGCATATTGAATGCTTAGTAAGTTCATAGGTATTTAAACGAAAAATTTACTCATCTTGAAATTAAACATAACAAACTAATTAGCTTGGAAAAGTTTGCCTAACATGGCAAATCACAACAACAAGGTGAGCATAAAATATAATAAACCATAATGTCATATAAACATATACCAATTCATTTCAAAATCACCATCTTAATACCATATTCATGATAAATCCAACATTTAAACATTTGAGCATCAAATTCATACCATACATAAATATCATGTTACACCAGTTGTCCGAGCTGAATATATATATATATTTGTGTCAAGTTACCAGTCCAAGTTAAATCTTTAATGACACATTCGATTGCTTGGCCAAGCTGAAAATATACATGTAAAGTTACCCATTTAGGCTAAACATGTGTCACATGTATCTTTGAGTCTGCAACAAATGTTAGATCTCAGTAATAATTGATAACGAATCCATACAAATGTGCACAAAAACTTTATTAAGCTCATCTAGGCATTTTCAACTCATATTACCTTTCTTTACAATTTAGCCCATAACTCACCTTTTGTATCAATTTGTAAACAATTCAATTTATAACTAAATATACACCTACTTATAATTCAAATACATCACAATTTAAACACAATCATATCATAGGAACTTACCTGGTCAAATAAGCAAAAAAGTTGAATTTCAAAGACTATTTAACAATTTTATCTTTTCCCTGACTATGTCTGATTTGATCCAATTCCTGATCTATACAATTATTCAATTCAATTCATCAATACCAATCATTTTATAATATCACCCCATAATATGCATGAACCAGATTAATTTCATTTTATAAATACCCCTGAATTTTTACATTATATTCAATTTAGTCTCTAAAACTGAAATAGCTATAACTTTCAATTTTGAGCTTCGATTTTGAAACCGATCTCAATCACATACTTCTATTTCCCTCTATTAATTATTACTACAAAAATTTCACATCAACTTCACAATTTATATACTTTAGTCCTCATGTTCAAAAACTAACAATTAAACATTACAATCTAGTCCTTTTTCACATCTAAGATTAAAATCTAACAATTTAACACTAAGTTCTTCAATAAATCAACAATGGAAACTTTCAAAAATTTTAACATTTTTATAAATTGGTACTTGGGCTAGCTAAATCAAGCTCTCATAGCCTCAAAAACATAAAAAAAATTACAAGAACATGACTAGAAATTACCTTGGATTTGAGGATTGAATAGTGAAAAGTTTGTTAGGTTTCTTTCTTTCTTTCTTTCTTTCTTTCTTTCTTTCTTTCAGCTAAATGGAGAAGATTATGGAGAAATGGATTTTTCTCATTCTTTAATTTTAATATATATACTTTATTAACTTAATTAATCTAAATTAATTAATTTAAACTTTAATTAACTTAAATTTAATTAAAATTAATAAAATAAAGTGGAATTTAATATCATCCACCATATTTTGCTAAAATAAATTGGTCTAATTACTCATTTGGTCCCTCAACTATTTAAAAATCTATAGTGATAAGACTTTTACAAGTTGGTCATTGTACCTCAATTAACTAGTAATTCAGCATAATTACTGGATCAAACTTTAATATATTTTATAACAGTCTCATTAACATTAAATATTAATCTTTACAGACTCGGACTATGGAAACGGGGTTCCAAACCCATCATTTTCGACAACATTAAAAATTGGACTATTATAATTGACTTATATTTTTAAAGTTTTTAAAAGAACTAAATTAGAATTTTATTATTTTTATATGTCTAAACTATAATTGTACTATATATTAACTTATAAATTTAAAAGTTTTAAGGAGTCTTGAAACAAAATTCTTCATTTTTAGGGGAGGCCAATAGTGTTGCCTACCTCTTCCATTCACCCTTGAATATAAAATTACTTGTTATATAAATAATTAAAAGATGTTACTCAAAGCTAAAGCAATATTTTTTTTTCTTTTTAACTTTTTCCTTAATGGAAACATAATAATTTATATATAATGTAAAATAAAATATAAAATAAAACTTCTTATTTATTATATAAATTCATTTAATAAAACCCTTTTAATAGAATCAAAATTCTTATTTATAAATATGATAAATATTTTTATCAAATAAATTAATTTCATCAAATTATTTTATTAAAATTAAAATTTTGATTTATACATATGATAAATTTTATAAATAAAAAAAACTAAATAACATATTTAGTAATATAATAAACAAAAAAACTATATTAATCGATTGAAAAGGTTCTCCAAATTCATTCTTTCATATATTTATTTCATTTTACCAAGGAATATAATTAATTTTATTAAAATTTAAGATAAGAAGTTGTTATAGAAAATTAATTTAATAAATTGTGTACTTCATATTTTTTATAATTATTACAAAAATTATTATACAAAATAAAAATAGAACACTATGTAGGATCTATAACAAATTTGAATGTTATAATAAAATATTATAAAATATAGCTATCTTAAAAAGGATTTATCTTAATTACAATTTAGTTCTAGATTCTAACAATTGTCTGCTTTAAAAAATAATAATAACTTTTTCTCTAGTGAAAAACATTCGCGCATACACAATAAAAAATTTTCATCAATTTGTTCTTTTATATATATATATATATATATATATATATTTTAATCTTATTATAAACATATAATATTTGAATTTAAAGGTGATTATTGAATACAATATGTGAATGATATGAATTTGACTCTATTTAAAGGATTAATGAATTATATATGTTTTATGAATTGAATTTTAGTAAAGTTGGCATTATTTTTATTGCAACAATTACAAGTTATTGTCGATAAGTGATAGTTCGACTAGTATTGACATTTTTGTTAATGTAGGAAGATGTAGGTTCGAACACATTAAATCACATTTATCTTCAGATTTAAGGATTGGGGTGAGATTATGAATAGTTTTAGGTATTATATAAAACATTTTAAAGTTATTGGAACAACTAGAAAAACATTAATTCAAACACATTGAAACGCATTTTTCTTTTGATTTAAGGGTTTGGAATTCTGATAGAAATATACACTATATTAGAAAAACAATTGAGAGAGAATGGTGTGAGATTAAATATATATCTTTGAAGGTTAAAATATGTTAATAGTCTTTGTACTTTGACAAAATTTGAGATTTAGTCTTTATACTTAAAAAGTTAAAAATTAAGTCTTCTTACCTTTTTAATTTATAAATCTCAATCAAACCATTAACATTATTAGTAATTTTTTGACAAAATTTGTCAACTTAGCATATTAATTAGGTTACCATTATAAAATGATATATGATCAATAGAAAATAGACATGTTCAGTGTACAAATTATGGTGAAAACTACTAACAATAATAATAATTGGACTAAAATGTTTAAATGAAAAAAAAAATTAAATGAATTGAATTTTAAAATTTTAAAATATAAAGATTAAACCTCAAATTATGTAGAAGTATAGGGACGATCAACATATTTTAACCATAGTTGAAATGATAGCTATGGTTTAGTTCTGTATTTAAATTCGGATGTAATTTCGAGAATAAAATATATGAAAATACATTATTGACATGAATATATCTATATCTATACCTATATAATTCCATACAAAAGGAAAGTCGTATTGACAGCTAGATTTACCATTTATTTCTTTTTTATTTCATTTAATTAAACGGTTAAATATCAATTTTGATCTCTTTATTATGTTTAAGTACTTTAATTTCTAATATAATTTGATTTTTATATTTTTTATAAGTTATTAATTAGTTCAAATAGTTAATGTCGTTAACTTTTCATTAAAATGTTAAGGGTAAACTACACCATTAGTCACTAAACTATGGGTAGGTTTTTATTTTGGTCACTTAACTAAAAAAAGTTACAATTTGATCATTGAACTATTTGAAAGTTTTCATTTAAGTCATTGAACTATTTAAAATTTTTTATTTAACTCAGTAGCTTGTTACGTTTTTTATACAGAAAGTTTTGCTAGCAAGCTCCAAGCGGTGATGCAACAATTAGTACGGTGGATCAATGCTTATCGATGAGTAGAATAACATACCTTAGGTTCAAGTCAATCTGATGGTTAGTGTCAAAGATCGAAGAAAAAAGCTGTTTGAATTTTTGTTTGTAGATTCGTGGCATCCAAAGTTGTTTCGTAAAAAAATTAAACTTAAGAAGAAAAGAGACAACAAAGCTTTCTATTGGTCCGGCAATGCGAACAAATAAAACTATATAGCATCAAATTTAACAACTCAATGACTTAAATAAAAAGTTTTGCATAGTTTAGTGACAAAATTGTAACTTTTTTAGTTAAGTGGCCAAAATGAAAACTTACCCATAGTTTAGTGACTAATGGTGTAGTTTACCCAAATGTTAAATGGTTATTGTTCAAAAAAAAATGTTATATGGTTCTATATAATTTGAAAGTGGATTTAAATCCAAAAAGTAGAGGGATTAAATTATTGAACATAAAAGTAGAGGGACTAAATTTCAAAGGTACAAAGTGTATAGAGACTTAGAGTCATGGTTGTTTGAACCAGACTGGGAACCGATCAAGGTACTGGTCCAGAGAGAGGCATCAGACCAGTTGACCCACGAACTGGTGCGGATGAATTGAAACAAGCTAAAAATTGATTGAACTGCTTTTTTATTTTTAATTTTTTTTAAAATTTTATAGTTTTTTAATGACTTTATTTAATCAAACCGTATGAACAAGTGGCCTAGCTGGTTCAACCATCGTTTGGTTCTAAAAACTTTAGTTAAGTATATTTTAATCTTCAAATTTTTACTCTAGAACTTGACATAAACAAATAATCAATCTAGCGCGAAGCGTAAGTCAACATACCAGTATATATTATTTTTATAACATAAGATTATATCTCATACATGTTTAAATATGAATAAAACAACATAAAAACTAGAAAATGATTCAAAGTTATATTATTTATTCTTATATTAAACTCTGGGTTAAATTGGTTTCACTAATTAAATGGGCACCAATTTGAATTTTTAGTATAATTATGATTCAAATTCAGATTATTTGAAAAAGATAAACACATGTCCAATAAACCACAATTTAAATTTTTATTTAGAAATCATTAAAAATGCATTTATATTTATAAAATTAATATTAATATAAGGGTATTTTTATCTGTTTATTTTTTAAAAGATAATACTATAATAAAATTTGAACAGACATAAACTTTTAACTTTTAATTTAGTTATTTCATCTAAAAGCTCTTCACATAAGTTTAGGCTTAAAAATTAGTATAGATTAAAAGAAAATTAGGCTTGATTTGGTTTTAGGTGGCAGGTTGGCTTTCATTTTTGTTTTCATGAAAAACGGAAAATACTAAAGAAAATGTATTTGATTGAAAACGAAGATTTTTCAATTTAATAATTTGATATTGGTTCATATCCATATAAATATTAAAAAATTATACATTAAGAAAAATAGTTATGAGATGTATTTTGTATTTTCATTTTTTACCTCTATTCACCAAACATTTTTTTAACTTTTAAAAAATAAATAATCTAAAAATAAAAACAATTTTTTTTTAGAAACTGAATGAGTTTAATTTCTTTGCTTTAATAGATTAAAAAAAAAACTAATTGACCTACTCACTAATACATACTAATTGAATCGGCATTTATAATTTATATTATAAATTTTTAATAATTCATTTTATTTAAATCGAGACCAATTCCATCACTTGTCTGATTCAGCATCGCTCCCCATAGCTAGAAGTGTAAAAATGAAATAGCAAGATCCGGCTAGCTCTCAATCATTGAGTCTATCCCTATCTTGTTTGTCAACCTTCTTTTATTTTATTCTCTTCCATTTCTAATAAACATTGAATCCGATATTATAATCCAGCAAAAGAAACCCAAGTTCGTTGTCAGATATGGAAGAAGAAGCTGAAACTTGAATAAACCATACTTTTTAATATTTTTGCAAACATTGACACAACAAAGAAACAAACATAGTTCATTGTAAGATCAGTCTTCCATAAGAACAAGCTTCGAAATCCTAACTAAGCTGTCATTTCTAACACTACAAGATTGTTTGAAAGAGAAATTAAACAAACCCTTCTTCAAACCCGAACCGCCGCCATGTTTTTCACCCAACTTGACATTGCTAGTGCTTTTGGTGCATTCCATGTAAGCTGCCAAAAAGGGGTCATTGGATTTCTTGAATCCTCTTCTTGAATAAGACCCTGAGAGAGCAAAAGGAGGAGGGGGAGGGATTTTAGTGCCGTGGATGGATGTCGATGGAGGTGGTGGTAGCTTTTGGAGAAAATAATGTTGTTGTTGGCTTGTTTCTTTGCAGACACCTGGCTTGTTTTCCCATGAGAAAGGCACGTGGCCTTGCCTCATTTTCGTTTTTTCTTGGTATAAAATGCTATATTAGGGTATGAAATGAATTGGTTAGGGTATTTATAGCAAAGGGTTTTCGACTTTTCTTGTAGAAATGTAATGAATACATAGCTTGGCATATTATACAAGCATGAAAGAAGGTTAGCTTGGCATATTATACAAGCATGAAACAAGGTTAGGATTAGCTTTTTAAACACAACTAACAAGGAAAAGCCATGGGGACTAAGTCTTTTGTGTCTACATCATAGAATGTTATTAAATCCGAGTTTTAACTTATTTGGTTCAGGCTAACACCTTTCCAACAGATCATTTCATGCAATATTAGTTCGATTGGGTCGATTTTTTTTGTGTTTTTTTTTTAATCTTTCATCATAATTTTATTAGATTCTCATTTTTCATATTAATTTTTATTTTGGCAATAAATTCTATTTTATGATTTTTGAATACTATTTGTTAAAGTTCTAAATAATAATTTTTTAAGTAAATAAAAACTAGTATATGGTATTTTTAAAAGTTATTTTTTTATATACAACTGTTAAATTATTCTTAACATTTTAAATAAATATTAATTATAAATTAAATAAAAAATTGATTCATTTTAGATAATCATTATTTTTTAACTTCTATAAACCGTTCAAACAATCTATAAAATATTGTCCTGATTGTTATTAGTATTTCTTTAGGTGGATGTCTATTAAAATCTAAATAAGTTTTGATATACTTTAAATTCTAATAATCATTAGAAGTAGATCTCTTCTACTTCATTTATACTTTTTATACCTACAAAAGGGAGACTTTGGAGAAACTTTGAAAATATCCCGATTGATCAATAAAAATACCCTCTCTCTTTGCTCTCCCATTCTCTTTGTTCTTTATTTTCTGTCTTTTATTTTATAATACGCTATTAGCATGATTCTCTTTTAATTATTTTTCTCCATAAGTCACAAAAATATCCCAAAATCTGCTATTATAGATTGCCTCCTAGAGTTGCTGCTATTTGAATTAATGCTTGCACATTATGCGTAATCATTAGAGCCTTTAACCATTAAGCCAGGGTGATAACGATGATGTTAAATTATCTCAAGTATATTTTACTATGATTTATTTATTATGTCATATTTATTATAATTAGGGACTAATCATGACAACATGAATAGCTAGATTCTGGTTTGAAATCCACGTATGTTTGCGATGATAATTATGAAATTAAGAATCAATGGAGGCGTTTAGAAGTATGTCCTACTAGATTTGTTGCATTCATCGAAGTGAATGCAAACATAAAGAAAATAAAAGATATAATCATGACCTACTAAAAGTGGAAATATAATAATAAATAAGAGAACAATGAGAGTTCTAAAGATAACTCTTCAAAGGGTAAAGATAACTTATGTTATCAATGTGATATGAAATATTATTGGTCACATATAAGGCTTATGCCCAAATATTTTGTTTTTGTTAATATTCTTTGAGAAAGGATATGAGAATGTAGTAATGAATTCTATCATTACAAATAGAAAATATTTATCTTATTTTGTACTAAAACAAACCAATATTATTCCAATATTTGGTAGTACAAAATTAGTCTGAAGCTCCAAAAGAGCTAATATATTAATATATTGTGATGATTAATCCATTGGTTTTAAAAGATATTCATAATGGATCTCATTGTAACACCCCAAACCCGGCCTAGACGTTATGGCCGAATCTGGCGATGTCACATGGAATAGGATTTTAAATCAAGATTGACAAGTTAAAACCGTTCCAGTTAATTAGCTTTTATTTCATTCAAAAAAATGTGAACTAGCTAATATGCCTTAAAACATGTCTTTTAAGCAAAAGCTTTTAAAACCAATTATTTTACAAAACCAAAAATCTTAGTTTTAGTAAAATCGTGTTTTGTTGAGTTGCAAAAAAAAATCCATAAAAACAGTATAAAATCCCAAATTTAAACCAAATGGTCCAAAGTCCCAACATTACAATAATAAATACCCAAAAATAATATAAAAACAAAAGCTATAATAAAGCAATTCAATAGTTGTGGTCACCGTCGAGCCCTCCGCTGCGCCGATCCGCCTAAGTCTGGGGATTACCTATACAGATTAAACGGAAAAAGGGGTGAGTTTTCGCAAACTCAGTGTGTAATCCCCATAGAAAACATACATACAGATACACATCAGGAAATAATCAATTGCAGTCTAGGGCCTGAGCCCATTACAGATTCAGCTTAGGCCTTGGCCCATTCAGATATAGTCTCAGATATAATTTAGGGCCTTGGCCCATCTCAGATACAATATGCAATAGCAAGAAATCAGAATCCTACCCACCAGTCTCTACACACCATCTCCATCCATCCTTACACACCATGTAGGGATTAAATCAACCCACCTATCCCTACACACCATGCTGTGCCGAAATGCGGCACATAATTAGAAATTTGTAGCAGAGCTACCAGATAACAGGCTTAATAGCCTTTCAAACACTTTATTCAAATAAAAATAACCCATCCCGATGCAATGCAACATACAAAAGATGTCATGCTATTATGTAGTTATAGTACATACATTCAGATATCATAATTCATGCTCGGTATGGAAATTAGATAGACAGATCACTCATATAGGGTTCTAAGTAGGGCTTACTTGCCCTTTAGTAGGTCCATAGTCGACTTGGGCAACCCGTGCAACCTTAGACAATTTTTCAAAGAAATGGGCTCACAAACCCATGTGGCCTACCTA
Source organism: Gossypium hirsutum (assembly GCF_007990345.1). Classification (NCBI taxonomy): domain Eukaryota; kingdom Viridiplantae; phylum Streptophyta; class Magnoliopsida; order Malvales; family Malvaceae; genus Gossypium; species Gossypium hirsutum. The sequence continues at coordinate 32,494,574 of NC_053424.1, forward strand.
TGTGGGCCCACAAGCCCGTGTGGCCCACTCAGCCCAAATTGATCTTGGCCGCATGACCCATTTTTAGTGTAACCCATGCTAGCTAAATATTCATATATGTTTTCACTATTTACTAATATGTTCCTTCAAAGTTGTCTACTTGAGTCATTGTTACTAAATTATTTATACCTTGAGCTATAGAATTCCAAATTAAGATTCGCTTGATGTTTTTGAAACTAGACTCAAATACCTTTCTACCATAAAATTTTCAGAATTTGTAGGTTATTAAATAAGTACAGTAAAATCTTCAAATTTATCCTAATTCTGTTGTTTGACAACTTCAACCTTTCCTTACTAAAAATTATTTCTCTTAGTAGGAAATTTGGATGATGTTTCTGTTTATTTCTCTTGAAAATAGACTCATTAGTGATTTAAAAATATAAATTTAAGCCCCTAATTATTATTTTTACAATTTTTGATGATTTTCCAAAGTCAGAATAGGGGAACCCAAAACCATTCTAACCTTGTCTCACAAAATTTATTATATCTCATAACTTACAATTCCATTGCTTACATTGTTTTTTCCATGAAAAACTAGACTCAATAAACTTTAATTTCATATTTTATTCAACCTCTAACTCAATTTCCACTATTTTTGATGATTTTTCAAAGTTAGACTACTGCTGCTATCCAAAACTATTATAGTACAGAATGTTGATTTCCAAGTTTATAACACCCTTATTTCCTTTCTCTATAATTTTCCGCATCATTTTCTCTTATTTCTCTTATTTATTGACAACAAGCAATTTTGGCTTTTCGTCGAATCCCATTTTCTTCTTTTTGGGTACACACCTGTATCGTTTTCGCTGCTTCCGCAATCCCGAGATCACCAAAAACATATAATCAACAATCCCAACTTTAGAATCGGTCTTAAACTAAGATTAAACCGTATTCACGTACCAAAAGGTCTAAGATTGTCCGCTCATCACTTACCTTCTAACTTCGCACAATTCCACCACTACTCAACACGAGGGAGATAGCAACTAAAATGATTCGCTGCTATAAAAATAACCATTCCTCATTAATGAAGAGTTCAACAAAGTTAAGAACGAATTCAAAGCCAAAACCACTTGCCCAAACAACACAAGAAAACGCATACCTTATACGCTTACCAAACGATCACCACTTCAAGTCAAATCGACAAACGTTAATTCTAGCCTCACGATCGACTCCTAAACAGTCAACAGAACACCCCTTAATCCTTTATCCAGGGTAACATTCAAATTTAGTAAAACGGAAACTTATCGTACAACACAATTACAAGCTTACACAAAGGGGAAAAGATGAAGAAAGAGAACGAAAATGGAAGGGGAATTCAAAGGAAATTCGGCAGCAATGATTTATTATTTAGAAAAAATAGGAAAACTAAAAATTGAGAGTGGGGGAGAAGAGAGAAAATGTCAGAAAGGTGGAAAAGAGTCTGAAATTTGAAAAAAAACTAAACAAAAAGATAATGCCTAAAAATCTAGTAACTCATCTCCTTAATTCTCTCCCTAACCTCCCACAACAACTCCACTACTCGAAATTTCAATTTGATTAGGACTCCACCACGCCATACGGCCAAGCAACAAAAATAATTCCCTTGCTCGCACAGGGACTTGAACCCCAAACCTCCCACCGACCAATACACACCTTAGCCACCAGACCAACAGGCCCATTCTAATATATTTTTACCAACTTTTAAATATAAGCCTACTAACCAGAGATAGGGCTTTATTCATAAAAATACCAAAATTTTCCCAAGTCAAGGCTTAAACTTGTAACCTTATACATACACCCAGAACACTTAACCACTGAAGGAAACAGATATTTGTTTTATAGTTTTACGAAAACAAAAATATACATTTTTGGGGCGTTACACTCATATTGAGATTGTGAATGAGGAAAATATTATATTTCATAAGAATTAAAAGAGGATTGAGTTATTTATATTTTGAATCAAACTCAAGACCTCTCGCACCCTAAGCGAGAATCATACCACTAGACCAAATGCCCTACATTTGAGGATTTTTGGTATATTCCCTAAAGCGAATATTGCATATAATTGTTTAGAAAATATATTTATTTTGTTGACTTAGTGGCATTATATACTTTACAATGATTTAGACATTTCCAGTAATAAATGTCACAATAGTATTTATCTATGGATACAAAGTAAAAGGAATGACAGTAAAAGTATCAATTTGCCACAATTTATATTGACATGATTAGTATAATTGAAATACATATTAAAGTAAACCCGAAGTTTATTGATACAAATGCATTTATTACTTTGCTTGACTAATTAGACCATCCTGGATCATAATGATGGGAAAATTAATTGAGAATTCATATGGACGTTCATTAAAGAACCAAAAGATTCTTTAATTTAAAGAATTCTCATGATTGTTCTCAATGAAAATTGCTTATTAGAAACTCATTAGCTGAAGTTGAGATTTAATGTCTTCCATTTCTAAAATGAATATGGATCCATTCATCCACCATGTGGATGATTTTGATTTTATATAATTCTGGTAGATGCATCTACAAAATAATCATGTATGTGTTATAAACTTACAACCTGTCGGTTGCAAGATTTCTTGTTTAAATAATTAAATTCAGATCAAACAATTAAGACAATTCATCTTGCTAATACTAATGAGTTTATATCTTATTCTTTTATTGATTGAGTTTGAAAAACTTTTGTAAAAGTTTGTTATGTATGCGCATAATGGTTTAAAGAAATTATTGATTGAACGCCTCTGATTAATGTCTAAACCATTACTTATGAGAACTAAACTTCCTATTTCGACATGAGATTATGTTGATTTTATGTTGGACACATCAAGCAATTAGTTATAAATACTCCCCGTTACAATTGGTTTTTGGTAAAGAGCTAATATTTCCCATATTTGAACTTTTATATGTGCGTATATATTCCAATTGATCCACCACAATGGATAAAGATAAGTGAATCCTTAAAGAAAGTTGAGAATATATATTAATTACGAGTCTTCTTACATTATTATATGTTTTAAATGTTTTGGATATTCAATTATAACATTATTTGCGATTACTATTTTGATTCGATAGTTTTCCCAAGATTAGGGGGAGAAAAATAATAACTTATAATGAGCTAGAGAGGAAAGTAATTTGAACCAGAAGTTCAACAAGGATAACTCATTACAAGTTCCAATATAAAAATTCTCATAAAAGAAAATAATTATTCTAGATGGTTATATAGTGGAGGAGGATGCTCTAGAAGAGACCCAAGACATAACTAAAACCCAAGACATAATTCAGGTACCTAAAACTGAAAATTAAAATAGTGAAAACAAGATATCTCAATAAATTATGTCAATTCGAGAAAATGTGGAACTGAATAGTAAAATTGGTTGACAATGGTTTTGCATGCAATATTATTATTGAAATAATGAAATAAAAGGAATATCTTGAATAAATTTATTGAGCAATAGAAATATGAAATAAACTGATCAAAATATAAAGACGAACCTTAAGTACAATTAAATTTGTGGAGTTTTTGGAGTAGTAGTCCAAATATCTAAAGGTATAAAGCTAGTAAAGGTACAAATGAAATAGTTTTGCAAAAGGAAATATAAATATGAAGTTTTTCGCTAAGTCCTAGCACTAATTATGTAAAGATATAATATTCTTTTGTGGTGGATGCAATAACCTTTAAATATATTATTAAACTGACAGTTCATAAAAAAATTAACTTGCGTCTAATGATTATTGTTACAACTTTTTATGAATCACTATATAGTAAAGTTGATATCAAAATCTTCAAAGGATTTAAAATGCTAGAAGCATATTGAAATTCTTGAGAAATTGTTCATTTATATGAATTAAAATAATTTGAACATATGTGATAAATTTGACTTAGTGAATAGTAGTTAAAGGAGGATTATAAAATGAACCAAAATACCTATTTGTATTTTTATAGAAGAATCATGATTAAAATTTGCTATGATTATTGTTGAAACTCCTAAATATATCAAAATGTATTTCCCCCAAATTTTCTGTCACTCATGACTTTCAAAAGAATGATGATATAAATGCTTAGTAAATACATTCAAATAGTCATTTGAAAAATTAGTATTCAAGATTGAATACGTAGAATATGAGAAAGTATGTGATATTTTTATGAGGGGGAGTAAATACACGTTGTACTCTTTTTCCTTTAACCGGTTTTCCTGGTAAGGTTTTTAATAAGGGAGTATATTATACGTATTATAGATATGTGTATTATTTTTCCTTCACATAGGAATTTTTTTCTCACAGGTTTTTTTTTATCTTAGCAAAGTTTTAACGAGGCACATTATCTACCAATGAACATCAAATGGGGAGTGTTATGAATATTTTATTAAGTGGATGTCTATTAAGATCAAGATAAGTTTTGATGTACTTTAAATTTTACTAGCCATTAGAAGTAGATTTCTACTTCATTTATACTTCTTATGTCTATAAATATAGATTTTGGAGAAGTATGGTAAATTATTTTGATTGATGAATAAAATAGGCTCTATATTTGCTCTCCCGTTTTTTATTCTTTATTCTCTGTCTTTTATTTTAAATAATAAATTAATTATAAATTAAATAAAAAATTAATTTATTTTAGATACTTATTGCTTTTTATTGGGAATTATCCATATTTATGGAAAATCAAAGATATGGGTATCAAATAATAGAAAGTCAAAGATATGGGTATCAAATATTGGAAAGTCAAATATATGGGTATCAAATATTGGAAAGTCAAAGATATGGGTATCGAGATATTGGCATAATAAAATCTGAATATTTGCAATATATGGTCCCTAATTGTAAAGTGACTTTGCAAGTTGATCCCTGAACCTCAACTATAAATAGGCATAACCATCTCTCATTCTGTATCTCAAACTTGCCATTCTCTACTTAAGGCATTGTTTTCTCTCTCTCTCTTTGTAAATTCTCACTTGTATTTTGGAGTGAAATATATTTGGTAGTGCCCGAGGACGTAGGCAAAATTTGCTGAACCTCGTTAAATTCTTGTGTTCTTTATTGTATTATTCTGCATGAATTGTGTGTGTGATTGTAGTGATTTATTGTGCTATTAAATTACGATTGAGGGATATTCTGGCTAGGAAAGACCTGGTACTTAAGCGATCCTTGTGATCCACCTCTCTTTCCTGGGAATTGAACTTAGTGTGATTTTTTAGTACAATAATTTTACTCTTTTACACGCTTCAGCACAACAATTGGTATCAGAGCTAGATTGTACTTGGGGAATACGATCGTTCACGGCACTGTTCACGTACTGTAGTTGGGATTGAGGAGAAAAAAAATGGAAAAGTCATCGTCAAAGACTACTGTGACCAATGCGAAATTTGAAGTAGAGAAATTTGATGGTACCAATAATTTTGGTATGTGGCAATGTGAGATCCTGGATGTCTTATGTCAGCAAGAGCTGGATATAGCCCTTGAAGAAAAACCTGACAAGATGGATGACAAGGAGTGGGCCAAGATCAATAGACAGGCATGTGGAACAATTCGCCTATGTTTGGGCAAAGAGCAGAAGTACTCTGTCATGAGGGAGACATCAGCGAAGAAGTTGTGGGATACACTGAAAGAAAAGTTTCTAACAAAAAGTCTTGAAAATAGGCTTTTTATGAAAAAGAAACTTTATCGATTCACGTATGCACCCGGTATGTCGATGAATGACCATGTGAACTCATTCAATAAAATTTTAGCAGACTTGCTAAATTTGGATGAGAAATTTGAAGATGAAGACAAGGCATTACTGTTGTTGAATTCTCTTCCTGATGAATATGATCATCTTACCACCACATTGCTTCATGGGAAGGATACAATCACATTTGATGCAGTCTGTAGTGCGTTGTATAGATCTGAGACTCGAAAGAAAGATAAAAAAGATCATAGAGATACAACTACAGAAGTCTTAACAGTAAGAATTCGTTCGCGCAGCAACAAATCTGGTAGAAGGAGTAAGTCCAAAGGGAGACCTGCCAAAGATGAATGTGCTTTTTGTCTTGAGAAAGGGCATTGGAAAAAGAATTGTCCTAAGTTACAAAAGGGTAAAGCTATTTCTGATGCATGTGTAGCGGAGCATGATGAGGAGTCAGACTTTAGCTTGGTTGGCATGGCAATGGCATGTCATACAGATAAGTGGATTTTGGATTCGGGATGTACTTACCATATGTGTCCTAATAAGGACTGGTTTTCTAGTCTTAAAGAACTAGAAGGTGGAGTTGTTTTTATGGGCAATGATAGCGCTTGTAAGACAATGGGAGTAGGTACAATCCAATTGAAGAATCACGACGGCTCAATTCAAGTCTTGACAGATGTTCGCTACATACCTAGCTTGAAGAAAAATCTTATCTCATTAGGGGTCCTAGAATCTAAAGGGCTCACAATCACTTTGAGAGATGGATTACTAAAGGTAGTAGCTGGGGTATTGACGGTGATGAAAGGCACAAGAAGGAATAATCTGTACTATTTAAATGGAAGTACAGTTATTGGATCAACATCAACAGCTTTTACGAAAGATGCAGATTCAGAGGCTACCAGGTTATGGCATATGCGATTGGGACATGCTGGTGAAAAAGCTTTGCAGAGTTTGGCCAAGCAAGGCTTGTTGAAAGGTGCAAATTCTTGCAAATTGGAATTCTGTGAACATTGTGTTCTGGGCAAGCAGATGAGGATAAAATTTGGTTCAGCAATTCACAATACAAAAGAAATTCTGGACTACGTTCACAGTGATGTGTGGGGACCTACTAAAGTGGCTTCTTTGGGAGGTATGCACTATTTTGTTACTTTTGTTGATGATTATTCAAGAAAAGTATGGGTGTATCTAATGAAAAGGAAAAATGAAGTTTTGGATGTATTTCTGAAATGAAAGAAGATGGTGGAGACCCAGGCTGGTCGAAAAGTCAAACGACTTCGATCAGACAATGGTACTGAGTACAAGAATGATCCATTTCTACAAGTATGTCACGATGAAGGTATTGTACGACACTTCACTGTTCGAGATACACCACAACAGAATGGGGTGGCAGAACGTATGAATCAGACTATACTGGAGAAAGTTCGATGTATGTTGTCCAATGCTGGATTGGGCAAAGAATTTTGGGCTGAGGCAGTTACATATACGTGCCATCTAATTAATCGGTTGCCATCAGATGCAATAAATGGAAAAACTCCTATGGAGAGGTGGGCTGGTAAACCTGCTATTGATTATGATTCTTTACATATTTTTGGTTCCACTGCATATTATCATGTAAAAGAATCTAAGTTAGACCCAAGAGCAAAGAAAGCATTATTCATGGGTATAACTGGTGGAGTAAAAGGATATCGTCTCTGGTGTCCTGATACAAGGAAAATAATTTTCAGTAGAGATGTGACTTTTGATGAATCAACCATGATGAAGAACAATGATTCACAAAAGGATAACACAACCAGTGGCACTTTGCAGCAGGTGGAGCTTGAAAAGGTTAATGATGATCCAGCTAATATTGAAGGAACAAATGATGAAGAAGTTTCGACCCAAGAACTTCTACAACAACATGATTCAATTGCATATAGAAGGCCAAGAAGAGAGATTCGTATGCCTGCTCGCTTTGATGATATGGTGGCCTATGCACTTCCAATTGCAGATGATGATGTTCCTTCTACTTACACAGAAGCAAGAAGTAACTCTGATAGTGTAAAGTGGAAGCAAGCTATGAATGAAGAAATGCAGTCTCTTCATAAAAATAGGACTTGGGAGTTGGTGACACTACCTAAAGGAAAGAAGGCAATTGGATGCAAATGGGTATATGCAAAGAAGGAAGGATTTCCTGATAAAAATGAAGTTCGATACAAGGCTAGATTGGTAGCAAAGGGTTACGCTCAGAAAGAAGGAATAGACTACAATGAAGTATTTTCTCCAGTTGTGAAGCATTCGTCTATTCGGATTTTGCTAGCCTTGGTTGCGCAATATGATCTTGAACTAGTTCAGCTCGATGTGAAGACCGCATTTTTACACGGTGATTTGGAAGAGGAAATCTATATGACTCAGCCAGATGGATTCAAGGTTGCTGATAAAGAAAATTGGGTTTGCAAACTGACAAAGTCGCTTTATGGATTGAAACAATCTCCAAGGCAGTGGTACAAGCGATTTGATCAGTTCATGAAAGGGCAAAGGTATACAAGAAGTAAATTTGATCATTGCGTGTATTTTCAGAAGCTACAAGAAGGATTTTTCGTATACTTGCTCTTATATGTTGATGATATGTTGATAGCATCTAAGAGTAAAGTTGAAATTGAGAGATTGAAGACTCAACTCAACCTTGAGTTTGAGATGAAAGATCTAGGTGAAGCTAAGAAGATCCTTGGCATGGAAATATGTAGGGATAGAGCTCATGGCAGAGTTAGTTTATCTCAGAAGCAATATTTAAAGAAGATACTACAGAAGTTTGGCATGAACGAGCAGACTAAAGCTGTAAGTACCCCGTTGGCTTCTCATTTCAAGCTTTCTGCACAACTATCTCCTTCGACAAATACGGAACAAGAATACATGTTACAAGTTCCGTATTCTAATGCAGTAGGTAGCTTGATGTATGCAATGGTGTGTACAAGACCCGACATTTCACAGGCAGTTAGTATAGTGAGCAGGTATATGCATAATCCTGGAAAAGAACATTGGCAAGCTGTGAAATGGATTCTACGGTATATTCATAAGACCATGGATATTGGATTACTGTTCAAGCAGGATACTACACTTGGTAAAGGTGTTGTTGGGTACGTTGATTCTGATTATGCCGGTGATTTGGACAAACGAAGATCAACCACTGGTTATGTGTTTACTCTTGCTGGAGGACCAATAAGTTGGAAGTCTACACTGCAGTCTACAGTTGCGTTGTCAACCACAGAAGCTGAATACATGGCTGTAACAGAGGCTATAAAGGAAGCTATTTGGTTACAAGGTATGGTTAAAACCTTGGGATTGGTCCAGGAGCATATTAATGTGTATTGTGATAGTCAAAGTGCTATTCATTTAGCAAAGAATCAAGTCTATCATGCACGTACAAAGCATATCGATGTACGTTTCCACTTTGTGCGGGAAATTATTGATGAGGGGAAAATTCACCTTCAGAAGATTAAGATTGCAGATAATCCCGCAGATATGATGACCAAGGTGGTAACAACAATCAAGTTCGAACATTGTTTGAACTTGATCAATATTCTGCATGTTTAACAGTTGAAGAAGGCACTATCAAGTGTTGTTGACAAAGGCAGAGAGAATTGTGTGAAGATAAGATTACTCGAATCAAATCTTCAAGGTGGAGATTATTGGGAATTATCCATATTTATGGAAAATCAAAGATATGGGTATCAAATAATAGAAAGTCAAAGATATGGGTATCAAATATTGGAAAGTCAAATATATGGGTATCAAATATTGGAAAGTCAAAGATATGGGTATCGAGATATTGGCATAATAAAATCTGAATATTTGCAATATATGGTCCCTAATTGTAAAGTGACTTTGCAAGTTGATCCCTGAACCTCAACTATAAATAGGCATAACCATCTCTCATTCTGTATCTCAAACTTGCCATTCTCTACTTAAGGCATTGTTTTCTCTCTCTCTCTTTGTAAATTCTCACTTGTATTTTGGAGTGAAATATATTTGGTAGTGCCCGAGGACGTAGGCAAAATTTGCTGAACCTCGTTAAATTCTTGTGTTCTTTATTGTATTATTCTGCATGAATTGTGTGTGTGATTGTAGTGATTTATTGTGCTATTAAATTACAATTGAGGGATATTCTGGCTAGGAAAGACCTGGTACTTAAGCGATCCTTGTGATCCACCTCTTTTTCCTGGGAATTGAACTTAGTGTGATTTTTTAGTACAATAATTTTACTCTTTTACACGCTTCCGCACAACACTTTTTAACTTGTTGAAACAATCTATAAAATATTGTACTGATTATTTTATTCGAACCTCACAGGTTGAAAACGTTGTGAGTGCTTTAATATCAGTCAAAACTGAGAAAGATTGACTGTGATTATGTAAAGACATTTTTAGTCACTGATTTATCAAAATTCCTTGCCGCCTTTTGGCGCAATTATGGGTAAGTCTCAAAAGACTAAATACAGATTCTAAAAGTTGAAAATTAGTGCAGAAAAGAATACGGAGGAGTTTTTGTTAATCCCTAATATAGCTTATAGTTCGTTTTAAGTTTCAATCAGTTTAACTATCAACAAATTGACAAATAACTTGGATTGGCTTTAAAAGTTGTAAACCAGTACAATTCAAACAAAAGTTTGACTGCCAATCTCATCAATATTTCAAGAAACCAATGGCCAAACATACATTACATTTCACAAAATGTAAACTAGATCATTAGTCACTAAATTATGGGTATGTTTTCGTTTTGTTCATTTAACTAAAAAAATTATAATCTAATTACTAAATTATTCAAAAGTTCTTATTTAAGTCATTGAATTGTTAAAAACTTATAATCGATGTTCGAAAGCTTTTTTTCTTCTTCTTTTCTTCAATTCAATTATTTTTTCATGAAATAGCTTTGGATGTCACAAATCTGTGAACAAAAAATTCAAACAATTTTTTTCTCTGTTCTTTGATACTGAATGTCAGATCAACTTGGATCTAAGGTATGTTCTTCTACTTATCGATAGGTACTAATCTACCATATCAATCGTTGAATTATCACTTAGAACTCACTAACGGAACTTTTAAAAAGAAAAAAAACTTAACAACAACGTAACTTAAATAAATTTTTTTAAATAGTTTAATGACTTAAATGAAAACTTTCGAATAATGTAATGACCAAATTATATTTTTTTTAATTAAATAAAAAAAATTATTTATAATTTAATTACTAATGTTGTAATTTACCATTTCATAAATCATCTAACATTTGCCTTAAACAAAGTCACTGTCTTCCTTTGCCTTTTCTTTCAAGCACTGAGACACTCGTACCACATTATCACTACTAACAGTGCATGAATACTTACATGAGAGAGTGCATATGTTCTTCCTAGTCCTCATTGTCGTGCCACTGCTGGCATCATTTTCGTCATCGGTACTATCATCCGCAGATTGCTCCGTGCACTTCCGATAAGCTGCAACAAAAGGGTCATCCTGGCTGTTGACATTACCTTTCTTTGCTGAACTTCTCGTCGGCTTAGGCCGAAGTTGGCACGGGGGAACATTAAGAACGCCCTGCAAATTATTGACACAAAATCGATCACTCTTCGAAAGACAAGGAGGAGGGGGTAATTTCACCGTGACATGGCTTATATCAATGCTGCTATCTTCACTTGTCACCTTTGAAACTCCTGGTTTGAGCTCCCATGAAAAGGGTACATTTACTTGGGAGTAAAACTCTTTGTTACTCATTTTCTTGGGGCGGCTTTGGATACTATAAGGTGCTTTTAAGCCTTTCAACTACTGATGTTCTTAGAAAGAGTGTTAGCTTTTAAACCGACGTTCATTTGACAGTAACATCCCCTTTAACACTGCCGCTTCTGGCTTAACCATTTTTAGTATGCAGTTTAATTTACTGTATATGGGAACCAACAGAAAGATCTTAATGAACATTTCTGTATTGGACCCACTCCATGAAATATTATATTATTATATTTATATAAACATAATGACTTATTTTGCCCTTTAATTTTACAAAAAAATTTATTTTAGTTTACTATTTAATTTTTTATCTCTTTTAATTATTTTGTGTTGTTTGTCAAATTAAAAATTTAAAGTTTGTTAATTTTACTGATATGACAGTCTATGTGTATATCATGTAAGAAGTTAGTTAATTTTTAAAAGAAATTATTTTTTTAGGATTTTATACATTTTAAATTTAAAAAAAATTAATTAATTATTGACGTAGCATTCACACCAACAAAATTAACATATATTAAAAAATTGTGATTTGATAAACAATATAAATTTAAATATAAAAAAAATTAAAAATTGAAAAAATATATTTTTTTAAATTAGAGAATTAAATAAATTATTATAACTGTGAGTAGATATTATCTTATGCATATGTGGTTAGTACTTTGTTCGATAAGGGTGGAGAGTTGTTAATAAAAATAAAAACTTAGTTAAAGGGGATGTTGGCATTCATTTTGAGAAATGACAATCTTAACACCACCTCTGTCTCTGTCTTGTCGGTTTTGGTTTCACAATAGAGCAAGATAATTTTAGATATTGAATATTTTTTGGATTTGTGTATAGTTAGTAGAGGAGAGAAATAAATTGGTATTCAAATAATTGATAGGTAGTGTGATAAAAGTAAAAGCTTGGTATACATGCACCTTTTGGCTTACTTTCCAGTTTTGAGTTTGCTTTACTTGGAATTTCATAACATATGAAGGAATATTTTGTTCGCCCTTTCCATTACCTTTCTATTCATCAAGCAACTATACGAATTTTTTGATAAAATATTACATTTGACCTTCGTTTTTTACTTAAAATTATTATACCTTAGTTTCAATTTTCATGTCACCAACCAATCACTTCTATGGGTAAACCTGATATGCTTCCTCAAAATATTTTAATTAATTAAATAGTGTGATTTTTTAATTGCATAATGAGGTTACAAATTTATTATATCTCTTGTTTACTTATTTTTATTTTTTAAATATAAATTAAGTAATTTTTAACTCGTTTTTGTAATTAAAAAAATTTCTACGCTGTTATAGCAAATAGTTATCCAATTATTTACAAATCAAAATTGGGTTAATATTTGGTATATAAGAATGTATATTTTTTATTTCACAAAAAAAAATTTAAAATTTGTCATATCTCCTTTTTTTTAAATATATTTTTTTAATATTTTACTATATCTTTATATGACACTTGTCAACTCCATAATTTTATTTATAGAGTTAAAAAAATTTACTACAGTGTACCAAATATTTTTCCTTTAAAATTATCTAAGGCATCTTTTTTGATAAATGAATAATTTTAGTACTGAATTTCTAATATTATATTTTATAAGTACTAAGTTTACATTAGAATATTATTTGATAAATTGATAAGAATTAAGTATTACAATGCATCATTTTAAAAATAAAATAAAATAAACATTTTCAACTTACTTTTTCTTTTGAAAAGTTTATATTAAGTACATACCCTAAATTAAGTTGGATTAGATGATAAAAGATTCACATCTCCATTTAAATCGAAAAACTCAAATTATTAGTCAAAATTTGTTGTAAAATTGAAAAATAAAGAAAATAAATAATGAAAGGAGAAAAGTCAAATTTGAAGAATCTTATTTTAGTGTAAATTTGAACTAATATTTTTAAATTGGTATACTACGCCCAAAACGAAATTGGTTGCTTACAAACAACAATTGATGGTCATAAAATACCAAAAGCATTAGTAAGGATAAGAGCTATTGAGTGCTTGGGTGTACAAAAATATAAAATGATGATATTAGCAGCCCACATGGTATAAAAATAGCAATTATTAGTAACATTGTCTTAGTATTTGGCTAACTACCAACATTCTAGACTTTAGGAACACCTACAACTATACAAACAATATATATATATCAACAATTAAATACTTCAATAAACTCCTAATTCTTAAGGTTTTGACGCAAAAAAATATGGGGCAATTTAGATCGATTAGCCCATGTAATGTGACATACAAATTTGAAAAAATAATTTCAAAGGCATTAGCTAATAGATTTAGAAAGACCCTAAGCTATTGTATTGAAGAAACACATGGAGTTTTTTTGCCTGGTAGACAAATTACCGATAATATTCTAGTGGCCTATGAACTGTTGCATTCTTTTAAGAAGAAAAGGTTGGTTAGAGAGTTATTCGCGTTAAAATTAAATATGAGCAAAGCATACGATAGGGTTGAATGACCTTTTGTTGGAAAAATGATGAGAACTCTTGGTACTGTGACAAATGGGTTTCATTGATTTTGAGATGTATTAACACTGTCTCATATTCGGTGGTTCTTAAAGGAGGTAAAGGAAGGGAGTTCAAACCAACTAGAGTCTATGGTAAGGGGATCCACTAAGGAAATATCTATTTCTCATCTGTGCAAAAGGATTACTTAATCTTGCAAAAAGGGAAGGGAAAATAGAAGGGGTGAAAGTAGGACGAAGTGGTTTGCCAATAACTAATCTTTTATTTGTTGATGACAGTATTTTATTCGGAAAAGCAACAAAGGAGGATGCATTAGCTATCAAGACAGTGGTAAATGAATATGAGGCAATCTCTGGACAGATGGTGAATTTTGATAAATCTTTAATCTATTTTAGTAATAACATAAAGTGATGAGATCAAGATTAAAATAGGAAGAGATTTGGGTGTTCGAATTGCTAATAATCCTGAGAAGTACCTTAGGTTACTAACGATGGTGGGAAGAAGAAAGAAAAACGCTTTTGTTGAAATTAAAGAAAGATTTTGACAAAAGTAAAAAGTTGGAGAATTCACAACCTTCCATAGGAGGGAAGGAGATTTTTATTAAATCAGTACTACGAGTGATTCCCTATTTGCTATGCAGTGTTTACGATTACCAGTTTCATTATGTCGAGAGTTGGAGAGCATTATATGTAAGTTCTGGTAGTGAAATTTAAAAACAAATAAAGGGATTCATTGGTGTTGTTGGAAGTTTTTATGTTCCCCAAAGGCATATGGGGATATTGGTTTTAGAGACTTACAAATTTTAATAAAGCTTTGCAGGCAAAGCAAGGTTTTAAACTTATTTACGATCCTAATTGTTTACTAGCGCAAGTCATGAAAGCTACTTATTACCCACGCAATGATTTTTTAAAAGCTGAGTTAGTAACTCACCGTTCATTTACTTGAAGAAGTAAATGGGGTACAAGGAATATTTTAGAATCAGGTGTTGGATGGAGGATAGGCGACGGGAATTCTGTTAATATCTGGAATGACACATGGCTTCCATACCCTGGGAATGGAAATTTACAATTTCAGAATATCAATTGGAGGTATACTATGGTTGAAGAACTTATTAATCCCGATTCAATTACTTGGAAGGAAGAAGTGTTAAAGGGCCTCTTTGATGAAGACCAAGCAAAAATGATTAGAACTATTCCCCTGGGGAATACATAGCATCCAGATACCATGGTCTAGTGGGGTGAAAAATCAGACGAATACACGACAAAAAGTGGATACATATGGAGTATTACAAAAGAAGCTAACTTGCTGGGAAATGAAAGTACAATATTGACAGAACAGATGAAAATTTATTAAAAGTTCTCAGCAAGATTAAGATTAACCTATGGAGGATCACAAACAATTTTATGCCTACTCTAAGTTCTCTAAAATTCCAAAAGTTGAGATTTGAAGCCTTGTGTCCACTTTGCGGTGAAGATGAAGAATCAATTGCACATGTCTTTCGAGACTGTAATGTTGCGAAGCAAGTCCTCCAGAGGTTGGAAGTTCGGATCGGACCCACACATGAAAACACAAAATGGAAACGTTGGTTAATCGAGACTTGCAATTTTAGTAACAGAAAGCAATATACATGCTTAGTAGCTTCATTCAGGGCGATTAGGCACAACAGAAACATTTTTTTATCATGAAGGCATTCGATAAAGTGTAATTGATTTAGTAAGCTTTATCAAAACTCTTATAAATGAAATAAAAATGTTGGATAATATCCTTGAGAGTAAGCACAAAATACAGAAGGCCCATTAGGAGTCCCCAACAGATAACCAAGTCAAAGTAAACTTTGACACCAGTTTTCATCAGCCAAATAATAGGGCAGTTTCTGGAATTATTGCAAGAAATAACAAGGGATTTGTAATGGGTTCATGCACCTAAACGGTAAGGAATGTACGAGACCCGACAACTGCAGAAGCATAGGTCTGCCTTCATGGAGTTAACTTCGCAGAAGACTTGGGGTTTAAAAACGTCATTATTGAAGGAGATTCAGTAACGGTCGTTAAAAAGCTTCAAAAAACAGAAGAAAGAAATGACTCATAAATGAAATTCAAGGCAAGATTAGAAATTTCAGAACTCTTGTGTTTAGCCACATACCTCGGGGAGCCAATGAAGCAGCACATGCGATGGCAGCATGGGAAAGAAGAAGTGAATCGTTGACTTCTGGTTGGAAGAAACCTCGACAGCGGTCGAACTAGTCATTCAAAGAGATCAAAAGGGAATTGGTTGAGGGGACAGAGAGGTAGTCATATCGGGATTTCTGAGTCCGGATAAAGAGGTGACTTGATTTGAATCTCCGAGGAGCTCAGTCGATAGGGAACCGGAGGAACGAAGATGAGTATGTGATACAAAGGAGCACTAGTTCTTGTTTCTGCAAAGAGATTTACTGAAATGTAAAACTGTCACGTAATAGATCTAGAATAGTAGAAAACAGAGAGAAGAAAAAGAAAAGAAATCGAGAGAAAAGAGAAAGAGAGAATACTAAAAATTCTGATTCAAATTTTCATAACCGTTTTTGGACTTTTGTTACATGTATAAATGGTAACCAAATAACGGACTGACCTTAACAATAATAATGGATTAAAACATACCATTTAACTAATGCTAAAACACACCGAATAACGAGAATGAAAACAAAAGTAAAACGCATCGTTCAAAATAAAAAAAAATAACAATAATGGCGAAAATATGAAAATGGGAAAGGTCGTTGAACTATTCCATAACAAATACCCCCCATTTGAAGGAGGATCCTTGTCCTCAAGGATCAAACATAGGAAAACAACGTTAAAGATCCTGCAAATTCTCCCAAGCAGAATCTTTAGGAAATGTGTCCGCCCACTCAACGAGAACCTCTACAGCAACATGGTTACCTTGCTTGACGAGGCGTCTATCCAATATTTGAATCGATGTCTTGAGAAGAGCTGCATCAAACCCCACTGGTGGCAAGGTAGAAACACTCACCGCTGAACCAATATGCTTCTTCAATTGAGAGACATGAAAAGTATAATGGATACAAGGAGAAGGTGGTAACAACAGTTTGTAAACAACCTGTCCCATATGAGCCTCCACTAAAAAAGGGCCAAAATACCGAGGAGACAACTTCTGGTTCTTAAAATTGTGCAAAGAATGTTGTCGATGCAGTTGCAGCTTCAAATACACCAAATTACCCACCTGAAATTCTCGCTCCGACCTATGTCTATCTGCCATTTGTTTCATTCGATCCTGAGCTCGAGCTAGATGAAAATTCAAAACCTTGCGCATAACTTCTCGAAATTGTAAGGTGTGATCGACTGTAGCCACTAGAGAAGCACCAACCAAGTAAGGTAAGTAAAGAGGTGGGTCTTGCTCATAAAAAGCTTCATAGGGAGTGGTCTGAATAGCCAAAATAGTAGGTGGTATTGTACCACCACTCCGCCAAAAGTAGCCAAGACGCCCAAGCAGATGGCTTTTCACTAATCATGCATCTTAAGTAACTTCCTAAGACTTGTTAAGAATTTCTGTATGGCCATCAGTTTGAGGATGGTAGACAGTAGACATTTTTAGTTTGGTGCCCAAATTTTGAAACAGTTCCTGTCGAAAATTACTTTAAAAAATTATATCTCTATCAGACATGATTGACTCGGGTATCCCATACAACTTGTAAATGTGGTAAATATACTCTTGAGCTACGGTGAAGGCAGTAAAGGGATAAGCTAAGGCAAGGAAGTGACCATACTTGGTTAAACGGTCAATCACTACAAGAATGGTTGATTTACCCTGTGACAAAGGCAGACCTTCAATGAAATCCATGCTGATGATAGTCCAAGCATGATTGGGTATAGGTAAGGGTTGCAAAAGCCTAGGGGCAGCAAAATTATCAGCTTTGCAACGCTGGTAAACTACACATTCTCAGACCCAATGCTTAACATATTTAAAAATACCCTTCTAATAGAGCAAGGCAGATATCCTGTGACAAGTAGCATGGATGCCAGAATGACCTCCCAAAGAACTGTAATGGAAAAGACCAAAAATTTGTTTTCGAAGCTGGATATCATTTCCTACCACAATGTTGCCCAATCTGCCAAGGAATGTACCATGCCACGAGTACTTGGGATGCAACTGAGGCTGCATTTAAACATCTTGACACAACTGGTAGAGCTTCTTATCTGCCTCATAGGAAGCAACAATACGGTCTCATACCTCAGACCAAGAAGAGTCTAAATTGCCTTCACATTGGAGCAGTTGATAAGTGTGGTCATGAGGTTTCTTGGACAAAGTGTCAGCCACTGTATTCTGAGTTCCCTTGTGATATGAGATCAAATAATCGTATCCCAGCATCTTCGTAACCCACTTCTGCAAATAAAGGGTGGTTACCTACTGTTCATATAGGAATTTTAAGCTCTGATGATCTGTTTTGATGAAGAAATGTCTTCCAACAAGATAGGAATGCCATTTCTTAACTGCTAACAATACTGCAAGCATTTCTTTGTCATAGATGGACAAGGCTTGATACTTGATTCCCAACGTCTTGCTGAAGTATGCCACTGGCCTTCCATTCTGCTGTAAAACAACCTAAACCCCTTGACCACTAGCATCCGTCTCCACACAAAAAGGTTCTTGAAAATTTGGTAGAACAAGAACTGGAGCTTGAAAAACAGCTGCCTTGAGCTGATTGAAAGCGGTCTGTTCCAACATTGTCCATTACCAGGTAACATTTTTTTTTAAATAATGTAGTGAATGGCTTAGCTAGTAAGCCATATCCCTTGATAAATCGTCTGTAATACCCAGACAACCCGGAAAGCCTCGTAACTCCTTGACTGACTTTGGAGGAGACTAGTCTAAAACACTAGCCACCTGGTTTGATCTATACTAACAACTCCTTAAGAGATAACATGTCCAAGGTACTCCACCTGAGTGGCTCAAAAAATGCACTTGGATATCTTAACATAAAGTTGATTAGATCTCAACACTTGGAGTACCTCTTGCAAGTGAATCAAATAGTTAATCTACTTCTAAGAATACACAAGTATGTTATTAAAAAAAAATTGATCTCTACAAGAAGGATCAAAAGACTAAATTCATCAGTGATTGAAAGCTAGAGAAGGTATTGGTCAAGCCAAATGACATGACCAAGAATTCATAATGGACAACATAAGTTTTAAAAGCTGTTTTGTACACATCCTGCTCCCACATCCGAATCTGATGATAGCCTAAATACAAATCTAATTTGGAGAAGAAATTTGCTTGCCCCAATTCATCCAAGATCTCTTTAATAATTGGAATGGGAAATTTATCTTTGATGGTCAGTTGGTTAAGCTGCCTATAGTTAATACACAACCTCTAACTGTCATATTTCTTCTTGACCATCACCACAGGGGATGCAAATGGGCTATTGCTATCTCTAATTATTCCAGCTTGCAACATTTCTTGTATCAATTTCTCTATTTTAGTCTTCTCGATGGCAAGATATCTATAAAGCCTCACCTTAACCACCTCAGACTCATCTATCAAAGGAATCTTGTGGTCTTGTAATCAAGGAGGAGGAAGACCGGTGGGAGTTTGGAATATATCCTTAAATTTATCAAGGAGACCTTGCAATTCGAGTGGCAACTAAACTGGCTACATTGTAAGAGCAGTCTGATCATAAGAAGCCAATAACATAGGACATAAGCCATTACCTACCAAACTCAGGCATTTGGAAAGCTGACTACTAGGAACAATTTGTAGTGGGCCTAGTACTATGCCTTGCAAGATGCAATTTTGTCCCATATGATTAAACTACATAGTCAAATTGGAGAAATTTCATACAAACGGACCAAGAGACAACAACCAGTGAATGTCAAGTACCAAATCAAATCCTTTCACTGATAAAATTAAGAAATCAGTAGTGAACTTGTAACCTTGTGCTTCTCATGAAACTGCTCTGCATAAACCTTGAGTGGACAATCGAACCCTATTTGCTACCATCACTCGCAAGGTACTTCCTGATTCTATTGCCAAATTCAACCTTTTAGCCATCTTAAAATCTATAAAATTGTGTATGTTACTAGAGTCCACTAATACAACCACTTCAGTGTAACCAATAAGAGCTGGAAATCTCATAGTATTATGTCCCTACAACCCTTAAAGAGCATATAACAACACAAGACTTTCTGAAATTTGATTTGCTAAGTCCAATTGCTCAGGATAATCCTAGAAATCCTCAGAAGATAGAATCTTATTCCTATATTGGCTCAATAATAAGCTGATACAGTTGAGACTTAGAACATTTGTGACCTGGTAAGTACTTCAAGCCGTACCGAAAACAAAGGCCCTTCTTCCTTCTATCCTCTAACTCTGTTTGAAACAAAGACTTAGATGGAATTCTTTGTCCTGAGTTACTATTCACTGAACCCTCCACTGAAGTTGAGCTCCCCATTCCTTGCTGTACTCTCGATGAACTAACCCCACTACCAGCAGTGAACCCCTTTTTTATCAGTCCCAATACAATGTTTTAGCTAAATTGTAACCCTCCACCAACGTTTGGGGCTTAAAAAACCTGAGATACTGACTATTTTAGGCTTCAAATTACTGATGAATATGCTTAAGGCATAGGTTTCAGGTAAGTTCAGCTAATCCGTGTTGCTTAAGAATTACTAACTCAGTCATGGGATCAAGGAAGGAGTTAGATCCAAAATGTTCCTTAATTCCCCTAGCATACATCTCCCAAGTCAACTGATGCAACCCTCCATATCTGTGTACAAAGAAATGATACCAATTTAATGCTTTTCCCTCTAGATGCAACATAACCACCCTAACCTTAGCATGCTTACTTATCCCTTCAACCTCAAAGTATTGTTCCAACTTAGACCACCAACCTCTAAAATTACCTCCCATCAAAGTGCGGACAATCTACTCGAAAAGAGTTATTTCCGACTTCCAAGGTACCTCCTCGCGAGGGTATACTCGAATGTCCTAGATTTGGTATAGGCGATACTATGAGGTGTTCCTTTGCTGAAAAACCAGGAGGAGAATATAAAGTACATTTCCCTTTACTAGTTATCACACCAGTATCTGTAATAGGAGGACATTGTCCAAAATATTGTTCAAATAAAGAATAGATCTCGGATCGAAGTTCAGATCATACCTCTGAACAAACCTCAGACTTAATTCCCTCCTGAAAGTCCTTCAAACGCGCATCAATCCTTGCATCTAACTAAGTAAATTCAACTTGCAGCTGAGGCTCTCCTTACATCATTCCAAGTTCCTTCTACATCATTGTAGTCACTCCCTCCACGACCATGAGGATTGACAAAGCTCTGATACATTTTTCATGTAATGAATCTAGAATAGTAGAAAACAAAGAGAAAAATAAGAAAAGAAATTGAGAGAAAAGAGAAAGAGAGAATACTGGAAATTCTTATTCAAATTTTCATAAAGAAAGAGAGAATACTGGAAATTCTTATTCAAATTTTCATAACCAGTTTTTGAACTTTAGTTACAGGTATAAATGGTAACCAAATAATAGACTCACCCTAATAGTAACAACTGACTGAAAGACACCGTTTAACTAATGCTAAAACACACCGTATGACGAGAATGAAAACAGAAGTAAAACGTAGTGTTCAAAACAAAAGAAATAACAGTAATAACGAAAATATGAAAATGAAAAAGGCCGTTGAAACCATTCCATAACAAAAACAAAGATAAAGGGAAGGGGAAAAATTGTAGGCATTTCAGATTTTTTCTTTGTTTTAGTTTTTTTAGGAAATTGATCTGTTGTTTTTCAGTTTTAGGATGTTTAAGGCGCTTTTAAGGTTTTTAGGGTTTTTTCTTTGAGGCACTGCCCATTGCTAGTAGTGCATGTGATGACAGATGGCAACTTTGGGTAGCCTCATGTTTCATTAGGAAGCTATTTTTTCAAACGTTGTGATCCTTCCCCAATTTAATGCATTTATGCCGGTTCTACTTTCAAAAAAAAAAAAGCTTCAATAAACAAATTATTACTTCATACATTACTTGAGGAGGTTTTCAAATTCTGAAAGTAGAATTTTTTTAAAAAATTTTGTCAAATATCTTAATTATTTATCTTTCATTTTTATAAATATAATATAAAAATTGTGAATTTTTTTTAATTCAGTCAGAAAAACTTTATAATAAATGTATGGAATAATAATTTTAAAAAAGGTAAATACTTCATTTTGTATCTAAACTTGTCTTCAAAGTTTAATTTGGTACCTAAGTTTTTTTTAGTCCACGTAGGTATTTAAAGTTGGCCCCCCAATGTTCAATTTGATACCTAAACTTTTTTTTGTCCAATTAGGTACCTAAGCTTAACTTTTTAGTTCAAATTGTTACTTGAATTTGGATTCATAGTTTAAATTGGTTCAAATGATTTATTTACTATAAGTACTAATTTGGACCAGAAAGTTAAGTTCATGTACTAATTTAAATAAAAAAATCAACTTCAATTACCAAAATATGTATTTGCTTACCTAAAGCAATGGGCCAATGGCTTAAGAACGAGCAATGCAAAGAATGTGGGGCAGCTGTAAGTCCAGTTCACCGTTTTTGATCATCTTTTCATATTTTAATTTTAATTTTAATTTTCCCCCGTTTATCCGTGCCCGTTTGGCGTTTTTATTTTCAGAACTACCCTTAGGGTTTCATTTTGAAGCTCACTCTCTTTTAGCAGCAAAACTGAAAGAAACTTCCGATTCCGACGGTCTTCTCTTCTCTCTCCTAATAGTTTCAAACAATTTATTTTCCAATCGAAATCCAACTATTTTCAATTGCTTTTGAATCGGCTCAACATGACTGGAGAAGGCCCGAGCCTCATAAAGCAACTAGCGGCTTGCGACAAGTCGACCCGAGACAAAGCCGTACGCTCTCTCATCAACACTTGGCTTCCTTCACAAACCAAACTCTCTGATGAAGAGATGAAGAGGCTCTGGAAAGGTCTCTTCTTCTGCGTTTGGCACGCTGACAAGCTACCCGTTCAGTCCGACCTCATCGAAAAGCTTTCTTCCGTTGTCCTAAAGCTCGAGCCGCCTCTATCTCTCCAATATTTCTCCGTTTTTTTTCTTACGATGCGTCGCGAGTGGACTGGAATTGACAAGCTAAGGTTAGATAAGTTTTACCTCTTAATTCGTAGGTTCTTGCATTTCTTTTTCGCTATGTTGAAGAGATGGTCGTGGGATTTGGACTTTACGCGTCGTTCGATTAGGGTTTTAGTTGATGTAACCTTTTTAGCTGATGATAAGTTTCAAGGGAATGGCGTTAATTATCACATTGCTTCGGTTTTCCTCGAGGAACTCAGGCCTTTTCTTCCGGTTAAAAAGGAGGTTCTTGAGATTTTATTGGAGCCATTTGTTGGAATAATGGTAAAGTGAGTGATAAAATTTTGGTTGGGAAGATTAGAATTAATGTGTTTGATGAGTTTGTTAAAATGGGAAGGAGATTGTTGGAACTTAAGACCTCCATTGAGGAGGTTGATCAAGGTGATGATGTAGTTGTGTTGGGAACTATCAGTTTGGTGATGGGATTCTCTAAAAAATTTTATGAATTGGGTTCTTCAGTGGATTGCTGTCAGGGTAATAGAAAGATTCTGTTAAGAGTACATGAAGAATTCTTGAAGCTAGAGAAGGATTTAACATCATTGGGTATTGATATTTCGATCCCCGAGTGTAATAAAGGGGATGAAGAAGATGAGGTTCCTGAATTGGTACCTATTGCTAGTGAGATGGAATTGAATATCTCTAATGGTGCTTCAGAGCTGGTTGAAGCTAATGGCAATGGTTCTGTCAGAAAGGCTTCAAAGAAGAGCAAGAAGGCGAAAAAATCAACTGGGGACAGTGGTAAAAAGACCAAGAAAAACAACAATGCTAAATATACAGCTGCAGATAAGGAGAACAATGTTATGGTACCAGCAGAAAGTGCCAGTTCTAATATTGAGAAGAATGGTGAAGGTGATTCAATAACATTTACTGAATCAGTGATTTCGAACCTTCAGCTCCAGTTTGAGAAGGTTGCTGAAGAAGTAGGCTTGAATAGTGATGTTGCAAGTGCCTGTGATTTGCCTAAAGTCAATGGTACTGTCTCCAAGAAGAGAAAGAGAGGAAAGCATATGGATGGCAAAAAATCTCAGAATGGGGAGGAAACCAATCAAGGGGAGGATGAAATTGATGCAACTGCAAAATCTTGCGAGAACAGCACAAAGAGGGTAAGATTTTCAATGAAAAACAGCATAGTTTGGAAACCCCACAGCCCTTTACCTCCACTAAGCTTGAGAATACCGCCCTCTGTCATTCCTAGAGGAAGTGCTCTTAAGAAAGGTTTACCTCCAGGTCCTATAAGGGAAATGCCTCTTATGACAAAGAAGGTAAAGAAAGCTAAATCTGTGAAAAAGGTTCGGAAAGTAGTAAAGGGCATGCATCCTCTAGTCAAACGCTCCAAGAAGTTGAAATCAAAGTCCCCCTAGCAGACTATGCTTTATCATGGAAAAAAAAAATTTTGCATGCATAGTCATTAAAATTCTTCTAAATTTGGTTGGTTTTTGTCTTGTTTTTGTACTGTTTAGACTTTCCATCACACATGTTCTTTGACTTTATAGACTTTTGGTCTTTGAATACTCAACTGTGATGAGAAGTTAATTTATACATGTCTGGAAGATGGACCTTGGAATGAATCATATTCTTTGCTTTCTGGTGGATATAGATTCTAGCATTTATTTGTTTTCTTATTTAAGGGATTGAGCTTATAAATTGTGAGTATGCGTTCGCGTTGATAAAGATTGAGGATTTATGATTTGTTCTACCTTTGCATCTTTTCTAGAAACTTCCCTTTACTTCTTAATATATGATTTTCTGGGTCCGTTTCAGCCAATACCCGTTGATCCGCCTGTGGTAGAAAATTTTAATTTTTTAAACTTAAAACCTTTTTTTTATCTTACATTTGAATTTAATATATAATTATTAACTTAAGTTAATAAATCTAATTAATAATTTTAAAATTTATGTTTTATATGTATATAATTGAGATATCTTTTTATTTATATATAACATAATAATTTACAAAGAAACTAAAAGTTAAACTAATAAATATTATATATGTAAAGATAAAAACATTGTATAGATGATCGAATCGTCTAGTATTGATATAAATATAAAAATATATAATAATTTTTACAACACTATTAATTATATAAAACATGGTCTAAATATGCAAATCGCCATTATATCTAACGGCAAACTAGTAGGTACCTGGCTCGGAATGGGTAGATTGACATTTCACGGGCTTTCTTGAATTGTGGTGGCTAATTTTATTAAATTAGATCGGTGATCCAACAGATAAAATCACTAAAAAAAAACCTCGATTTTATAATATAAAATTATAATTATAACAAAAATACTTTATAGAAAAAACAAACTTTAAATTTATATCTCACTAGTAGGCCCAACTATTATTAGGCTCATTATCAAAAAGGAAAATAAGATAAGAAACCCTCCTTCCATGTTTTTTATTTAACGTCTAAGAAAAACCACTTCACAGTTTAAGGGATTTTACGCTTTCTCTTTCGCTGGTTTGGATTTATAGTTGTTGATACCCACCGCTTCAAATCTAACCACCCTGTACGTCACGTAGCTTGGTTTTTCAGCAGGAAAAAAGACAGATGCGCAGGTTTTAACAGATACGGCAGCTTCAAGGGCCTTAGAATGAAAATGAAACAATTTTCTTTTTCGGTTTTGGCTTAAAATATTAAAAAAATTAGTTGAATCGGTTTTTAACCAGTTTATTCAATAAAAAATTTGAGATCTGGCTGTGGTTATATCAATTCACAGATCAATTTTATCATTATTCTGAATCGACATACTGACCAATTTTCAATCGGACCAACTAATTCGGTCCGATTTCAACAACTATGGTGGTGGCCCGATACTGCTGTTCATATGTAGTACATAATATAATAGTACACGTTATAAGATCTTAGAACTTTAACTTCACCTATTCCGATTAATCAACTATCTCCTGTGCAATTGTTCAACCTATATAATTACTTACCAGGATTTTATGGCTTTAACTAGACCTTTCCAATAACTAGCTAAGTTAATCCCCCTTCCCCACTAGCTATATTCTTATGCTAGGCAAGTTGGGCTAAGTCATTATGAACAGACCTATTTGGTTGATTAGGGCATCAGATATATTCCTATCCTAGCCGCAAATTAACTTGTTCGTCAGTACTACTAAAGTTAATCCTAATTTATTCAGTCTAGATTTACTTAATTTTCTCTTTCAAGACAAATCAAGATTATCAAATTAATGCAATTTGGTGATCATGCAAGCAAATTAAATAAGCAATGGATAGAATAAATAATTAACAAAAATTGAAACAATTGAAGAGAAAATAATTAATTTGTAATACCCCTTACCTGACCCAATCGTCGGGTCTGAACTACAAGATGTCACATTCTCAATATGTTGTAAAATCATTTTCGGGTCTTATACGTTGCGACACCATTCATTGCCGATTTAAGTCGCAACATTGGGAACTTGTCGTCACAGCGTTGCCTCTATTTTGACAAAATCACTTTGGAACACATTTTACAGTTTTTACCAAAAACATTTATACCTATATATATCTTCCTTCCAATTCAACAAGACATCATTTTATGCCAATTTATACCAAATAAAGCATATAAACCTTTGAAACCAAGTATTCAAATGGCCTAAAACTCATGATCAAACTCTAGACATATCCAAGCCATTTACCAACCTCAACATACCAGGTTACCACACTTTCAAGTTTAACACATAAGGCTCATGTAGATTGTAACGATTCTGCTTCCAATGGTGTTGAAAAATGCACTTCGAGATCTTGTTTCTAAATGAGTTTTTCAATATTAAATAAGGATGTTTATTGAGTTAGGATATAGATGAATTGAAATTTGGATAAGTAATTTAATCAAAATTGTGAATAATTAAGGCTCAAGGACTAAATTGTAAAAGTTTAATTGCTATAGATGAATTGAAATTTGGATTAGTAATTTAACCGAAATGGTATATGTACTAATTTGCAAAATATTTGTTATGCAATAGAGTAGTGTGAAGGATACGAAAATGTATATGTGATCGAACACGACGTATGAATATGTGAATAAGTTTGATTATAGGTATGGAAATGCTTGTATAGATAATTGATGCCTATATGAACATGGTAAAAATTTAGGATACAATAGGCATGCCAATAGGGTTATATGTGTATTTCTACGAGATATGTGATTGTACGGAGATTATTACAGATTATGTCCGGATTCAACCTTTTTTGCGGATCATCGAGTATTATATGTCTCTATGGATACCTTGGTGTGCTGGAGGGATATATATGTATATGAGATTGCATTGATGCCTATAGGCCTCAAACTTCAGTGCTCTAGTGTGGTGTAGTTTAAGCTCTTACAAGCTATTTGGTGTAGTATAGTTCACCCGAGTATCTAAGTTTGTTTTACTAGAGTTCCACTGGGCGTAACATTACAATTGAAATTGGAAAACTTGAAAATGTAACGAAATATATTGATAATAAAATATGGTACCAAAATGAATATGAATGAGTCGATAGACTCCAGAAAGAGGTCCAGATGATTAGCTAACAGTTTTTGTTATAACCAACTAGATTTTGATTGCCAGAATGCTAAAGACTATGTATGTTTGAATGATGAAATGAGTATTGATAGCTAAAGGCCTTGTGATTAGTTTTGATATAAGTAATTGAACTTGATCCTCTTAGTGCGATGGTAGTTGAATTGCTTTGCTTTCATAATGCCATATTGGATATATACATAATAGTAGACATTGAGATTATAAGTATGATGACATGTTATGAATGTTACTTATGTCATATTTTCTTGAATCATGAAAGTACCAATGAGCTTTATCATTCAATGTACGATTGTTTGTTCAATGAGCAGGTGTCAGTATTTCTTGAAGCCTTGGAAATTGAAATCAACATTCAAACTGATTTTTTTCCTAAACAAAGTTTGTATAGTTCATTTTCATTTTAGTCTTGTGGCATGTACCTAGGGACTATTATCTAAATGTCTCAAATGGTTAAGTTGTATATGATATCTTATATTAATGTTTAGAAGTTGTGGTTGGATATGTTCATATATTTGATTTGAGTCTTAAAGTTAAAAGTCATGCATTGTATGAAATTTTGTGGTTTTTGGAAGCGTAATGGCTGAAAATTAACTTTGATAATCAATGTTTTGGAGACCACCATTTTAGGTAAATTCTCACTTGATATCTATGGTAGGTTGATAATTTGATAGCATGGAAATATATATATATAAGTGTTTTTAGGTCATTTTAACCTGTATCAAGTTGATTTTGGAAGTAATAGGTTGTCACGTTATGACGAGGAACAAAGTAGGGTTCTTGCGGCAACATCGTTGCTTTGAAGTCACGGAGAACCTTAGTTAGAGAGTCACTTCGTAAAAAGGAAACCTAGAAGTCGTGACGTTGACTCAAAACTTTATATTCTTTATGATTTGGTCCAATTTCGTTCGTGGGTTAGAAAAAGAGATTTCGTAAGCTCGTATAAGACTCGAATTTAATTTCATATTGTATTATACCCCATAATCTACTTATATTAAATGTAAAATGATGTTAGATTGAATATGATTAGTTAGTTTCTCTGACAACGAATGTGGCACCTTGTGATTTAAACTCAGTGATAGGGTTGAGTAATGAGGTGTTACAGTTGGTGGTATCAAATCTATAGGTTTAGTCGATTCTCAAACTAAATCAAGCTCAAAATTGAGTCTAGAGGTACATGGCAAGCTTGAGTCGAGTTTGAGTTGAAATTTGGATGCTGATTATAAATTCATTTGTTTATAGCTAAAGACATCCGAGGAACCGAGAAATGTTGTAGATGATGAAAATTTCAACAATGATCATTGTGTTGAGAATAAAAATCAAATGAAAAGTGAAGTACGCGATATTGATCAAATTGGTACTCAATATAGGAATAGGGAGGATAGACTTTGTCATGAGAGTTGAGATGTTGAGGGTGTACTTTGCACTATAGCAGAAGGGTGTACTCCGCACATGTAACACCCCTAACCCGTATTTGTCACTGGAATAGGGTTACGAGGCATTACTAATCAATTACAGCATACATCTTACATTTCTGACATGAAAATCCATTAACACATAAACATCTATCAAACATAATCACATTGTCCCTTATATGGCACTACGAGACCTTAAATCATGCTTGGAAGATATTTAGGACTAAATTTGGAAAACTTAGAAAATTACCATGCATACAAGTTTCACACGCTCGTGTGAACAGGCCGTGTGCCTCACACGGTCACTAGACACGCCCGTATCTTAGACAGTGTGAAAACAGGGCATACATATTGACTTGCACCACACAGCTGTAGACACGCCCCTATGCCTTGGCCGTGGGAAATCAGGAGGGGTTACTGACTTAGGTCACACGACTGGCCACACACCCATGTGCCAGCTCGTGTGTCACATACAGCCAGTAGACACATCCGTGTATTTAGGCCATGCCAAACCTCTAGGGTATACTGATTTAATTCGAAGAGAGACCCCAGGGGACACGCGACCCTGTAGCATGACCGTGTGTTGCACACAGCTGAGACACACGCCCGTGTCTCTGCTCGTGTGGATAAAAAAAGGCCATTTGCCACCCTTTTCTCATGCACACTTAGCAACCAAAATGATACCATTTCAATACATTTCATACACATATTATACCAATTCAACTTGGTACTCAATTACCTAATTAATACCATGCACAATCCATTCATATACCAATTACAAAACAAGACATCAATTGCACATTTTCATTCCATCAATTCCTTGCCAAAACATACCATTTGTATCATGATTCATCAACCATAATTTCCCAATAATACTTAATCTATTTTCAACCAAAATCATCACCTATATCAATTTTAAACCACATATAAGTACATACCAAAATCAAATATTTATCCAACCATTTTGGCATTCATTTACAAAGCCAAAATCAAGCATAACACAATTACACATATTCGTCACTTATCCTTAACCATTTGAACATCCAACTCCATACCTAAATATGCCAATTCAAATCACCAATTTACAATCAAAGTATTAATATAGCAATCATAGACCAAACATCACAACTCATATACTCATATAATTATATACTACCACATACACCACATTTAAGCCAAATCATATGGCTAATTACCAATGAAACGCATAGGCATCAATTTCCAAATTTACATTCAACATTACCAAAACACATGTCCACATAACTCAAGCCTATACATGCCATATAACCAAGACACAATTGTATAAATACTGAAATAAAAAATCGGATAGTGTGATGTGATCTCCAACGACTTCCAACCCGAGCGAATGTCTGAATCACTATAAAACATAGAAAAATAACACAAAGTAAGCTATAAATCTTAGTAAGCCCGTATGATATAAACTTATCTTATTGAATAAACACATATTTAGCATTTACATATACTATAATATAAATTCATTTGATTTCACCTTTATACCATAATTCCAATCACATAGTTAACAAAACTTCACAAGTTTAATTATTTCTATGCTTATACGGATCAAAAACATTCTCATCAATTTGATCACATTTACATATAAAAAATCAACTATCAACATAATTCCTCACATTTTCTTTAGCCAAGGTGAATCGTGTTAATTATCATCAAGTAACGGTATTTTGTACTTTATATACCTTATGTTTATATAGTTAAAACAAACATAACTCATGCCCTATTTAACATCCAATTCATATCTCCATATAGCCAAATGAACCCATTTTGGCATAAAACATATTTATACACAAATCTTTCTCATTTCATATACATGATACCATACGAACTCACTACTTTCGTTCGATTCTCACATAAGTTTTGTTCGTACCTTTTGTTACTTATTTCGATCATACTTTCATTCTTGTCTTGGCTATGCCTGTTGAACCTTTCAGAATCACTAAGGATACTCGGATATCACATAAAGCTCATACAATGCCATATCCCAGATATGATTTTACATGTTATCTCATATTGATGCCAATGTCCCAGACATGGTCTTACACGAAATCATATAAGGATGCCAATGTCCCAGACATGGTCCTAAACGTAATCACAATACAATGCCAATGTCCCAGACATGGTCTTACATGTAATATCATCTCAGCAATCCTAATGTCATGACATTTGTATCCTGTATTATTCCTAAGGTTCATATGGGACTTTCGGATGTCGTAACTCTGTTGATTCTTACTTAGTTGCTCATTTGAAATTCATAGCAGTTCAATGACAAATGAACTTATATAATTTAATTCAATTCAATAATAAAGAAGCATTTATAACACAATTTGAATACGTTTATTAGCATACGAACTTACTCGTTCGCTGTAACGATGAATTAGGTCAACTAATCCGATACTTTGTTTCCTTCCGTTCTAGATCCGAATATCATTTTTCTCAATCTATATAATAAAAAATTTAATTATTTAATCATTAATTCATTAAATTTAACACAATTTACACTTTTGGAAAAATTACACTTTTGCCCCTATTATTTCACATTTTTGCAATTTAGTCCCTAACACATAAAATATAAAATTCATGAAATTTAAACAATCCCATGCTTAGTCGAATATTACATTATCATATATCAGCCCATATTTTCAGATTATTTGTACTTTTAACCACATAATTTCATAAGTTCACAAATTAGCCCATAATTTGCATTTTTACTCAAAATCACTTTGTAAAATATGTAAAACTATCATCTAACTTCCATATTTCATCATCAATCATCAAAAAGCATGAACATTCATCAATGGAATCTCACAAAATCATGAAAAATTTTGAAATTAAAGGTACGAGCTTGCTAGATTAAGTTGCAACGAGCTTAAAAACGTAGAAATCATTAAAAACAGAACAAAAATCGTACCTAGATGAGCAATCAAAGTTTGGCCAAGCCTAATGCACTTCCATGCTGTTTTCTTTTCAAATTTTCAGTGGTGCATTAAGGAAGATGATGGCTTTTACTTTTATTTTAATTATTATAACATTATTTACCATTTTACTAAAATAACCTTTGTTTTAACATTAAAAGTTCACTAATTCAAGTCCATTACCGTCCACTCATGCTAGTACTGGGATAATTTTAATTTAAGGACTATTCTTTTGAGATTCTGTAGCTATTGAACCCTTTTTGCTAATAGAATTTAACTTTTACGCTTTACGAGATTTAGTCTTTTTTTCTGAATTAACCACTCAAACAGTAAAATTTCTTTTCGAAATTTTCACACAATATTTCTATCTTTTTGTAATAAAATAATAAAATAATAAAATAAATATTTTAAATTTAGATTGTGATCATAAAACCACTGTTCTGATTTGACCCAAAAACGGGCTGTTACAGCACAATAGCAGATTTGCTTCAAGGAATAACGAAAGTTACTCCCAGACTATATCAATGGCTACAGTTTGTGAATTTATAAGGTCAAAAAGTATTGACCATTTCCCAGTTGATAATTTCTAATCATTCAAAAAGAGAACCAGGACCACTAGGTCGCAACATTTGCCTAAGAAAATTAAGGAGTCTCGAGTGCCATAGAGATCAATTCCGTTGAATCATGGATCAGTTAAAGACTAAACTGGCAAGCCAACGATTTTTTTGGGTAATATTATGAGTCTATGGAAAAATGTGATCATTCCAGCATGTGAACACTATGGGAGGAGACACAGAAGTGAATGTTGGAAAAAGAAAGGCACATGTCTTCGATGCAGATCCCCAGAGCATTTCGCTCGGGTATGCCTGAAAAATGCTAAGAAAGTCCCTGCTACTAATATAAGATCTACCCCTACAGTTAGAAGTGGAAGAATTATTATTCATGAACTAGTCATGAGGGGTAGTCAAGAAAGTGAATTCGGCAACTCAACATCTTGAAGCTAGATTTTTTGAGTGAGCTTATGAGGTCCGATCCAGAAAGTAGGATGATACTACCGAAGTTGTAGCAGGTCAATTTCTGTTAATTTTTGTACTCGTTCATGCTTTAATTAACCCTAACTCTATGCATTTATATATACTTTAGTTTAATGAAATAAAAAAAATTTGAAACCCGAAATGTCGAAGGTAATAATAGTTATATCTAGTCTTTAGAGACAAACTATACTCGTTGATCAATTATGTAGGTGGTGTTCATTATAAATCCTGAATAGATCATTTCCAGTTTATCTGTTTATCATGTTGTTTGGAGATTTCGATGTAATTCTAGAAATGGACTAGTTAACCGAGAATAGTGTGATTTTAGACAGCCATAAAAAGAAGTTTCCTGTTCAAAATTCGAAAGGTGAGGTTGTGGAAGTGAAAAGCATCAAATTGAATGGTTCAAGTCATATCGCTTCATCAAATTGAGTCAATAAGCTTTAGAATGAAGGCTATGAAGCATGTTTAGCTTATATTATTAAGTCGAATTTGTATGAAAACCAGATAAGTAAGGTACGGATAGTATGCCAATTTCCAGATGTGTTTCCAAAGGAATTGTCAAGATTGCCTCCTGGTCGCGAGATCGAATTTGCAATTGAAGTTAACCCAGGTATAGCTCCTATGTTAATTCCTCTATACTATATGGTGCTAACGAAGTTGAAAAACCTAAAAATTCAATATAAGATCTTTTGGATCGTGACTTTATACGTCCTAGTATTTCACCTTGAGGAGCTCTAGTTCTATTTGTTAAGAAGAAAGATAGGTCAATGTGGCACTGGATTGATTAACGACAGTTGAATAAACTGAAGATTAATAATCGATGCCCGTTGCCATATATCAATAATTTATTCAACCAATTAAAAGGTGCATTAGTCTTCTCTAAGATTGATTTGAGATTGGGATATTATCAATGAAGGCTAAAGATAGTGACATACCAAAAACAACATTCCGTGTGTGGTATGGTCATTAAGAATTTCTGGTGATGCAATTCAGATTAACAAATGCTCTTGTGGCGTTTATGGATCTCATGAACCACATATTTTCACCTTATCCAAATTAGTTTGTAGTGGTATTCATCGGTGATATACTGATCTATTCAAAGTTAAAAGTGGAGCATGATAGGTATATGAGAATCATGTTGCAAGTATTACATGAGAAGCAACTTTCCTGGAAGCTCAACAAGTATGAATTTTGGTTATCTGAAGTGGTATTCCTAGGGCATGTTATCTCGGCTAAGGAATTTGTGTTGACCCTAAAAAGATCAAAGCTATCCTTCAGTAGAAAGAACAAAAAATATGTTTGAAATTCGAAGCTTCCTTGGTTTGGCTAGTTATTATATGAGAATTCATGAACATGTTTTCTAGAATAGTTTTACGAATGATGAAACTCCTGTATAAAAATATACCCTTCATATGGGATAATTAATGTTAGGATAGTTTTGAAAAGCTAAAAGTTATGTTGACAGAAGCATCGATCTTGACTTTGCCTGAATTGGGGAAAAAGTTTGTTGTTTATAGTGATGCTTTTTTGAACAACTTGGGTTGTATTTTGATGCAAGATGGTAAAGTAATTTCATATGCGTCTCGAAAGCTAAAAACGCATGAAAACAATTACCTGACTCAGGATTTATAGCTTGCTGTTGTGGTATTTGATATAAAGATCTTAATGCACTACTTATGTAGTGAAAGTGTCATATCTATACAGATCACAAAAGTTTCAAATATCTTTTCTCCAAAAGAAATTGAACCTGAGACAATGTCGTTGGATCAAATTGTTGAAAGATTATGATTGTATGATTGATTACCATTCAGGAAAAATGAATGTTGTTGTCGATGCTTTGAATCCGAAGTTGACAGTTTAATTGAGAGTGATGTTTGCCCAGCTCAGTATTTGTGATGATGGCAACCTATTGGTTGATTTGAAAGTTATGCCCGTGTTGCTTGATTAATTAAAGAGGCACAATTTTTTGATGCTAAGTGAGTGGAGAAAATGAATTTTGCTCACCAAGGTGTTATTGAAAGTTTCAACATTGATACAAATGATTGCCTTTGAATTCAAAATCGAATCTATGTTCTTGATAATGCTGATTTGAAAAGAATGATTTTGTGCAAGGCTCACGACAATCTTTTTCCATTACACCCTGGTAGTGCTAAAATGCACCGTAACTTGTGAAATTATACTGGGGGCTGGAATGAAAAGAGTAATTGAGGAGTACATTGCTAAATGCTTGACCTGTTAAGGAGTAAAGTTTGAGCATCAAGTTCCCACTAGGTTACTTCTATTGGAAAAACTCTGGTTTGAAAATTATTTTCTTACACAAAGGAAAACAAAAATTTTGAAAACCAACCCGGTTGGTGGTATTTATAGTAATAAACCCGAGATTGAAATAGTACCTATATTTTTAGATAGATGGATCCTTGTTGTTCCCGACTTTCAACCAAATGATCTTCTTCCCTATTCTCGTACCACGGATTGCTTCAAGGGTGCACTGGATCAAATCAAATCAAACTTAGAAACTAGAAATAATGTTATTTTCTTTTGGGGTGAAAACAAAAATTCTCTTCTCAAATAGAAACGAACAGAATCATTATTCCAGAAAAATATATTTAATTCTTAGAGAATAAAAATCTCTCTATTTTAAGGTAGATTAACGATATCTTAAAGTTGTGTAAATTGATGTGAAAAAAACTAGAACCTTTTTTGAATTAGAGAAGTTTATTTCATATAGAAAAATAATCCTTAATTAGAGTAGGATTAAGGTGGGCAGCACACCCCTAGTATTCCTACTAGGGTTGTCGCCCCTTTATATTCTATAAAGGGATTTGGGCCTCTCTTATTGGGTCAAATTACGAGTACTTCTTAGATTTTTCGACTCTATACTTTGTAATCTGATCAAACCTAAATCTATTTTTCTATTTCCCAAAATAAAATTCAATATTTATATTTAATTAAATAAATTTCTCATCCCAATTTACCCTAGTAAAATTATGATGATTTTACCCTTAATAAAATTTTTGAAAAAAATATTTAATATTACATCATTCAACTTATTCATTATGATCGTATGGTTTATTTTCCTTTTTAGGCTTTAAAATAGCTCAAAAACATTGAAACTGTAACAGTCCAATTTTGACCCTAGTCAGAATAGTGATTTCGGGACCACAAATCTGAGTTCGAAAAATATTTTAATATTATTTTCTGTGTCTGTGATATGTGAATTTATGTCTGTGAAATTTATGTGATTTAATTTGTCCTTTTCTGTGCTTAATTATGAAAAAGGATTAAATCTCGTAAAGTATAAAAGTTGAGTGCTAAATGTTAAAGCACCTAATTGGCTTGGCTTTTAAAATAAAGGTCATTGCATGTCAAATTTACCATTTATATTAATGATAGAGAATGATGGACATTAGTGGTTGAAAATTTGATGATATATGCCAAGGGCAAAATGAGAAAATGATTATTAAAGTTATTAAATGAAAATGAACATGAAAATGAAGCCATTTCATGCATGTATTGCCGAAAATACAAAGAAATAGAAAGAAGAAGACCATCCTAGGGTTCGACCATTGATTTGGTTGATTAAGGTATGTACTTAGGTCTGTTTTTGATAATTTTTACATTTCAATGATCATTGCTTCGTATTCTTCAAGACCCATGTTTGAATTTCTATTTCTGTTAAAGATTTCATGAAATGCCATTGTTGATATCATGAGTTTTGTGATGTTTTTGAATGAATTATAAAGGCTTGGTAGATGGTTCATAAGTTTTGTCTTTGAGTTTTTGATGAAATTGAGCTATTTGGGTTAAATTTTGAAAATGAGGTTTAGAAGAACTAAATTGTGAATTGAACATGTTGTATGGGCTTATATAGAAGCCATGAAAATTCGGCTAGCCCTTGTTGCAAAGAAATTTTGCATATTGGTGATATTGAGAAAAATGGACTAAATTGTCAAACTGTGAAAATGTAAGGCTAAAATGTAAAGTACCCTAAATATGTGTATATGGATTAAATTGAATGAAATGAATGATTGAATGGTTGAATTTGTATTGTATTAGATCAAGAACAAAGAAAATAGGACTTAGATCGGGGGAAGTCCAAAATAGTTGAATAGACGACTCGTTTTATCCGAAATCCGTCCGAGGTAAGTCAAATTACAATTATGTGTTAAATTGAAATAAATTCTGCACATATAAACTGTAATCTGTATTGGATGGCCTTGAGTGCCTGATGAATATATTTGGAGTAAAGTTTGATAATATGTTAATATCTGAAAAGCTCTGTATGTTTCAAAGAAAAGTTGACATTTGTCTAAGACATCGTGTAAAACCGTGTCTGGGACACAGGCCTCGATTGAGATTTACGTATAAGATCATGTCTGGGACATCAGCATCGTATCTGATTTTGTGTAAGACCCTGTCTGAGACAGAGGCATCGATATTGAATTACATGTAAGACCACGTCCGGGACGTTGACATTGTACTTGTTTATGAGCATCTATATCGTTTCTGACCCTTCTGATGATAGCGTACGAAATCTGAGTTTGAGTATATGAAATGTATAACCTATGTAGGTACGTTTGTATCGTACTAAATTTCTGAATTTGAAAAACTTTGTCTCTGTGAAATATGTATGGAAATGAAGCATGATATATATGCAAACAAAGGAGCATGGTTAAGTTTATGAATTATTCTATGAAATGGTTATGAATTTATATGGGTGAATTGTATTTATATGCTTTAGTAGTTAGACCAATTGCATTTGGCTTACTAAGCTCTTTGTAGCTTACTCTGTGTGTTTACTGTCTGTTTTACAGTTATCGTAGCTACTGAAGGCTCGGGGATAGTTGAGGATTGTCACCACATTATCGAACACATTTTGGTACTCTTGAAAGTGTAAATATTTTAAAGTATGGCATGTATAGGCTAGAAGGTTTATGTATTAAGTTTTGAATTGTAAATATAGGTTATGCAATGAAAGTTGGCTATCAAATGGTATGTTTGTGTTAAGTTTTGGTATGGTTTGAATGAGTTTTGAATGATGATGAAATAATTGTAATGAAGCATGTTTTGAGCATGAAATAGGCTGAATATTTTGTATGAATGTTGTTTAATTTGGCTTGTAGGAATGACCCATAAAGGGGTGGCAAATTGGCTTAAACCAAGCCTGCATTTTGCCACATGGCCATAACACACGGGCATGCTTGTTGGCCGTGGGCTTAAGTCAGTAGCTAGCTAAGAATCACACGGCCGTGGCACACGGGCGTGTTTGTTGGCTGTGGGAATAAGTCAATATATAAGCTCTGTTTTGGCACGGTTGGTTCACATGGGCGTGTCTGATGGTCATGTGGGGCACACGGCCTGGTTACACGGGCGTGAGACCTCTATAGAATTGAAAATTTTTAAAAGTTCTAAACTTTATAAATGTGTTTGGTTTAGTCCCGACTGTCTCTTAAAAGTACATTTTAGGTCTAGTAGACCATCTTAAGAGATGATTGCTTATGAAATGATGTTATATGATATCTGTGATTTTGAATTGGTTTGAAATGTTCTATTTGTCTGGTAATGCCTCGTAACCCTAATTCGATGTTGGTTACGGGTTAGGGGTGTTACAGTAACACCTCTAACCCGCATCCGTCACTGGATTAGGGTTACGGAGCATTACCGTAAAATTGGAAACATTTAAACTTAAATTCGTTCAAAAACATAAAAGAATCATAAAGCAATCATTTACATACATACCGTCCCTAAATTGAGCCATCGAGGCCCTAAAAATACTTTAGAAACAATTCTGGACCAATTCAGAATCATTTGGAAAGTTTAGGAAAATGTCACAAAATTTTGGAAACAGGGGTTATACGGTCGTGTACCTCACATGGTTGAGAGACACACCCGTGTCTCAGGCCACGTATCCTTCGAACTATGGACACGCGGGCGCGTCCTAACTGGTGTAACTCTCTAAGTAGGGTCACGCGGCTGTGTCACATGCCCATGTGCCAGGTCGTGTATCTCTCTGAGTTGCACCACACACACATGTGCTAGGCTGTGTGTTAGGCCGTGTAACTCACTGACTTGCAATCTAAGGAACTCACCAGATGGCACACGCCTGTGTGTCTTACACGGCTGAGTTACACGCCCGTGTCTCAGACCGTGTGGACTTAAAATTACCTAAAATCAAGCCATTTCCAATACCATTTCATACATAAACATTTAGATCATTTGTGCACACTTTAAAGGAACCAAAAACCTATCAAAACATACATGTAATAGCCATTTTAAGAATCCTAATTCAACTAACCAATATGCCATTCAAAGGAACCACAAACCACAACAAAACATCACCCACTTAGACATGTTTATAGGCTTAATTCCATGTATACAATTCTAGACCATTTAGGCATTAAAACATACCTCAATTAGCTATTCCCAAAACATACAAAATATACCATAAAAGACCATTATCATGGAATTAAAAACTTACCAAAAGAACCATATATACATACACATATAAATGACCAAAATGACTTACCTAAGCAAGTATTGTAAGTTCATCAACAATCCATAAGCATTCAAGCACAAACATACCAAGTTACCATTTTACATGTTCATCAAAAAACATCACAATAAGCCACCCTATACATGTCATTATAAACCTTGGTCGAAATACACAAAAACTACTGAATTGACTTTTGGATAGTGTGATAGATCTCTGATGAACTTCTAACCAAATTGAACTTCTGATAATCTATAAAACATAGGAAAGAAACTACGTAAGAAATTAATGCTTAGTAAGCTCGTATAAACCAAACTTAACTTACCATTTCATTTTCATAGTATAAAGCATAAGCATAAAAATCAACCATAACCATAAGCTTTGCATAAGCCTAAACAACATTATCAATCTACAAGTTAGTACACTTGTGCATATATATATATGATATCATCCATAAAACATGTGTTCATCATGTATAAATATAACCTTTTCAACTTTAATGTTTCATAATTTCATGATCCAATAAATTTGCACTCTTACCCTTCCGTTCCATTTTCTTGCATGTTGAACCTTCTAGAATTTCATCGGACACTCGGGAAAGCTCACACGAAGTGTGCCTTTACATATAATTGTAACCTTTCCTTTATATCATTGCTCACACAAGCTATGGGTTGGAATGTAAGCTACATGATGCTGCTAACATGAGTTTGTAGAGTAACCGCAACAAATGCAGGACCTCAGCCATTGGTAGGACATTTAAGACCAGCACCCGAAACATGAAATCCCTAATGACATGTCGTTTGTATCCTACGAATTTCCAAGGTTCAACCGGGACTCGAGAACCGTCATAGCGTTGATTTGTTTATACATCAATCAATTCACATTATAAATAACATAATAACATACGATTTAAATAACATTAATATGATAACCAGTTATATGAACTTACCTCGACGTTGAGGGGCATAGAAGTTAAATCGAGCTAATCCAAAGCTTTTGCTTTGCCTCGATCTAGGTTTGTACGCGGTTTATCTTAATCTAAACAAACACTTTCAATCCATTTAATACTTCTAGTATTCAATTTAATCTGCATTTCATATTTATACAAAATTACTATTGTGCCCTTAACATTTTAACTTTTTCACAATTTAGTCCTTAAGCTTATAACTTAAAATCTAACCATTTTAATCTCAATCCATGTTAAAAAAAATATGCAAGGGACCTTGAAACAACTCATTTTTATAATCATTTCACAATAATTCCTAGAATTTATACCTTTAACAAATTAGTCCCTAATTCCAAAATTTAACAAAAATATCACTTGACAAAACTTGTTTATTTTTCAACAAAGATTCATAATCTACCATTTAATATCAAAGACCATTCAAGAACATCCATGGCATAACCTTCAACTTTTAACAGTTTTATAAATTGACCCCCAGGCTAGCTAGATAAAGCTAAAACAAACTCAAAAATATAAAAATCATTAACAACGGGATGAACAACGCTCACCATGCACCAATCTATGCTTAGCCAGACCAAGCTTCCAAAAATGGAGGTTTTTTTTCCTTAAATTCGGTTGGGGAAGAAGAAAATAAGATGATACCTTTTTCTTTTCTTTTGTTTTTTTAACCTTATATACCTAATTACCATATTAACCTTATTACTTATTAAAATTAGCAACAAAACCTTGTCCATAAGTATCCACTATCTCATTAAATGGTTTATTTACCCATCAAGTCCTTTGATTTAAGGTTTCATATCCATTTGACCTTTTTAGCTAATAGAACTCAACTTTTACACCTTTTTCGATTTAGTCCTTTTTACTT
The DNA here is from genome assembly GCF_007990345.1 of Gossypium hirsutum. Taxonomy (NCBI): domain Eukaryota; kingdom Viridiplantae; phylum Streptophyta; class Magnoliopsida; order Malvales; family Malvaceae; genus Gossypium; species Gossypium hirsutum. The sequence continues at coordinate 32,535,886 of NC_053424.1, forward strand.
AATTAACTATGTAAACATCAAAATTTCTTAATGAAATTTTAACACGACCTTAATATTATCCCATAGATATTAAAATAATAAAAAATAATAATTTTATCATCAGATTTGTGGTCCTGAAACCACTGTTCTGATTTTACTAAAAACGGGCTGTTGCAAACATAAACTCAACCTGTTGATCATTTTTGAGAATTCCTTGTTCATTTCTAAATGAATTCATTTCTCATTTTCATTTTCATTTCCATTTTGAGAAAATCGCATTCATTTTCAAATGATTCAATTTTCTCCATTTTCATTTTGATTTTGGAGAAAACCATAACCATTTCCTGAATGTTTTCAATTTCTTCATTTCTATTCATTCTGTTTATTTTGATCCAACACGCATTCATTTCTGGTTTCATCAAGCTAGCGAATGTACTGATTGGACATATGCAATTGAGGCTCAAATGATTTATAATTAAGCTCTATCTTTTCGCTTATTAATTATAAACTTAAATTTTTTCCACTATAGTATTGTGATTGAACTCTCCTCAACAACATACCATTACGAAAGCAACTCGATTAGTGCTCGTCCAATGACTTTGTCATAAGTGTGTTAACCTCATATGATATCCTTAATCTTTTCGGGATAATATTTATTCTCTCGATATGATCCTATTTTATCTTATTGTAACCATTAAATATTCCAATAGGAAAAGTTAATTACTATCAAATAATAATCAAGTACTTCATTATAAGGACAAACGATCCATGACCACGTTTACTTTTTATAAACCATGTAATGCTAATGAGAGGATATCATTTACCCATATCTCAGGATATGAATTCCACTATTGTGAATGATGCTACGTATTGCAAAAGTCCTACACCCAATGCACCAGATTTCGTTCCTTATCTATTTGAAATCAGGCTTTTACTTACATCAAAATGTACGAGTCACACATACATAGTCCACCATCCACTGAAGATTTAGGCATGCCACACTATAAACATTACAAGTGAATAAATCCATAAACAAATTTAGGATCTATTCTTCTTATATCTGTCCGATGTACCATAAGTCCAGTCAATCACATCTATGTCTTTATCTTCTAGGAGTCATCCGCTCCGATGCCCAAGACAAAACATCTCCATAATTGGACTTGGTAGACGGCATATTAGTCTTTCAACTGGTTTGCTTGTTTCTGATTATACGAAGGACATGTTCAGGTCTGTCAATTAATATAAGCTGTCTTTCTGTATTACGATCTGACCATGTAATATCTCTTAGTATTAGGTTAAACATTAGAAAAACAATGATCAACATTTGCTTCCATTTTTCTTTGCGTGCAAAAGTCATACGAGGTCAATCATACAAAGTATATTAATGTAATTCATCAATTTTTTTTATTATTCAATTTGTTTGAAAAAATTACATGTTTATAAACGAATATACTACACATAGGGCACCATGTCCAACAACTTCAGCCCATATCGATTTTAGAATAGAAATGGGAACATATTGTTATGGATTTTGTAGTCGGTCTACCATTAGCTCCAAATAAAAGAAATACAATTTGGGTGATAGTGTAATAGCCCGATTTTGTTTTTAAAATATAAATGGTTGTATTAAAAATAAAAAAAGAACAAGGGCTAAGCCTTTTAAAGTCCAGATAGTCACAGAAGCTAAAACAATAAAAAGATAACACAATAACACGTATTAAATAAAAATCAAAACAATCCAACCACCCACGAAAACTTACCTTTTCCTAAGCATATGAGAAATCAAAATCCCTTCAAATGCCACTTTTGTTTTTGAAGACCACCGAATAGTCTGCTCTTGTTCTTTCCAATGCATCTGGAAGAAAACTGTCAAATTTAACTAGGATTTGTATATCATCACTTTGATTCCCAAACTTCCACCGAAACTGAAAAATCCCATGAGTCCTTTTATTTTTCGATCTGCTTACCCACAGTGAACCCTTTTGTTTCCAGTCTTCTAGCTCATAGTGAAAAGATACCATCTATTTTCGTTCTAACCAACAAAACCTCGATCTACTGAAAAAATTTGAGCCCGATTGTTGAAGGTTCTCTTTTATTGCCGCTTTTGCATATAGAGGAACCTCTTTGATAAGATATGTAACACCCTTTACCCGTACCCGAGGCCGGGATAGGATACGAGGCATTACCGAAAACATATACAGACATTTATGCAAAAAGTCAGGCTATAATTTTTTTTTCTTTAAAACAACTCCATTTATACATACACAAATTGTCCCTAACACATGCACTCAATCATCAAGATTAGACATATAGTAATATATAATAATAAACAATTAGTAGATGAGCTTATCATAACAAAAATCTCAATTCCACTTCTCATACTAATCCTGTTGAATTTCTTGGAATCTCGATGGATATTCTTTAGTATACTTATGGCTTACTAAATCATTTATCATCAATTCATATTAGTGACCTTTTCAACGAGAGCACTCCCGCAAACCTCATTCTTTTACGGTGGGATTACTAGTCCAGGCTAAATACCCCGTAGTATAAACTCATAGAGTAATGTCGGGATTACCAGTCTAGGCTAAATCCCCTGCAATGACAAATACTCTAATGAGCTTGGATCTGAATTACCAGTCTAGGCTAAATTCAGATCCTAATTCGGATTACCCATCTAGGCTAAATCCATTTAAGACACATATTTTTTAGGAGGCCAAATCACATAAGGAACCCTAGTTCGAGCTAGATCCTTTTTACCATCAATTTATTTTCAAGAATCCTATCGGATACCCTTTTCATTCAACCGGGATATTTAAATCCTTTTTAAATCAATACAATCATGTTTCATGAATTATTATACATTGAGTATCAAAATTTATATCACATTCAGGAATATACATTTAATCATTTTAAAAGTAGTACTTTGAGTTACATGAACTTACTTGGAAGATGTTTCAGATTTGGATTTCGATTATTCCGAAACCTTTTATTTTCCATGGTCAACCTCCGAAATTGGTCTCTCGGGGTCTATATAAATAAAATAAATTATTATTCTATCTCATTATTCAAATTTAGCCCAAAATTTCACTATTGGGCAAAATAACCACTTTGCCCCTAACCTTTCACATTTTTACATTTGGTCCTAACGCTTGTAAAACAAAACGCATGCATTTTATTGGTTACCCACGCCCAGCTGAATCTATTCTAAGCTCATATCAACCTTCATTTTCCTCTATTTCACATTTCTACCACACATTTTGTACCTTTTACAACTAAGTCCCTTTTTAGTGTTTTTATGAAAAATCATCCAGTAAAAGATGTTTATCTAACATCTAACTTTCATAATCCTTCATAAATTATCAAAGAACAATCATCTCATGCATGAGTCAAATTTCTAACATGAACCCTAGCTTGAAATATGGGTAGAAATGGGTAGAGCATGTTACGAGGATCTCAAAAATGTAAATAACATTAAAAATGGGGCTAGAAGTCACTTACTATCAAGCTTGAAAATGTCAAAGCCCTAGATTATGAAACCTTTGCAAATTTCGGCAGCCACAAGGAGGAAGATGAGTGAATTTTGCTTTGATTTTCCCTTTTTATTTCATTTATTACTAAATGACCAAAATGCCCTTCCTTACTAAACTTTCAAAATTTTACATCCATGCTTATTTTTGTTTGGGCAAATTGCTACTTAAGACCTCCTAGTTAATAATCCAAAGCAATTTCATACAAATTGTTTCTAGAACATAAGTTTTGCAATTTATTCGATTTGATCCCTAATTTTCAGTTGAACACCTTACACCTAGAATTTCTTCATGAAACTTTCACACATGCATGCTTTCATGTCCTAGACCTTAAAATAATCATAAAACAAATATTTTTACATTGGAGTTTGTGGTCTCGAAACCACTATTCTGACTAGGCTCTAATTTGGGATGTTACAAGATATCATCATTTCTCTTTTAACCCTTCTATAGCCAATAGGTGTACAACTCCATTTTCTTATCACGATTCATGTTTAAAGACACATAATTGGTACCTTTCATATATTGCTATAATATTTGAAATATAGGCTCCTATTATTGATCTTTCAACTCCTTTCATTTGCAACTCCTGAATCACTAATAAGGCATTTCCTTACCCTAAAAAAGCCAATGTGTAGTCCCATCTTAGTCGCCTGAAAACAAGCCAATGCCTCAATCGCAAATGGTGAAGGTATGTTACCATGCATAGTACTTTTTGAGTATAGCACCTTGCCAGAAGTATCTTTAATAATAATACTTAAACACGACTTATTATTTTATTTGCAAAAACCTGCATAAAAATTTATCTTGATAAACTGTTCATTTCGTGTCTTCCATCGCTCTTGCACAACTTACTTTGTTGCTATTTTTTCCTTTGCACCATCAATTTCCCCCAAATAATTTTTGATAAAATTTACTCTCTCGATGCACTTGAGTTTTTACCGTAATGCAGTAGTTGATTTCTCCCAATCCATATAGCTCACAATGCACAACAAAAGATTCAAAAAAGGTATTTTAAATTCTTCTAAAAAAACTTATGCACCTAGTCTTTGATATGCATAATTGGTGATTTTGTTTTCCATGTAATCCCTAACTGCTGCCAGATCTCCTTTTACTTCAGGCACTCCTTAAACACATGTTCCACATTTTCGAAATCGTTTGCACACTTAGGACAATCTGATGTTCCTATCAATCTCTTGTAGTTCAGGTTAGTAAAAATAGGTACATAATTATTTGTAATTCTCCATGACGTTTTTTTTATCTTAGAGGGCAGATCTAAGGTCCATAGCTTTTTGTAATTAGTTGAATAGAGATAGGTTGTTCCATTAGTAGAACCCTCATTATTTTCATGTATCAACAATCTGTAAGCACTTGGCACTGTGTACTCCCCCGATTTTTTCCACTCCAAGCCAAAAAGTCTTCATGTGGAAATTGTGTCAAAGAGATGCTTAAGATAAGCTTAGCCTCCACCTCATTAAAGATAGATCGGATAACTCCTTCCCTCCATGTTCTCGTTCTTGTATCAATCAAGTCAGCAACATTTTTAATATAATTATTGAAAATAAGATGTTGAATTTTGTGATTCTGATTCCCAGGTACCCAAGCATCATCCCTTATTGTTGTATATAATTTTTTGATTTTGTTCGTATAACAGTTTGGTTTTCAATGTTGTCGAAAATTGTTGTTTCTGAAACCCATTTCCATTGTTTAAGACTGTAAATATTAATATTTTATATCAATCTGTAAGAATGTTTCAGATATGGTTCTACCGAACTTTGTATGAGAGATTGCCTATGAAAATCAAATGTTATCGGTAATCAAATTTAAAAATCTATGCCAACTCTGTAGAGGGGTAGGAAACCGAAAACTGGTGATAATGCTAAAGCGAGTCAAGTCGAACTAGAGATATGACAGTGAGATCTGAAGCTCATGTACCTCCCAGGGCTTATGCTATACGGGCTAGAAAGGAGGCTATTGCTTCTGACTCATTGCTGGTACATTTTCTTTTTTTCTGATGTGACTGTACATGTATTGATTGACCCTTGGTCAAAACATTCTAACATTTGCATTGTATTAGTAACTAAAATAAATATGTTAGTTGGACTGACTGAATTTGATGTTAAAGTATCAAACCTATTAGGTAAGTATGTTATTGTCAATAAAATATGTAAAGACTGTCCATTGAGAATTCAGGGCCATGAGTTTATCAGCTAACTTAATTTGTTGTTGTTTGACGAGTTTGACATTATTATCGGTATGGACTGGTTAAGTTTTTATGATGTTTTATTCAACTGTAGATAGAAAATAATATTGTTGAAATGTTAGTATGGTGAATTGATAAATGTTGACAAATTTGATTTCTCGACTAACATAATATCAGAGATATCTACTCGAGAATTGATCAGAAAAGGTTGTAAAGTATATCTAGCCTACATTCTAGATATTAAAGTGTCAGGACCAAAATAAAAAAAGTTTTGATAATCCGAGTATTCATAGATATGTTTCCTAAAGAATTTCCAAGTTTGCCTCTTGAGAGAGAGGTTGGGTTTGCAATTGAAGTAGCAGCTAGAACTGCTTCGATTTCTATTACACCGTACAGAATGGCTCCAACTCAATTGAAAGAATTAAAAGCTCAATTGCAAAAACTATTAGATCATGGATTCATTCAACTAAGTTTGTCATCATGGGGAGCTCCGATTCTATTTGTGAAAAAGAAAGACAGAACTCTGACACTGTGTATTGATTATCAACAGTTGAATAAAGTGACCATAGAGAATAAATATCTGCTTCCTCGTATTGATGATTTGTTGAGCAGTTAAAAGTAGGAACCATGTTTTCTAAGATTGATCCCCCTGTTGGATCGCCAATATGCCTTGTGGCACAGTGAAAAAAATATTTCGGCGATCATCAACCATGGATCCATGTATGAGGAACGAATTAGGTTGAAACAAGGGTTGAAAATAAACCTTTTCAAAATTGAATGAGTAGCGAACAGTATTGTTGATAGGATCCTTTCGGAGATGTTGATTCCATGCTTCAACAATAACGTCTCGGGCTCCACGTAATCCGCCCAGTCAAAGAAAGAATAACAAAATTCTCTTGAACTTTTTTGAAATAATTTTCAAGAACGACTGTTAGACCCTTTTCTTGTGTTTTTGGTAACCCTAACACATAAGGGATTCATATTCCTTTTATTTTTTTTATTTGATATCAAATATTAGGAAAAAAACGGTATTATTCCCTTATTTTTAAAGAAACAATTGGAAAGTCAAAATAAAAAATATTCTTTCCAAAAGAATATAAATTTCCATGTCCTTTTATATTTTGACCGAAATTATTATAACTGTTTATATTAATAATTTCAGTAACTATATTTCAATTAATATTTTGTGTGAATCAAATTCATATATGAATTTCGTATATGTTCTCTATTTGTGTACAATAAGCTTGTACATATAATGTGTTCAATATTTAATTATCAAATGTGATAGCTAAATACAATACCAAATGTATTTGGACTCTGTTCACTTCAACTATAGGGTGTGACCATGTTGGCTCTTGTAACGTTAGTAGTAATACTAGAACGTTTCTAATATTAAAAGCAATGGGCGGCATCTAGCAATGCATCATTTCTACCTAAGTTACAAGATGTTATGATTTGACATAACCTTTCTGTGATAATCTTTTTCATGTATTTTATCATTTTATCCTTAATATCTAGATTAGACACAAGTCATGGAATAATCACACTTGTATAGTCCAATCTCATATTTCTTGATATTCTGAGTAGACTACAATAAACAAATAAGTATGATATCTCATATCAATTTAACCGAGCATGACCATGCATTTCTAGTCTCACTCCATCAAGAGGCTTAAGATATTGCTCCCATTATGTAGGAGGACAAATCCTATCTTGATCAATCATATCCCACTACATAGATTACGACATACCCAACATCAGTCTTTATAGTATAACCTGTTATGGTAGACATTTGACAGTGTCAAAATATACAGACTACGTAAATATTCTATAAATAATATTTACAGGTCGAATGAAAGAAATTTGTGGTCCCAAAATCGATGTTCCTTCACCATCAAAAAATGGGTTGTTATAATGCCCAAATCACAAAACATAAAGGTAAGTACTCACAATCCTATGGCATCCCAACTATATCCAATGGTTTTAAGCGATCACAAGGCCAAAATATCCATAATTACACATATTTAATTATTGTTTTAATGCACGTAATCTTTGTTCATATTCACAAACTTGTACAGAATGAGCGTTTATTGGATTCATATTTAATTGCACTTTAAGTGCCACAACTATGCTTATTGAGCAATCACAAGTCTGACCACAAATGTGTGTATTAAAATCAATTTATGGCATATCACATACAAGTATTCACACTCATTACCTATCATAATAACACCACAATCCACAACTAGACATACATTAGGCATAATTTCTCAACAAGGCAATAAGTTTAAGGAAGGCTTACACTCAAAACTTAGTATAGGGGTTTAGGTTATCCCTAATCTACCGATTAACGCTACGAATTGCATATACTAGTAGCGACTTCGAACACTCACTGTTCACACTTTCGCTTATTGATAACTCTTGAAAAGAGTTATATTTTTTGTCTTTCGATTTAGCTAATTGTTTGTACTTAGGTATATTTTGTTGCATTTTAGGGAATTTTAATTAGCATTTGTTATATTGCATTTGGACTTGGACTATGTTGAGTAATTTTGTGCTATTAATTGGTTTTTGTAGAAGTTTTGTATAGTGGTAGGAAAAGGAACATGTTTTCGAAGAAAAGAAATAAAGGAGTGAAATTTGTTGGCGCAAAGTACAGATGATATGCCAACACAAGTGTGCACTGTAGCAATGCCGAGAAGACCGAGTCAATCATTTCACGTGCAATTTTTTTAGTTTGAAATTTAAACTTGTACTAGATAAATAACCTAGAAAAGAGGAGAAGATTGACACAAACTGATTGGCCAAACTCTATCTATAAAAGAACGATGAAGGGAACCTCAAAAGGCATCCTGGAGAGAAGCAGAAGAGTAAGAGATCTCGAGTGGAAGAGGAAGTCATCCTTTTGATCAACACAAGATTGTGCTGCTGAAGTGTGGACCAATGGAATTTGTTTTCTCAATGTTATTCCGTTATTTCCTTAGTGTTCTTTTGTAAACTTATTTGGTTGGAAATGATGGTGATGGTTTGGAATTATATTTTCCAACCGATGAGTTAAATCTCATTGGCTTGGGCTTATTTTGATGATACTTAATTGTTTTAAGTTTCCATGGTATAAATTTGATTATTTTACTACCCATTCAATTATTTAAGTGCAATCCGTAAGAATAGTCGATGGCATATTATTCTTGTTAAGTTGATTTAATGCGGGAAATGTTAGATTACTTAACTAATATTGGCTGGCATGAGTAACATTCGAATGATTCTTGCGTCTTAAAGAAGGAATTACATAGGTTACTGCAATAAAACCCTGTATAAGCAATGACAGTGACTTGAGGTTTTGCCCCTGAAAGATACAAGCCACTTTAAGCCTCTTCTACACAATAAGTTAATTAAGATTTTACCACGGCATTATTGCCAGTAACGTTGATTCTGAGTACACCCAACCTTCCACATAAATATTGTAGACACTGTACTTGATTCTCTGCTGAAATATCTTCCCCTTAGCAGTTTTAGTTGATTATTTGTTCACTTATATATTATTCATGCAATAGAGCCCATATTTACATTTTTGTTATCACCTTTGTCAAAAAAATCTAATTATTTACCCATCATCGCATATTTACCTTAGTTTTTTTTCTGTAACATTTCATTGAATCATTTTACTATAGTATTAAATTGACCAATTTTGTGCCTCAATCCGATCTTCGTGGGAATGATACTCATTTTCCTCTTAATTACTTGAATAGACTTGTATACTTGCTGAAATTGTAGGGCAATTTGGTGGTTTACCCACTAAGGACCCACGACTACATTTAAGACCTTTTCTAGAAGTCTGTGACTCATTAAAACAACAGGGTGTTCCTGAAGACGCTTTGAGACTTAAGTTATTCTTGTATTCCTTAAGAGATCGTGTCAGGGAATGGTTAAATGCTTTACCGTCAGGAATAGTGGCATCATGGAATGAACTTTACTGGAGATTTTTGTTAAGGTATAATCCTCCTACTATGAATGCCAAGTTGAGAAATGATATTACATCCTTTTGGCAATTTGAAGATGAAACACTATATGAAGCGTGTGAGTGATTTAATGAGTTAATTAAGAAATGTTTGATGCAAAGATTTGAGCACTTACCTCAAATGGATATGTTTTGCAATGGGCTAAATACGTATACATGAATAGTAGTTGATGCCTCAACAAATAATACTTTTTTGATAAGACATATAATGAAGCATATGAAATTTTGGGAAAGGATTGACAACAATGATTACCAATATCTGACTACACGAGTTGGGACGAGAAAGATTGCTGTCGGTACCATCGAACTCAATGCAATCACTTCATTGATGGCCTAAGTATCTTCTCTAGCTAATATAACTAAAACCATGAAACCTTCAACTACCATGTAGGAAATAAAGACAGTTGAATCATTATGTGTTTATTGTAGTGAAAGTCACATGTTTGATGAATGTCCATCCAATTCAATGTCAGTATACTATATAGGGAACTCTAATAAAAACAATAATCGATACTCAAATACCTACAATTTGGTGTGGAGACAACATCTAAATTTTATTTGAAATAATCAAAGTGCAAGAAATTTCAATACTGTCGCAAGGCAGAATGTCAACAATGCATCGCTAGGATACGTTCAACCAATGCCCCAACAAAATAATCAGTATGGTCAAGCGTCATCATCTACTTCTATGAAAGCTTTGTTAAAGGAGTATATAGCCAAGAATGATGTTGTGATCCAGAGTCAGGTTGCATCCCTCCTAGTGTTTGAGAATCAAGTGGGACAGATAGCCAATGATTTGAACATAAGACCATAGGGAACATTACCCGGTGACATAAAAATTTTGAGGACACAACGCAAGGAGTAATGCAAGCCTATTACTCTCAGATGTGGGACTCAGCTAGATGATGTTTTTCAAAATGCTGCTGTAGAAGAGGATGACTTAAGACATAACTAGGTAAAGATCTCAAAGCCATCTGAAAAACATACTGCACTTGAAAAGGTTTAGCAGAAGAATTTTGTGGTAGAACCAAATTAGTCTGCCAACAAAAACGCCACAACAAAACAGTATCAACATCCTAAAAGACGACCACTTCTACCACCATTTCTTCAGTGATTTCATAATTCTAGGCAAGATGCTCAGTTTAAAAGAATTTTAGATGTCTTGAAACAACTTCATATTAATATACCACTAGTCGAAGAATTAGAGCAAATTCCCAACTACGTAAAATTCATGGACATATTGTCAAAAAAATGTAGATTGAGAGAATTTGGTACTACTGCTCTCATTGAATGGTGCACAATAATGTTGATGAATATGTTACCTCCGAAGTTAAAATACCTAGGGAGTTTCACTATCTCATGTTCAATTTGAAATCACTATGTAGGTAAGGCATTATGTGATTTAGACACAAGTATAAATCTAATGCCTATGTCTATTTTCAGGAAGCTAGGAATTGGGTAGGCAAGACTTACCATAATGACATTGCAATTAGCTGCCAGATCTTATGTCCATTAGAAAGGTAAAATTGAAGGCATATTGTTAAGGGTAGATAAATTTATCTTTCCTGCATATTTTCTTATTTTAGAATGTGAAGTTGACTATGATGTTCCAATTATTATTTGAAGACCATTTCTTGCTACTGGCAGGACTCTAATTGATGTACAGAAAAGTAAGCTAACTATGAGAGTGAATGAACAGTAGGTCACTTTCAATGTGTTTAATACATTAAAAAGTACGGATGAGAATGAGGAATGTCATATGGTTGATGTGATAGGAACAACAACAGATGAATTTGCAAAATTTTTCTACAGCAGTGTTGGTATCAAAGATTACTTGAAGGATCAAGGTGAAGAATTAATATTTGAAGAGCTTGGTGAATTTAAAGAAGCTCAGCAGATAGTGGACAAGCCAGGGAAGAAATATAAGACCCTAGATTTATTCAGAAAATCCTTTAAGCCTCCTAAACCTTCTGTAGAGGAATCACCTGTACTAGAGTTAAAGCCTCTACTACAACATCTGAAATATGCATACTTAGGGAATAACAGTACTTTTCTAGTTGTAATTTCTGCAAAGTGAACACCTGAGCAAGAGAACAAGTTGTTGGTAATGTTACGAAGATGTAAAAGGGCATTGGGATGTACCCTTACTGATATAAAAGGAATTAGCCCAACATTGTGTATGCACAAGATTTTGTTGGAAGATTGACACAACAATTCCATTGAACAAGAGAGACGGTTAAATTGAATTGTGAAAGAAGTTGTCAAAAGGGAGAATATTAAATGGCTTGACGCTAGCATTGTTTATCCCATTTTTGACAGCTCGTAGGTAAGCCCTGTACGATGCGTACCCAATAAAGGAGATGTCACAGTGGTAAGTAACAACAATTATGAACTCATATCCACTTGCACCGTTACAAGATAGAGGGTATGTATGCACTATCACAAGCTTAACAAGGCAACAAGTAAGGACCATTTCCCTTTATCATTGATTGATTGGATTTTGGATAGATTAGCTGGTGATGAATTTTATTGTCTTCTAGATGGTTATTTTAGTTACAACCAGAATGCCATAACACCTGAAGACCAAGAGAAGACCACCTTTACCTGTCCATATGGCACTTTTATGTTTATACGAATGCGTTCGAGTTATGTAATGCCCCAACAACTTTCCAATGTTGCATGATGGCTATATTTTCAAAAATGGTGGAGAATTTCCTTAAAGTTTTTATGGACAACTTCTCCATGTTTTGGAATGATTTTGAGGATTTTTTAAAGAATATAAAGATGGTATTATGCCACTGTGAAGAAACCAATCTTATGTTTAATTGGGAGAAATGCCACTTCATGGTCTGTGAAGGCTTTGTCTTGGGACATAAGATGTCACAGCGAGGAATTGAAGTGAACCGAGCAAAGATAGAAGTGATTGAAAAATTGGCACCTCTTACAAATGTGAACGATATTCGAAGTTTCCTAAGACATGCAGGATTTTACAGAAGATTTATCAAGGACTTCTCAAAAATCTCTAAAGCCTTATGAACTCTACTTGAAATAAATAAACCTTTTAATTTTGATGATCAATGTTGGCAAGCTTTCGAGGTACTCAAAAATCGACTAGTAGCAGCACCAATTGTAGTTGCTCCAGAATAGTCATTGCCCTTTGAACTCATGTGCGGGGCCAGTGATTTAGTTGTGGGGGCAGTGTTGGGGCAAAGAAAGGACAAGGTATTACACGTAATATACTATGCCAGTAGGACTTTGATAGAAGCTCAATTTAATTACACTACCATATAGAAAGAATTGTTGGCAGTAGCTGTAACACCCCACACCCGAACCCTTCACCGAGACAGAATACGAGGTATTACCTAACTTGAAACTCATGCTAACAAACATTTTTGAGTCACCAAAACTCTGCTCAAATTAAAAACTTTTTCAATTTCTATATTAAGCTTATTGTCATGCTACGATCCCTAAATTGACTATAGGAAACTATTCAGAATCAATCCGAGCCCTTAAGCTAACTATAGAAAATTGACACTTGACACAGGGTCACACGCCTGTGTGACCACTTAGACCTGGTCGTGCTGATGGTCCGTGTGTCACACACGGCCTAAGCAAAATAAGGACACGTCCGTGTCCTTCACCCATGTGAAATTAATTCTAAATGCACACCTACAGTTGTTTTTATGCGGCTTGGCACACGCCCGTGTGCCTGACCCATGTCCATTACACGGCCAAGACACGCCCGTGTCCTAGCCCGTGTGCAAAAACATGGACATTCTGTTTCGATCGTCAGCATCCCCAAAATGACACACGGCCAAGGCGCACGCCCGTGTGTTAGGCCGTGTTACTCACACGGCTGAGACACAGGGCCATGTCTCTGCCCGTGTGTTTACTATTGTGACAGCCCAAAATTGACCCTAGTCGGGAAGTGGTTTCGGGACCACTAAACCGAGTCATAAAAATAATTAACCATCATAATTGATGCTCATTATATGTACATGTGCATGTGTGAAAATTTCGTGTTTGAATTTTGTTAATTGTGAGTGAATTTTATCAAATAGGACTTATGTGAGAAAATTTTGAAATGTGCTAGGCAAATGCAAAGTGGCCTATTAATGCATATTGTGAAAATGATGGGTTTGCATGTCAATTTACCCAAATTAAGGCATAGTGGCCGGCCATGCTATGAGTGGAAACATGTCACAAACATGTTATGTTAGTGAGGTATGTTAGGAAAAATAAAATAAGGAGTATGGGTAATAAAGAAATGGAAACAAAAAAAATGTGTGGTTGTTTCCCCCCATTGCCGTGAGTTAAAGAAAAGAAAAGAAAAAATTTTGTTCATCCTTTTTCATCTTCTTTTGGCCGAAAATTCTAAGGAAGGAGGAAGGAGTTCTTGCTTCATGTTTGGTTTGGAAGAGGATTAGGAGGAGGTTTGGCCATACTTGTATCTAGATCAAGGTATGTTTGAGGTTGTGCCATGAGATTCATGCATGTTTTTAGTTGCTAGCTTGAGTTCTAATTAGCCCATGGTTCAAATCTTTGTTATGTCATGGGGATGATATTCGGCCTAGGTGGATTTTGTGTTAATGCCATTGCATGCTAAATATGAAGCTTGTTAATGATGCATGTGATGGTGGATTGATGATTCTTGAATCTTCTTTTTAGTATTTTTGAGTGAGCACATATGTGCATTGGTTGCTAGATGGAGAAGAATCGGCTAGCAAGTTGTGTGCTAAGGCCGAATATAATTTTTGTATATTAATGAGTAATGCATGTGTTAAATTGATGGAAAGGGAGAGGATGCTTTACTAGTGTATATATGTGTGTATTAGCCAAGTTTTGAACTTGAAACAAAATGGTGTTTAGTCAATACAATTAACCATACTTGTAGAATGTATTAAGTGTTGCAATCGGCCCCAACATAGACATGTATGTTCGGCCACATGAATAAGTACATAAGCTATGTGTATGTTCGGCCATAGGTAGCCTATTGATGGCTTTAGCTTGACTTAGATAATTCGGCTAAGGGGAAATATTAGCTAGTATGTTGAATTCGATTCGTGATTTCGTACACATGTGACTCTAATGTCTAATGTATATATGGGCTAAGTACCTTGAGCTTCTCTTTTGATGTTCGAATGAATTGTATTAAATTGCTTGATGTGATTAAAAATACGTATGACCATTGTGTATTTGAGCTAAAAGGGTGGCCATATGACCTATCAAACTCCTTGTCATATTCGGCCATAAGCTAGCAAAATGAGACTTTAATGAGTTAAATTTATTTGAATTAACTCAAGAGCTTAGAGGACCCCAGTTGGATAAGGGAAAGGAAAAGTGGTCGAGTAGCCATCGGAATCATTCGACAACATCCGAGGTAAGTTCTTGAGTAAAAGAGCTTAAATTATGATTTGATTAGATCATGTTTTAAGCAAATCAAAATCATGCTCCTTGTGTGTGGCTATTGAGCCGAAATTGCAAGAATGATAAGTGTCTTGTGTTTGAGTTTTGCTAACGAAAACGAAATACGAATGTGCCATGATTTATTGTTAAATGTGCATGGTTATTTGAATGATGTCCGGGCTAAGTCCCGAAGGCTTTGTGCTAAGTGACCATATCCGGACTAAGATCCGAAGGCATTTGTGCGAGTTACTAAATCCGGGTTAAGTCCCGAAGGCATTTGTGCGAGTTACTATAACTGGGCTATGTCCCGAAGGCATTTGAACGAGTAGCTATATCCGGTTAAATTCCGAAGGTACGTGATTTGGGAATGAATGATCTTGCTGTAAAAATTTCAGTTAATACGCTTGAAACATCCCAACATTGAGGTATGTTTCGTATGTGCTTTGAATTAGTTGAGCCCTTACAAATAAGTATTCGCTCAGTTGATAAATGAGCTATCGGCCTTTGGCTAAGTTGATCTTTGTGTATGAATAAAAGGGTTGGTAATGTGAAGTAAGTATGATATTGAAAAATTGTGCATATGAAATTATCCGTTTAGCTACATGAATGCTATACTGGAATCCCTTGCTCAAAACTTACTAAGCATAAATTGCTTACTCCGTCTCCTTGATTCTCTTTTTTATAGATTTTGGTTCTCCAGCTATCGGACTCGGGATTTGAAGTCGAAGTCGCCCACACTATCAAAGCCCCCCTTTTTGGTACAATTTTGGTTGAACTTCGAAATGGCATGTATAGGACTATCCTTTTTGTTGGGGGTCATGGACCCTTTGGACTTGTATAATTTTGGATAGCCATGCGAAAATGGCTTATATATGTTTGAGTATAATGTTATAATCATTTGGTATGGATATGGTTATTGAGAGGTGTGGATATGCTTAACAAGGATTGGCCATGGGAATGGTTAATCACTATCATAATTTGTGCTATTTATGCTAAAAGGGTTAGTTGAATCATGGAAACTATGAAATAGGTAAAGTCTACCTTAAAGGCAGATGCTGACAGCATCAGTGATGTAGATTTGGAAAATCACTAAAAATATTAGGAAGGGAATTAAATAGTGAATAAATTATGTAAACGAATCTTGATGAATCTATTTTCATAGGAAAGTAACGAAACGATCATATGGACAGTATGTTAAGAGATATTCAGGTTCTCGTAAGACAGGGCCAGAACGGTTTCTGGATTCCCTGTTTCGACTTTGGAAATTCATTATAAATTAACCAGAGAGAGTTAGGAGTCATGCCATATATGTATAGATTCCTCTTTGAGTCTAGTTTCTATAGAAACAAACGACATCAGTATTGAAGCCCTGTACAGGGAGATATCCAAGTCGTAATGCGCAAAGGTCAGTGTAGTCGATCCCTGTAACATGGGATACTTTGACTAATAAACTGTACTAATTGGCCCAACCAAAAATTCTAGAAAAAATATGTAGATGGGCATATGAGTCTAGTTTAGGGAAAATTTACAGAACTGGATTCCGAGTTTCTGAACTGAAGATATGATTTTTAAAGCGACTAGTACGCAGATTGGCAGTGTCTGGGAAATTTGTTTATAAGTGGTTAAAGTCTGTTAACACCTCGTGTTCGACTCCGGTGACAGTCTCGGGTTCGGGGTGTTACATTTGATTGGTATCAGAGCTATGGTTTAGTCGATTCTAGGACTACCGTAATGCGTTGGGTCGAGCTATACATGCCATTTTATGTGATTATTTGATAGTGTGGTGATTTCTGACAATTGTAAATGTGTTTATTTATAGTAATGGATCCCGATCCCGACCGAGCGGTAGCTGATGATCTTGAGAGTGTAGCGCCTGCTCCCGCACAAGGGACAGCGCCGGCGGACTCTCAACCTAATGCTAGTAACCCGAATGATGAAGCTAGACAAGCTTTCTATAGCGTGATGAATGATTGGTTCAACCAATACATTCGAACTAATACGGCTGTTCCACAACCTCCATTCCCGACTAATACCACCCCCGCACCTACAATACCTCCGGAAACTGACCAAATAAGGTCAAATAAGCCCCTAGTTGACAGAATCTGAAACCATGGGGCTACTGAATTTAAAGCTACGGATAGCGACGATGCCGAGCAAGTTGAATTTTGGTTGGACAACACTATCCGGGTACTCGATGAGCTATCTTGTACACCCGATGAATGCCTAAAGTGTACTATCTCCTTGCTACGCGATTCTGCCTACTATTGGTGGAGTACTTTGACTTCTGTTGTGCCCCGAGAGCAAGTAACTTGGGAGTTTTTCCAAACTGAGTTTCGGAAAAAGTATATCAGTCAGAGATTTGTTGATAAAAAACGGAAGGAATTTCTTGAGCTTAAGCAAGGTTCTATGTCAGTTACTGATTACGAGCGAAAATTTGTTAGACTTAGTAGGTACGCTCGGGAATGTGTTTCGTTTGAGGCTATCATGTGTAAACGCTTCGAGGATGGGCTGAATGAAGATATAAAAATGTTCGTGGGCATTCTTGAAATACGAGAGTTCGTAGTACTTGTCGAGCGAGCTTGTAAAGCCGAAGAGCTTAGAAAAGAAAAACAAAAAGTTGATGTGGGAACTGGAGAGTTTCGTAAAAGATCCTCGGGAAAGTCTCTTCAACAGGCATCGAAGAAATTTCGAGATGATGTGGGCCGGTCTAGAGTCACTTCGGGCCTTTTTAGACGAGATCGTGATCGACCCCCTGTGGGTACACGAGGCACTTCGGTCGCTAGTGTTGGGAATGAACGTCGAGACAGAACGAAATGTCGATATTGCGGTAAATGGCATTCGGGGAGTTGTAGATTCCCTGACCGCTCCTGTTACAAGTGCGGATCAGTTGACCACTTCATTAAAGATTGCCCGAGGTTGTCTGAACAGAATGTAAATCAGAGTGGGAAACCGGGTGCTACCACTGCTCGAGGTAGACCATCTGGAAATACGGGCAATGCTAGTGGTGGTCAGAGAGGATCTAGAGATGCTACGACCAGATCCGAGGCTCGTGCGCCTGCTAGAGCTTATGCTATACGTGCCCGCGAGGATGCTTCTTCGCCTGATGTTATTACCGGTACTTTTACTCTCTTTGATACTAATGTAATTGCTTTGATTGACCCCAGTTCTACTCATTCTTACATATGTGAAACCTTAGCATCCAGTAAGACTTTACCTATTGAGTCTACTGGGTTCGTAATTCGGGTGTCAAATCCCTTGGGTCGTTACGTGCTTGTCGACAAAGTGTGTAAGAAATGTCCCCTAGTAATTCGAGGTTCCTGTTTTCCGGCGGACTTGATGCTTTTGCCGTTTGATGAATTTGATGTTATTCTTGGTTTGGATTGGTTGACCGCGCATGATGCGGTTGTGAATTGCAAAAGCAAGACTATTGATTTGAGGTGCGCAAATAACGAGATGATCTGAGTTGAGTCTACGGACTTAAAGGGGTTGTCAGCTGTAATATCCTCAATGTTGGCCCAGAAATATGTAAGAAAAGGGTGCGAAGCATACCTTGCGTATGTACTTGATGGCAAAGAATTAGAAAAGAAACCCGAATCTGTGCCGATGGTTTGTGAATACCCGGATGTTTTTCCTGAAGAATTACCAGGTTTACCACCTGTTCGGGAGATAGAGTTTGGTATTGAGCTTGTACCTGGGACTACGCCGATTTCGATAGCTCCGTATCGCATGGCACCAACCGAGTTAAAAGAGTTGAAAGCTCAGTTGCAAGAATTGACGGATAGAGGTTTTGCTCGACCAAGTTTCTCACCTTGGGGTGCACCAGTATTGTTCGTGAAAAAGAAGGACGGAACCATGAGGTTGTGCATTGACTATCGTCAACTGAATAAAGTGACGATAAAGAATAAATATCCGTTACTGCGTATTGATGATTTGTTTGATCAACTAAAAGGAGCTTCAGTGTTCTCAAAAATAGATTTGAGATCGGGCTATTATCAGTTGCGAATTCGAGATTCGGACATACCCAAAACTGCCTTCAGAACGAGATATGGTCACTACGAATTCTTAGTGATGCCGTTTGGGCTCACTAATGCCCCTGCAGTATTTATGGATTTGATGAATCGGATCTTCAGACCATATTTGGATCGGTTCGTAGTTGTGTTCATTGATGACATCTTGGTCTATTCAAGAGATGAGACCGAACATGCTGAGCACCTGAGACTAGTGTTGCAAATTTTGCGGGATAAGCAGTTATATGCTAAGTTCAGTAAGTGTGAGTTCTGGTTAAGAGAGGTTAGCTTCTTGGGTCATGTGGTATCCGCATCGGGTATTCGAGTTGACCCAAACAAAATTTCAGCCATACTTAACTGGATACCTCCGAGAAATATTACTGAGGTTCGGAGCTTTTTGGGACTCGCCGGTTATTACCGACGATTTGTCAAAGGTTTCTCGATGATAGCCACACCAATGACGAAGCTACTTCAAAAGTATGTTAAGTTCGAATGGACGGAGAAATGTCAGAAAAGTTTCGATCAACTGAAAACTTATTTGACTGAAGCTCCAATTTTAGTGCAACCCGAATCAGGCAAAGAGTTTGTCATTTATAGTGACGCATCCCTACTTGGGTTGGGTTGCGTATTGATGCAAGAAGGTCGAGTGGTGGCCTATGCGTCAAGACAATTAAAGCCACATGAGAAAAATTATCTGACCCATGATCTTGAACTAGCTGCCATCGTATTTGCTTTAAAAATATGGCGACATTACTTATTTGGTGAAAAGTGCCATGTATTTTCGGATCACAAAAGTCTCAAATATTTGATGACTCAAAGAGACTTAAATCTGCGACAAAGACATTGGCTTGAGTTGTTGAAAGATTACAAGCTTGTCATTGATTACCACCCGGGAAAGGCTAATGTGGTTGCGGACGCCTTAAGCCGGAAATCATTGTTTGCTTTACGAGCGATGAATGTGCACTTGTCTGTTCTACCTGACAATGTGTTAGTAGCTGAATTAAAAGCCAAACCATTATTGATTCGTCAAATTCGTGAAGCCCAGAAAGTTGATGATGAATTGGTTGCAAAACGGGCTGAGTGTGTTTCGAACAAGGAATCGGAGTTTCAAATTGATGATGATGATTGTTTGAGGTTCAAAAGTCATTTGTGTGTTCCAAGGAATTCGGAACTCATTTCGATGATTCTGAACGAAGCCCATTGTAGCCGAATGTCAATTCACCCGGGGAGTACGAAAATGTACAACGATTTGAAACGTCGATTTTGGTGGCATGGTATGAAATGAGACATCTCCGACTTTGTTTCGAGATGTTTAATATGTCAACAAGTGAAAGCAGAACATCAAGTGCCTTCAGGATTACTTCAGCCGATCATGATACCCGAGTGGAAATGGGATCGAGTCACAATGGACTTTGTGTCCGGACTGCCATTGTCAGCAAGTAAGAAAGATGCGATTTGGGTTGTTGTCGATAGACTGACTAAGTCGGCTCACTTTATCCCCGTGCGTACGGATTTTTCATTGGATAAACTAGCTGAATTGTACGTTTCTCAGATTGTGAGATTACACGGGGTACCTATTTCTATCGTGTCGGATAGAGATCCGAGATTCACCTCACGATTTTGGAGGAAATTGCAAGAAGCTTTGGGTACCAAGCTGCATTTTAGCACTGCTTTTCACCCCCAAACCGATGGTCAATCTGAGCGGATAATTCAGATACTTGAGGATATGTTGAGATGTTGCATCCTCGAGTTCAGTAGTTCATTGGAACGGTATTTACCTTTGATTGAATTTGCTTACAACAATAGTTTTCAATCAAGTATTAAGATGGCACCTTACGAGGCTTTGTACGGTCGTAAATGCCGTACACCATTGTTTTGGACCGAGCTCGGTGAAAGTAAAATTTTCGGAGTTGATTTGATTAAAGATGCCGAACAGAAAGTAAAGGTAATCCGTGAAAGTCTGAAGGCAGCCACAGATCGTCAAAAATCGTATGCGGATTTGAAACGAAAAGACATTGAATATCAG
The DNA here is from genome assembly GCF_007990345.1 of Gossypium hirsutum. Taxonomy (NCBI): domain Eukaryota; kingdom Viridiplantae; phylum Streptophyta; class Magnoliopsida; order Malvales; family Malvaceae; genus Gossypium; species Gossypium hirsutum. The sequence goes on from NC_053424.1 coordinate 32,557,055, forward strand.
GTGGGAGATGAAGTGTTTCTTAAAGTTTCGCCTTGGAAAAAGGTACTCAGATTTGGCCGTAAGGGCAAGTTGAGCCCGAGATTCATTGGGCCGTACGAAATCTCCGAACGAGTTGGTCTGGTTGCGTATAGATTGATTTTGCCCCCTGAACTTGAAAAGATTCACGATGTCTTTCATGTTTCGATGCTTCGACGTTATAGATCCGATCCGTCACATGTGATTAATCCCTCAGAAGTTGAAATTCAATCTGACTTGAGTTATGAAGAAGAACCGATTCGTATCCTAGCTCGTGAAGTGAAAGAGTTGCGAAACAAAAGGGTTCCGTTAGTTAAGGTGTTATGGCTCAAACACAGGATCGAGGAAGCTACTTGGGAAACCGAGAGCTCGATGAAAGAACGATACCCAAACCTATTTACCGGTAAGATTTTCGGGGACGAAAATTTCTTAAGTGGGGGAGAGTTGTGACAGCCCAAAATTGACCCTAGTCGGGAAGTGGTTTCGGGACCACTAAACGAGTCATAAAAATAATTAACCGTCATAATTGATGCTCATTATATGTACATGTGCATGTGTGAAAATTTCGTGTTTGAATTTTGTTAATTGTAAGTGAATTTTATCAAATAGGACTTATGTGAGAAAATTTTGAAATGTGCTAGGCAAATGCAAAGTGGCCTATTAATGCATATTGTGAAAATGATGGGTTTGCATGTCAATTTACCCAAATTAAGGCATAGTGGCCGGCCATGCTATGAGTGGAAACATGTCACAAACATGTTATGTTAGTGAGGTATGTTAGGAAAAATAAAATAAGGAGTATGGGTAATAAAGAAATGGAAACAAAAAAAAATGTGTGGTTGTTTCCCCCCATTGCCGTGAGTTAAAGAAAAGAAAAGAAAAAATTTTGTTCATCCTTTTTCATCTTCTTTTGGCCGAAAATTCTAAGGAAGGAGGAAGGAGTTCTTGCTTCATGTTTGGTTTGGAAGAGGATTAGGAGGAGGTTTGGCCATACTTGTATCTAGATCAAGGTATGTTTGAGGTTGTGCCATGAGATTCATGCATGTTTTTAGTTGCTAGCTTGAGTTCTAATTAGCCCATGGTTCAAATCTTTGTTATGTCATGGGGATGATATTTGGCCTAGGTGGATTTTGTGTTAATGCCATTGCATGCTAAATATGAAGCTTGTTAATGATGCATGTGATGGTGGATTGATGATTCTTGAATCTTCTTTTTAGTATTTTTGAGTGAGCACATATGTGCATTGGTTGCTAGATGGAGAAGAATCGGCTAGCAAGTTGTGTGCTAAGGCCGAATATAATTTTTGTATATTAATGAGTAATGCATGTGTTAAATTGATGGAAAGGGAGAGGATGCTTTACTAGTGTATATATGTGTGTATTAGCCAAGTTTTGAACTTGAAACAAAATGGTGTTTAGTCAATACAAGTAACCATACTTGTAGAATGTATTAAGTGTTGCAATCGGCCCCAACATAGACATGTATGTTCGGCCACATGAATAAGTACATAAGCTATGTGTATGTTCGGCCATAGGTAGCCTATTGATGGCTTTAGCTTGACTTAGAAAATTCGGCTAAGGGGAAATATTAGCTAGTATGTTGAATTCGATTCGTGATTTCGTACACATGTGACTCTAATGTCTAATGTATATATGGGCTAAGTACCTTGAGCTTCTCTTTTGATGTTCGAATGAATTGTATTAAATTGCTTGATGTGATTAAAAATGCGTATGACCATTGTGTATTTGAGCTAAAAGGGTGGCCATATGACCTATCAAACTCCTTGTCATATTCGGCCATAAGCTAGCAAAATGAGACTTTAATGAGTTAAATTTATTTGAATTAACTCAAGAGCTTAGAGGACCCCAATTGGATAAGGGAAAGGAAAAGTGGTCGAGTAGCCATCGGAATCGTTCGACAACATCCGAGGTAAGTTCTTGAGTAAAAGAGCTTAAATTATGATTTGATTAGATCATGTTTTAAGCAAATCAAAATCATGCTCCTTGTGTGTGGCTATTGAGCCGAAATTGCAAGAATGATAAGTGTCTTGTGTTTGAGTTTTGCTAACGAAAACGAAATACGAATGTGCCATGATTTATTGTTAAATGTGCATGGTTATTTGAATGATGTCCGGGCTAAGTCCCGAAGGCTTTGTGCTAAGTGACCATATCCGGACTAAGATCCGAAGGCATTTGTGCGAGTTACTAAATCCGGGTTAAGTCCCGAAGGCATTTGTGCGAGTTACTAAATCCGGGTTAAGTCCCGAAGGCATTTGTGCGAGTTACTATAACTGGGCTATGTCCCGAAGGCATTTGAACGAGTAGCTATATCCGGTTAAATTCCGAAGGTACGTGATTTGGGAATGAATGATCTTGCTGTAAAAATTTCAGTTAATACGCTTGAAACATCCCAACATTGAGGTATGTTTCGTATGTGCTTTGAATTAGTTGAGCCCTTACAAACAAGTATTCGCTCAGTTGATAAATGAGCTATCGGCCTTTGGCTAAGTTGATCTTTGTGTATGAATAAAAGGGTTGGTAATGTGAAGTAAGTATGATATTGAAAAATTGTGCATATGAAATTATCCGTTTAGCTACATGAATGCTATACTGGAATCCCTTGCTCAAAACTTACTAAGCATAAATTGCTTACTCCGTCTCCTTGATTCTCTTTTTTATAGATTTTGGTCCTCCAGCTATCGGACTCGGGATTTTGAAGTCGAAGTCGCCCACACTATCAAAGCCCCCCCTTTTTGGTACAATTTTGGTTGAACTTCGAAATGGCATGTATAGGACTACCCTTTTTGTTGGGGGTCATGGACCCTTTGGACTTGTATAATTTTGGATAGCCATGCGAAAATGGCTTATATATGTTTGAGTATAATGTTATAATCATTTGGTATGGATATGGTTATTGAGAGGTGTGGATATGCTTAACAAGGATTGGCCATGGGAATGGTTAATCACTATCATAATTTGTGCTATTTATGCTAAAAGGGTTAGTTGAATCATGGAAACTATGAAATAGGTAAAGTCTACCTTAAAGGCAGATGCTGACAGCATCAGTGATGTAGATTTGGAAAATCACTAAAAATATTAGGAAGGGAATTAAATAGTGAATAAATTATGTAAACGAACCTTGATGAATCTATTTTCATAGGAAAGTAACGAAACGATCATATGGACAGTATGTTAAGAGATATTCAGGTTCTCGTAAGACAGGGCCAGAACGGTTTCTGGATTCCCTGTTTCGACTTTGGAAATTCATTATAAATTAACCAGAGAGAGTTAGGAGTCATGCCATATATGTATAGATTCCTCTTTGAGTCTAGTTTCTATAGAAACAAACGACATCAGTATTGAAGCCCTGTACAGGGAGATATCCAAGTCGTAATGCGCAAAGGTCAGTGTAGTCGATCCCTGTAACATGGGATACTTTGACTAATAAACTGTACTAATTGGCCCAACCAAAAATTCTAGAAAAAAATATGTAGATGGGCATATGAGTCTAGTTTCAGGGAAAATTTATGGAACTGGATTCCGAGTTTCTGAACTCAAGATATGATTTTTAAAGCGACTAGTACGCAGATTGGCAGTGTCTGGGAAATTTGTTTATAAGTGGTTAAAGTCTGTTAACACCTCGTGTTCGACTCCGGTGACAGTCTCGGGTTCGGGGTGTTACAACTATCATGCATACTGACTTGAATTTTTTTTATGTGCAGGGGACACATGGCCAGACCACACGCCCATAGGGCTGGCCTTATGTCACACACGGTCTAGACACACGCCTGTGTGTCTACCCATGTGGACAATATAAGGCTATTTACCAAGCCTTTTTGCTACCTTTACTTACATAACCTGCACAATAACCACCAAGTCCAATATAAGAATATCTCCAGCGACCAAATCATCCACAACAGACAACATTCCATTTACGCATTTTACTCAACCATGAAAATAACTTCATTCCACACAAATCAAAATGAACATTAGCCATTATTTGAGGCTTAATACAAAATGAGGGATTTATCCCGAGCCAACACATTTGGCCAAGTTAATATTAATACAAAACATAAGTCTAGTTCCCTATACATGCCATATTAAAAAATATAAATCAAACTATACCGAATGCTTCGATTGATAGTGTGATCGATATCTTTAACTTCCGTTGATCCTTGAGCTAGATAGGCGGCACTATAAGAAAAAAGGAAATGAGAGAGAGTAAGCATAAAGCTTAGTAAGTTACATATAAATACATATACAACAAAAATTTTACCATTCATTAACAAGCTCATAACACAAAATTAGGCGCATGCATAACTTACTCATCACTATCCATATACACCTCATAGCATATATCGAGCTTATATATCATACATTTAAAATAGGTACCTGTACTACTCACAACACGGTTATACAATGCTTATTAACTTAAATTCATAATACTCATTGTTCAACCATTCAAAACGTTATCGGATATTCATTAAGCCTCAAACGTGGTTAAGGTGCCGATGCCATGTCCCAGACACAGTCTTACACTAGCTCATATCTCATGTAGATGCCATGTCCCAGACATGGTCTTACACTGGCTTACATCTTGAGGCCGATGCATGTCCCAGACATGTCTTACACTAGCACTTGTCTCAATGTCGATGCCATGTCCCAGAAATGGTCTTACACTGGCTCTCATAATGTGGCCGATGCATGTCCCAGACATGTCTTACACTAGCTCATACGAGTGACCCAAATGTCATGGCATGAATATCTGATTTATTTCCTTAGGTTCATTCGGGAATTCTATTATATCTATTCTCATCATATTATCTCATTTCAAAAATCAAGCAATTCATGCTATAATAATTCAAATACAATTCAAAACATACATAAGCAATGTAGTTGTATTATTTACAAACAACTTACCTCGGATTACAAAATGTGGTGACTAGTCGATTTAGTCGATTTGCTTGGCTTTCCCCTCTGTCTAGATTTGGATTCGGTATTTCTTGATCTATAATAACAAAATGCACTTATTTAGTCACTTTATCAATCTAGGCACTCTACAATTCATAATTGGGCAAAATGACCAATTTGCCCCTAGACTTTTGCAAAATGACCATTTTACTCCTAAGCCCGAAAATTGATTTTTATCGAATTTCATCACACCTTAAGCCTAGCCAAACCCTTTCTACTCTTATAGAAACTCGAAATTCCCACTATTTCACACACTTATCATCAATTTTACAACTTATGCAAAATAGTCCTTTTAAGTGTTTTCATGCTAACACCTTTCACAAAACATTACAAATTCTTTCATGGAAAAACCCTAAACTCTTAATCATTTTGAAAAATAGTACCCTCATTTGAAAGCTTAAGCTTTAAGGGTCTCAAAAGTACAAAAATATTCAACAAAGGGTTGGAAAATCACTTACTTGAGAGTGCTTCAAGTTGCTAAAAAATTTCAAGCTTTCAAACCCTTAATTGCTGAAAATTTGGTGGAGAAGAAGATAGAAAAAATATGATATCTTTTCCCTTTATTTTATTTTTAATTTAGACAAAATGTCACCAACTCACCTAATTTCGACAAATTTGTCTCTTCTTTGACTCTTTGGCCATCTATGCCTTCTTCCCAGGGTCTATTTGCATTTTAAAGACCCCTAATTTTGTTTCTCTAACTATTTAACACCTTTAGCTATCAATTCAAGACTTTTGCACTTTATGCAATTCAGTCCCTTTTACAATTGGGCTCATAAATGCTAAAATTAATCCATCAAATTTTTCATGCACTCTAATAAACATGCTATAACATCAATTTAATAACAAAATAATTTTCTTGACATCGAATCTGTGGTCCCGAGGCCACTATTTCAACTAGGCCCTAAATCAGGTTGTTACAGTAGTCTTTGCGTTTGACAAATTCTGATCTTACTTAGTGGGGACAAAAGTTACGATTTACACAAGTCACTCGGCTATCAAATATTTAATATGCAAGAAAGATTCCAAGTCGAGATTAATTAGGTGGATATTTTTACTGCAAGAGTTTGATTTGGAAATTAGAGGTAGGAAGGGAACTGAAAATCAAGTGGTTGGCCATTTATCAATGATAGAATTCGAAAATGAAGATGGTCGCACAAAATGCATTAAGAAGGATTTTGTAACCGCCTGTTTTTAGGGTTAATTGGAACAGTAGTTTCGGGACCAAAAATTTAACATTGAAAAACTTATTTTTATTATTATTTTAATATTTACAGCATGACATTAGAGTTGTGTGAAAATTTCGTGAAGAAATGTTACCATTTAAGTGTTTAATTCGATAAAAAGAACTAAATCGCGTAAGGTATAAAAGTACAGTTCTATAAGCTAAAAGTGCCTATTAACTATGAAATCTCAATATGGAACTCCTTATGTAGTTATTACTCCATTTTTGAGTAAGTGGAATGTGGTGGCTTGGCATAATGGAGAATTTTAAAGTGTTTAAAGGGTAATATATTAAATTAGTAAATAAGGTTAATTTTAATTAAACAAATTGTATCATCTTCTTCCATTATCTTTTCATCACCAAAATTAGAGAAAAAATATAGCCATTGGAGAGTTTAAGGTTCGGCCAAGCTATTTGTGCTTATCTAGGTATGGTTTTAGCTTCGTTTTTTATGATTTCTACGTTTTTGAGATCGTTGCAAGTAGTACTAGCTAGCCCATGTCTTCGATTTCAAAACTATTAAAGATTTTGATAGTTTCCATTGATGAGCTTATGTGTTCTTTGATGTTTAATGGTGAAATATGAATATTTGATGTTAGATTTTCATATTTTATAAAGTGATTTTTGATGAAAATGTAAATTAGGGATTAAATTTTAAAATATTGAAATTATGTGGTTAAAAGTGTGATTAATGAGAAAATTGGGTTGATATGAATATAAGGAAAATTTGGTTAGCGTGGACTGGTATTGAACTGTATGAATTTGTATTTTTATGTGATAAGGACTAAATTGCAAAAATGTGAAATAATAGGGGTAAAAGTGTAATTTTGCCAAAATGTGTAAATTGTTTTAAATTGAATGAATTAATGATTAAGTAAGTAAATTTTGTTATTATCTAGATTGAGAAAAATGAGATTCGGATCTAGAACGGGGAAAAATAAAGTATTGGATTAGTCGACCTAATTAGTCGTTACGCCGAACGAGGTAAATTCGTATGCTAATAAACGTACTTAAATTGTGTTATAAATGCTTATTTATTATTGAATTGAATTGAGTGCTGAATGGTCATGATTACGAGCCGAAATTGATAGAGCTACGACGTCCAAAAGTCTCGTACGAACCTTAGGAATAGTATAGGATACAAATGTCATGACATTAGGATTATCGATATGAGATTGCATGTAAGACCAAGTCTGGGACATTGGCATTGTACTATGATTACGTGTAAGACCATGTCTGGGACATTGGCATCGTTAGATGATTTCGTGTAAGATTATGTCTGGGACATTGGCATCGATATGAGATAACATGTAAGACCATATCTGAGATATGGCATTGTATAAGCTTTATGTGATATTCGAGTATCCTTAGTGATTCCAAAGGGTTCAACATGCATAGTTAAGATGAGAATTAAAGTGCAGCCGGAATAAGTAGTACAGGTACGCATAACTTATGTGAGAATCGAATGAAAGTAAATTGGTGAATTCATATTGTATTGTGTATATTAAATAAGAAAGAATTGTGTATAAGTATGTTTCATGTCAAAATGTGTTTATTTGACTATCATGAAGTACATATTGAATGTTATGTGAGATATGAATAATAGTTGTTTTAACTAAATATACATATGAAAATCGACTAATAAAACCATAATCGGGTTATGGCAAGTGAAAGAAAGACCACGGCAGGGCTTTGGCAATGTATGTGTAAGACCATAGTTGGGCTATGGCATCGAAAATCGATAAATTTGTATTATAAGCACTTATGAAACAAAGATGTTTGATAAAATTATGGGTGATAAATATAAAGGTGTCAGTACAAGTATGTACGGAAAACTACTTGAGTATCGAGTTATATGAAGTTAAGAACTTGTGAATGAGGACATGAATAATTTGATGTTAGCTCATGAATTGATGCTTTAAATGTTAATGATTTATCTATTTTGAATTGCTACATGAATGTTGTGATCATTTTAGGCTCACATACGAACTTACTAAGCTGTGAAGCTTACTTTGTGTTATTTTTATATATTTTATAATGTCTCAGATGTTCGCTCGGGTTGAGAGTCAACGGAGATCGCATCACACTATCCAGCTATTGATTTACGATATTTTACACCTTGTGGCTCGGTTTTATGGCATGTATAGGCTATGGTATTTTTAATATGGTTGTTAGAAATGTATTTGGTCATTTGAAATGACTTATTAATGATTTTGGTTGATGGTTATAATGTGGCCTTATGATTTGGCATGGTTAGTATAAAATGTGTATTTGGTGTATGTTATGTATTTGAGTTTTGGCTTGGAATGAAAATGTGGTAATAATGTGGTTTAAGAAATGGCATGTATTGGTATGAGTTTGAGATGATGCTTTGATAAGCTTTGATTTGCTTATAGGTTGAATGATATGTTTGGTTATTTATTTAGAATTTGAGACATATGAAAAATGTTAAAGATGATAAATGATTCATGCTAGTTTTGGTTTGTGTTTTGGTCAAAAAATGGTTGAGATTTGAGAAGTGAAATGTCATGATTCAATATGGTATGATTTATGCTGGAAATGGTCACTTTTGGGTTGCTTATTTGGTTGTATATTTGGTACCATTTGGATGCCTTAGGATGTATGTGACTTAAGTGGGAAAAGTGACTCAACCGTGTGAGCCATGATGCTTAATTAAAACAAGTCAGTGAGTTATACGACTTAGACACAGGCGTGTCTACTGGCCATGCATGGCATACAAGCTAGGACATGGGTGTGGGGTGTAAGTCAGTATGTATAGCATGTTTTCAAATGGCCTGTGACACGAGCGTGTCTGGTGGTTGTGTGAGGCACACGGCCTGTTCACATGGGCATGTGACCCTTAAATGTTTGAAAATTTTTTTAAGTCTTCGAATGTTTTTAAATGTTATCGGTTTAGTTCCGAACCTTTTCCAAGTGTGTTTTAAGGTCTCGTAGAGCCTTATAAGGGACAATGTGAAATTGAACCATCTATGAAAAATGTATATTATATGTTGTGCTTTGATCAGTAATGCCTCGTAACCCTATTCCGACAATGGATACGGGTTAGGGGTGTTATAGATTTCCCATACGAACAGTTACTCATTGCCAAAGCACTACCTTGGTATGCAAATATAGTAAAATTTTTTATTAGTGGTGTAATGCCACTTGACTTCAATACGTACAAGAATCGAAAATTTCTTCATGATGCAAAACAATACTATTGGGATGAACGTTTCGTATTTAAGTATTGTGCAGACCAAATAATTTAGAAGTGTGTCCCCAATGAGGAGATGCTTAGCACTTTACAACATTGCCACTCAGCTCCTTATGGAGGACATTTTGGAGGAATGAAGACAACTGCCAAGGTTCTCCAGTTAGGATTCTATTGGCTGACCCTTTTAAAGACGCTCATGAACATGTGATCATTTTCAGAGAACAAGGAATGTCTCAATAAGATAGGAAATGTCATTGCATAGTATATTAGAGATTGAGTTATTTGATGTATGGGGAATAGACTTTATGGGTCCATGTCCACCACCTGCACGCAAGCTATACATACTTTTGGCAGTAGACTATGTCTCTAAATGGGTAGAAGTAGTAGCTTTAGCCTCTAATGATGCTAAATCGGTATTGAAATTTTTACATAAGAACATTTTCACAAGATTTGGGACATCGAGAGCAGTCATCAGTGATGAAAGATCCCATTTCGATTAAAAATTAATGGCTAATGCTATGTGCAGATATGGGGTGAAACACAGAATTTCCACGGCATATCATCCCCAGACCGATGGCCAAGCCGAAATCTCTAATAGAGAAATTAAGCAAATTTTGTAAAAATTAGTAAATCCTTTCAGGCTTGTTTATGGTAAGCCATGTCATTTGCCTGTTGAACTCGAGCATAAGGCATTTTGGGAAATTAAGAGGTTGAATATGGACTGGGCCGCTGCTGGTAGCAAAAGATTATTAGAGTTGAATGAGATGGAATAATTTCGGGCTCAAGCATATGAAAATGCTTGTTTATATAAGGAAAAGACCAAGCATTGGGATAATAGCAAAATTTTTCCAAGGTAATTTGAACTTAGGCAACAGGTGTTGTTGTTTAATTCCAGACTCAAGTTATTCCCTAGTAAATTAAAATCTTGATGGTCAGTAGCTTTTGAAGTAATTCAAGTGTTTTTTACGAAGTTGTTTCTATAAAACATTTAGAAACAGGAGCAACATTCAAAGTTAATGGACAACGTCTAAAGCATTATTGGGGTGTTCTTTTAATTTATGTATTTTAATTAATAATAAAATTTTCGTTATGTTCTTGCTATTAATATTTTATTATTTATAGTTTATATCAAAGTAGAATAAAAAGGTCCAGATTTGCTAATAAGTGCTGAGCAGTAATGCCGCAACATTAAAAAGGTCCAGATTTGCTAATAAGTATTGAGCAGTAATGCCGCAACATTAGAGAGGAGTATTAATGCCACAACAAATTGGGTGATAAGGTGTCAAGACTTGATCAGTTGGAAAACTCCAAAAGAAAGCTTTGTTGGCAAACTCTTTTGGGAAACTCAAATAGAAGCCCTAAATAGAGGGCTCAAATATTTCTTTTCCCCCTAAAACTTTTTTTTTATTTTTTCCCCACGTCATAACCCCTTTCCTCACGTTTCGCACTCTTGAAAAATTTCCATCGTTATCCCCTTTTAATTCCTTTTTCTTCCAAGTACTCACATCTCTTACCTCTCATAAAGTTTTCATTTTTACACTAATTCCTTCTTTAACTCCTCTATTACTCTTTTCACATTCGGGTAATTTTCCCAAATTTCTTTTTAAAATTATTTTATGGCCCTTGGAAAGAATACTTTAAATATGGTAGAATATTCTCGTGCTATGGTAGAATATTCTCGTGCTAAGGGTTCTCAATCGAAGATAATTTACAATGCTACCGCCATTACGAGGTACACACTTAAGATTCTCAAACGACCACTTTTCTTTGAGTAGGGATTTCTGTTGAAAGATGAACCCCCAGATTCCCCGTTCATCTACGTAATAGGTAAATCTGTTTTGTTTGATGAATACCAAATAAATACCCATTTTGGTCTTGGGGAGGTTGAAGATGAACATTCAGAGTTTTCTGACAATATTGCACCAGAAGGATTATCACGAGTTTTGAATGATTTGTTTGTCGAAGGAACACAGTGGGTTATTTCAAGCCACAACTATTTCAAGCCAGTAGGAAAGGTCTGGTATCACTTCCTGAGAAGTAGGCTGATGCCATTAACATATAATACGACAGTGTCAAAGGAGAGAATGTTGTTGTTGCATTCTATTATTCAAGGCTGAAGGATAAATATTTGGAGAATTATATTCTAGGAAGTTCACAAGTGTGCAGATAAGAATGCTGGCAGTTTAAACTTCCTTTTCTTATCTCAGCCCTATGTGAAGCAGAAATGTGCCATTAAGTGATGCTGAGGATGTTACCCCGAACAAGGGTGGGAAAACAAAAGCCATTAAGTGTTTGCTACGACATCTCAACACCATCAAGCTACGCCTGCCACGCAAATTCCCACAGCAACATCTCATGACTCTTGTAATTCCCTTAACTAGAAAATCTTACATCATTTGGTGCAACTAAAGTGAAGGCGGTCCCTTTTTGAAGTCCAGTAGTACCACCTCATTAAAGAGTTGGGATAACTTAATGCATGCTAGGCTCAGTATTGGGCATATGCGAAAAATCGGGACTTAGACTTACAAAGATCCCTTCAGAAGAATTTTTCAAAACTCATGCCACCATTTCTTGTGTTTCCATCGACCTTGCTGTCATCTTATAACTCTGAAAATGAGCCAGATCAGCCTGCTACTAGCAATGATTCCATTAAAGAAGAAGCCACTCGTAAGAAAAAAGCTACTGAGGATGAGCTGGGAAAATCTTCATTTAAGGACCTTAGAGAAAAAGGACAGAAAAATGAGCAAGCCATTGCTGCTACCACTACTGCTGATAAGAGTAAAACATCTATACCCATGTCTTCACCAGCTTCTGTAATTGAGCAAGACAAAGAAATTGATCAATTGATCAATGATCTTATAGAAACTGATATGGAAGGTGGAGAGAGCACCACTTTGAAACGAAAAATAAGGTACAAAGTCAAACCTGCAAGACCGTGAGTCGACTTGAATGATAGACCTACAGTCCAGTCTAAGTCCAAAAAGTTTTTTCTTTCCTTATTTCTTTTCTTAATACATTGCATAATATTTTTTCTATATCCAGGCATATACTTACGTTTGTGTTGTTTCATGCATTGGAGATAATGCATCCATTAGGTTTGGAGGTGTATTGGGCCTCTAGGTTGCATTTTGTAGTTAGGATATATCCATATTGTTGCATATAGGAGTATTTTGCCATGGCATTGTGACTATCGATATATTTTTTGTCTATACGAACTATAGTTTTTATTCATGATGTTCAATAATGATTATAAATATTATTTTTTGATTTACCTGAATTTGTAGAAATGGATCTGGTAAGTTTTGTTGAGGCTAGATTGTTTAGACA